>NC_140989.1:28361833-28364333 GCF_052327205.1 Somniosus microcephalus
TCTTCGCAAGAAACCTCATAAACACTGCCAAAAGACGCAGCCCTCCCACCCCCTCTACCATTGGGAGCCCAAACAGGACCACCACTGTCCCCCACCCCCCATTACAAAACCAACAACAGAACCGTGCTTTTATACCTGACCCAAGACCCCCCTCTAGACCACAGACTGTAGACCAAGAACTGAGAAAGATCATGACGATGCTGAACAGCCTGATAGAAAGCCGGAGAAATTATTAATATTGTTATTTATCATTATCATTATTGATCAGTATTATTACTATTATTAGATAGATATATGTGCATGCCTCATGAAATTTATACTAAATCATCATTTAGCATTATAGAAAATAGTGTTTCCACACTCATCCCACAAAATAGGTCCACTTTATTTCGTTTTATTGAACTATATAAATGCGTTCTTTCCACATAAGCGGCTGGAATATCCAGGGCCTCCGCTCCTCAACTTTTGGGATGAAGAGTACAGACCCTGAATTCCTAAAAGCTATAAAAGACATTGATATAATTGTGTTAACAGAAACATGGTGCCAAAAGGACGTGCCGACCCACTGTCCTCCAATGTACCATGAAATCATTGTGCCCTCAGTAAAGAACACTAAAACACGCAAGGGCAGAACCTCCGGGGGAATATTGGTGTGGTATAAGGGAGAACTGGACAAACACATCTCACCGGTAAAACAGGGAAAATCACACGTATGGCTAAAACTAGATAAAAATATAGGAATAGCAAAAAAAGATGTTTACTTATGTGCGATCTACATACCTCCAATAGAATCGCCATATTTCGAAGAGGAGTTATTTGATACTCTCCACATGGAAATCAGCCATTTCCAGGCCCAAGGAAAGGTGATAATATGTGGGGACCTAAATGCAAGGACCGGTTGTGAACCTGACTTCATAGACCCACAGGGAAACAACCATGTGTTTGGCCAGACCCCTTTAGATGTCACACCAGCCATCGCAAATCGGAACAACCTTGATCGTGAAATAAATAAAAGCGGTAGGGAGGTAGTGCAACTCTGCCGAGCCTTAGGCCTGTACATAGTTAACGGTAGGTTCAGAGGGGACTCCCTAGGGAGACTCACATACTCCTCAACTCTTGGGTCTAGTGTGGTGGACTATACAATCACTGACCTGGACCCCTGCGATATCAACGCATTCACTGTCAGGCAGCAATCCCCCCTCTCAGACCATAACCAAATAAATATGTACCTTAAACTTTCTGCCCAAACTACAGACACAAAAAAAGAACCCAGTAAGCTCCATAAAATAAACCAGACATACAGATGGGCCCCAGACAGTGGAGAAAAATTCATCACAGCACTAAAGTCACCTGATCTCACAAGTAAAATATCAAAATTTAAAGAAAACCCATACGAGATCACCAGAGATGGTGTAAACATGGCCATAGAGGATATAAATATGATCTTCCATGAGGCAGCTGTAAAAGCCGACCTTGTGAAACAGAAGAGGAAGCGTCACAAAAGACAAAATAAAAATAAGAAATGGTTTGACCACGAATGCAAAAATGCCAGAAAAGACCTGAGAAAAATATCAAACCAAAAGCATCGCCAACCAAACAATCCGGACCTACGTACTAGATACAATGAAACCCTCAAAAGATATAAACACACCATTAGGAACAAAACACAAAACTATACCCACAAAATACTCGAAGAAATTGAAAACTCCACCAATCCAAAACAATTCTGGGAAATGTGGAATAACCTGAGTACAACACAATTGCAAGCATTACCAATCCAAGATGGCGACATCTGGAGAACACATTTTGAAAACCTCTACAAAGACATCCCAATAAACGAAACAAACCCAAGTCAACATCAGGTCACAGAAAAACTCCACACATTAGAAGCAACAATTAAAGACAACCAAAACCCTCTAGACTCCCCAATCACATGGAAAGAACTGGCCACAAAAACAAAATCTCTCCACCTAAAGAAAGCCTGTGGCCCAGACAACATCAAAAATGAAATGCTCAAGTTCAGCAATATGGAGATGCAGGGTGCGGTACTCAAATTATTCAACATCATATTACGTTCAGGCTGTTTTCCCGATATCTGGTGCCAAGGACTAATCTCCCCCATATATAAAAGTGGAAACAAATCAGACCCAAATAACTACCGCGGCATCTGTGTCAACAGTTGTCTAGGGAAGCTATTCTGCAGTATTCTAAATAGATTACTTGATTTTCTTAACAAACATAATATCCTCAGAAAAAACCAAATAGGCTTTCTTCCAAAACACCGCACCACCGACCATATCTATACCCTTCACACCCTCATTGAAAAACATATACACCAAACAAAAAATGGGAAAATATTCGCCTGTTTCATTGACTTCAAGAAAGCCTTTGACTCTATATGGCACGAAGGGCTCTATTATAAACTTCTTCAGTGTGGAATAGGGGGCAAAGTCTATGACCTTATTAAATCAATGTATCTGAAAAACAAATGCGGGGTCAA
>NC_140989.1:28376833-28699784 GCF_052327205.1 Somniosus microcephalus
TTTATCAAGATGGGCTTTCAATTAAATTCTACACAAATTGTTTACATTGCAAATCAATGGTACTGTGCAACACCATTACTTCAGTGGAAAAGGCCAGAGTATTTCTACGTAGTAATCCCTTGAATGGATAATGGCCTACCCTCAATTTTCCAGGATACAATTGCCACTGTTGATTGAATATTTCACAATATATACAGGAAGTTAAATACATATTCGTGACACACACATGCGAAACAACAGGTGCCTGTTTTATCTGGTCTATGAGGTCTGTAATGCCTGGCTAGAATCTGAAATTGTGTAACTAAAGACAAACAAAGATGAAACCTATTCAGTAATATTTACACAATAATTTCTGAGTAAGAGTTGAGTGCGAGTTAAAAGGCTGCTCAGAAAATTTATAACAACCGAGGTTTACAGCCTTGAGTTTAGTTTTTCAGTTCATCATATTCATAGTCTTTTTTTTCCCAATTCTATTTTTCTTGCTATTGCGTGGCACATTGATACACGGGATGTGAAGTAGGTGAAAGGATAGTGGAGCTGATTGCGGACTTACCCCGTGGCATATAGAATCAAGGGTACCAAAGTATTCTGAAGCTCTTTCAGCAGCAGGCTACTATCATAAACACTATTCATTATGTAGAATATGAAACGAGGAAAGACTTAATGGCTTGGCTCAAAATAGTTACAGATGTGTAAGACAAAGCAACGAACCATCCAAGGAATAGGTGAATGTCCTGATAATTTTTGTTAAAAGGAAAATTCTCTTTCCTCTGAAGGTATCAGGATGACTTCGGCCACACGCATGTATTGACTGGGCATCTAGGCGTACTATTAGGAATCTTGCACAAGTCCAATTATCATATTTTATGCTGAGCAGAGGAATAAAGCTCAAGTAATTCAAAAATTCTGTGAGTTGTGAAGCGAGAGAAAAGGAGTACACATTTTTAGAAAAATATAATTTTTCCTCTTGTCTGAAGGCCCTCAATGCAACATTCCATTCCATTCCATGACCGTGGAAATGAATTGGTGACCCGATCCTGGGACTCTGCTAGCCATTCTCTGTAGCCATCCATTAGGATATGCACAAGAGGCTGTCTTAACCTCTGATCCTATTGTACAATGCTGGGCCGGCAAACTGTGTCAATATGCTGTTACAATCATCATTCACACGTTGTGAACATCCTTAACTTTATCAATGATGTGGACCATGTTTCTTTTCCTCATCAACTATCTCCCCCTCATCCTGAACTGAAGGCATCAACTCCCTTGCTGAACTATTAATCCATAGGTGCCTATCATCTACCAATGGCCCAGATGTTCCTGTAACGGTGAGAATGCAGACAGACAGCGTAAATCTCGCAGTCTAGCGTTACGATCTTGATGTTACTAACTTGCTCCAGATTTTGCTGGCTTTCTACTTGGAGTACATCGCAGCGAGCATAGTGGTGAATCAAACTCTCCCAGGCGCAGGAAGTGAATACTCAAAATATCCTAGTTGTTCAATCCTTCCAACAGTAATACATTTTTAACAACTGTGAATTTAAACTCGGCCTTAGAGCATTAAATCATGCCACCATTGCCATTATTTTTAATTCTAAGTGGCAGCAGTGTGAAAACTTGCTTAAATGCAAGAAAATGACAATTGCCATTGGTTTTAGTGGGGATGGAGCTATGATAATTACCGTCTAACTGCTTTCAGCGCAGGGTGCAAAAGTCCCAGAAAAATATGGAAGTGTAATTAATGGTGTAAGTCACTTACTCTATAATTTCCTCTTTCTTTTGCGCCGTTCGAGGGTCTCTACGATGTAAAAGCTCCACCACAATGGTGCACGGCCCCAGGAAAATCTGGACCATTATCTTACCCAAGTGAACATTATTCTTATATGAGCCTGAGGAGTGAATGTTGGCAGGCTTTTAGATAATATGGGGTAGGACTTTGTTACGGCCAGCATACCGGCTGCCTGGCAGATCCCAGACCGGGAATGGGGAATCTCCTGGCTTGAGTGCCACCGTCACGCCCCCTGACGTAGGGGACCATGTTTGGGGCCGACAGAGTTTCTGCTGCAATCAAGGCACCTCTTAAACTTATAGCAGGGTTCAGTACCCAGCACATCCTGGTCCCATTCTAATTTGCTGGCTTTTCATCACACTCGCACTCGACTCACGGCTGGAGTGTGCTATAAGGCCTGGAGATTTTTGGGGGCTTTTTTTTTTGCTGGTTCTATATCCACTGAGCAAAAGAAATCAGAAATGAAATTGTCACTTAGTTGAAATAAACAAAGAAATAAGATCGATGAGGTACACTGGGCTCTTTTTAGATACACAAAACTGCACCAAGGAAAAAACCATCTGTTTCATGTGGATGTGTAAAAATGTAGCGCAATTATCTTTTGTGGCTTACCTTTTGTTGTCCAATTACAGGCATGTGTGAAAGGAGGGCACATTCAATCAGTTCGCTGATAAATTCAACTAGTTATCAGTTCAAAAACATTGCTCCTTGAAGCACGTTTGAGAGCCCTGATGCCAAGATTATTTTTAGCAAGTAACTCACCCTAGCAACAGCAGTGTTTTTTCCGGGAAGCTGTATTGTGCAAGATCATGGCTGTTGGCCGTCTGTTCCACTCCAATGACTGTGTACCCGTCAGTTTTCTTTCTCTGCAGATAGTCAACCAGCTGGGCAGGCCTCACCTGTAAAATGAAGAGATTAAAAGGTAAACAGAAAACAAAATAATTTTTACTACACGCAGACTGGTTTGCTCCACCCCTCCCTCACTTTTCGATGAGGAACCAAGTTTCTCACCTCCTTTCTTCAACTGGATTCCCTCGTGCCCTGCATCAGCCACACCTCCCAGCTTCTGCCAGTTGCCTCTTTGAAGCTGAGCAAAAAAGAAAAATCAGCCCAGGTTGGCAGAATTTCTGTGGGGAATATCAGTATATTCTAAGAAAAGCAATTAGAAGAGAGGAAGAAAGGCCTTAAGCCGAAGAGCTGTTCACGTATGCCAGCTGCCCGTCCGTCCGATCGGGACTGGGACCAGCTTCTCGTCACGATCGTATGCTTTTGCTGTATAACTAGTGTATTATATTCAGCCTTAAACTCCGATTAAACACAACATACCCACCATATGATAGCAAAATACTGCAGATGCTGGAAATCCAAAATAACAGAAAATGCTGGAAAAACTCAGCAGGCCAGGCAACATCCGTGGAGAGACATTAGCGTCTACCCACCATATTGGTTTGCACTCGATCCTCATTATTTGAAAGATCAGAGATAAGCTAATATCAACAAATTGGCTAATATCACTTGGCATGCAATATCAGCTATTTCCACCTGTGCGGTTATCATGATAGCTCAGAAACTCCAAAGCTGAGAGTGCCAGTCAGCCTTATAAATGCACATGGCACGCATTCAGTGCACTTGGAACGGGTATCTTGGAGGACTTATTTTAGTTTAAAGATGAGAAATCAGAGTAAACCATCTGGTGCTGCCACTGAGTCACTCAGATACCATTAGTATGGAAATAAGTTCTTCATCTGCCTAGTTTAAAGGTCATAAAATGAGAATATACATTTACAATTTTACATCAAGACTGCTGTTCTCTTGTTCAAGTAGGAACAGTCCCAACCTTTCAGGATATGTGCTTAAGAATGTGTTTTTTTCAGGGTTAAATACAATTCCACCCCCCCCCCCCCCCCAAAGAGATCTCTGTGCTCCTCTAATTCTGGCCTCTTGCGCGTCCCTGATTTTAATCGCTCAACCATTGCCTTCAGCTGCCTCAAGCTTTGGAATTTCCTCTACTAAACCTCTCCAACTCTCTCTCCTCCTTTAAAGATGCTCCTTCAAACCTACATCTTTGACCAAGTTTTTGGTCACCTGCTCTAGTATCTCATGTAGTTCAGTGTCAAATTTTGTTTGATTACGCTCCTGTGGAGCCCCTTGGGATTTTACTATGTTAAAGGTGCTATATAAATGCAAGTTGTTGTTGTAGTATCAATTTTCTCCTTTCCCAGCCTTCAGATTTCCTCAGGGCCATGCACCGGTTGCAGCCGAGTGCATGCGCAGGCAGGCAGGCAACCTGCTCCCAGGCCTATGCCAACAATGCTGGGACGAAGGCCGCAAGGCTTATTTTCCCCCCTTTTTTCGCCCTCCCTGTGACAAAGTGCCTGGCAATCTCTGTTTGGCCAATTCCCACAACGGTGGTCCGCAACTTTGCATATGGGTTGGGGAAATCATTGGTGCAAACCTTTGGCCCAACATCCATTCCTATCCATACTGTATAAAGAAAGACTTGCACGACCACCAGACGTCCCAAAGCGCTTTACAGCCAATGAAGTACTTTTGAAGTGTAGTCACTGTTGTAATGTGCGCACAGCAAGCTCCCACAAACAGCAATGTGATAATGCTGGTTGAGGGATAAATATTGGCTAGGACACCGGGGATAACTCCCCTGCTCTTCTTCGAAATAATGCCTTGGGATCTTTTACGTCCATTTGAGAGAGCAGACGGGGCCTCGGTTTAACGTCTCACCTGAAAGACGGCACTTCCAACAGGGCAGCACTCCCTCGGCACTGCACTGGGGTGTCAGCCTAGCTTTATGTGCTCAAGTCCCTGGAGTGGGACTCGAACCCACAACCTTCTGACTCAGAGGTGAGTGGGCTACCCACTGAGCCACAGCTGACACATTTAACTGTTACACATCACAATATAGCTGAACTTGGTTGAGAGCAAAACTGTACAAACGGCTATTGCAAGTTTATTGGGAAAGCTTCCTGGGTGTTGTCAGTCAGAGCTCGAACTCTCTCACTCGTCGGTCACCATTTTCTAGGTGAGTTTTTCCCCTTCTTCTCATCTGCTTTGGTTTCTTTAAATACATGCACTCTTTAGAAACCGCACATAGAATTGAATTTGCCTGTCTCTCACCCAATTACTGAAACCATGCAAAGCCACCATCATAAACCGCAACAAGACCAACCAGTTTGATATTTATAAATTATCAAAAGATGAGAAATTAAAAAACATTGGGGAATTGATTTTAAACCTTTACTGAAAAAAATCAATGAAAATTACATTAATTGATTCTTCCCCCCCCCCCCACCTGTTATTATCCCTCAACCTTTATCACTAATAACCCTGGAACATTAGACCCTTTGCCAGAGGGCTCCATTAGAGAAGTCAGTGTTTGATTACTCCATGTGGGATTGTAAGGTTTCATTCTAACGGCATGTTGACTGACTTATCATTGGAGTCTGTGGTTTTGTACCTTGTGTGGAGTCAGAAGGTTGTGGATTCAAGTCCCACTCCAGTGACTTGAGCACAAAATCCAGGCTGGCACTCCCAGTGCAGTACTGAGAGGTTGTCATCTTCCAAAATTCTATAGATTCTGGAACGGTTCCTGTAAATTGGAGGATAGCAAATGTAACCCCGCTATTTAAGAAAGGAGGGAGAGAGAAAACGGGGAACTGCAGACCTGTTAGGCTCACATCAATAGTTGGGAAAATGCTGGAATCTATCATAAAGGATGCAATAACTGGACACTTAGAAACTGATAATAAGATTGGGCAGAGTCAACATGGATTTATAAAAGGGAAATACTGTTTGACAAATCTATTGGAGTTCTTTGAGGATGTAACTAGTGGAGTAAACAAAGGGGAACTGGTAGATGTGGTGTATCTGGATTTTCAGAAGGCCTTCGATAAGGTCCCACACAAGAGGTTGATGAACAAATTTAGGGCACATGGAATTGGGGGTAATATACTAGCATGGATTGAGAATTGGTTAACAGACAGAAAACAAAGGGTAGTGATAAACGGGTCTTTTTCAGGTTGGCAGGCTGTGACTAGTGGGGTACTGCAAGGATCAGTGCTTGGGCCCCAGCTATTCACAATCTATATCAATGATTTGGATGAGGGGACTAAATGTAACATTTCCAAATTTGCTGATGACACAAAGCTAGGTGGCAGTGTCAGTTGCGAAGAGGCTTCAAGGGGATCTCAACAGGCTCAATGAGTGGGCGAGAACATGGCAGATGGATTATAATGTGGATAAATGTGAAGTTATCCACTTTGGTAGAAAAAACAGAAAGGCAGAGTATTTCCTAAATGGTGAAAGATTGGGGAATGCAGATGCTCAAAGAGACCTGGGTGTCCTTGTACATGAGTCACTGAAAGTGAATGTGCAGGTGCAGCAAGCCATTAGGAAGGCAAATGGTATGCTGGCCTTCATTACAAGAGGATTTGAGTACAGGAGTAAAGAAGTTTTACTCCAATTATATAGGGCTTTGGTGAGACCACACCTGGAGTACTGTGTACAATTTTGGTCTCCTTACCTAAGGAAGGATATACTTGCCATAGAGGGAGTGCAACAAAGGTTCACGAGATTGATTCCTGGGACGGTGGGACTGTCGTATGAGAAGAGATTGAGTAAACTAGGCCTGTATTCTCTGGAATTCAGAAAAATTAGAGGGGATCTCATTGAAGCATATAAAATTATTACAGGGCTTGATAGGGTGGATGCTGGGAGAATGTCTCAGGATAAAGGGTAGGCCATTCAGGACTAAGATGAGAAGAAATTTCTTCACACAGAGGGTGGTGAATCTTTGGAATTCTCTACCCCAGAGGGCTGTGGAGGCTCAGTCATTGGGTATATTCAAAACAGAAGTCGATAGATTTCTGACTAGTAAGGGCATCAAGGGATATGGTGATAAGGCCGGCAAATGGAATTGAGGCAGAAGATCAGCCATGATCTTATTGAATGGCAGAGCAGGCTCGAAGGGCCGAATGGCCTACTGCTGTTCCTATTTCTTATGGGACATGCCGTCTTTCGGATGAGACGTTAAACAAGGCCCCATCTGCTCACTCAGGTGGATTTAAAGATCCTATGGCACTATTTCGAAGAAGAGCGGGGGAGTTATCCCCGGTGTCTTGACCAATATTTATCCCTCAATCAACATCACAAAAAACAGATCAGGTCATTATCACATTGCTGCTTGTGGGAGCTTGCTGTGCGCCACTTGGCTGCCATGTTTCCTACATTACAACAGTGACTAACAGTACTTCATTGGCTGTAAAGTGCTTTGGGATGTCCTGAGGTTGTGAAAGGTGCTATATAAATGCAAGACTTTCTTTCTTTCTTACACTCCCAGAAACCCTCTGTCCTAATTTCCAAAAGAGATGTCAGTTACCCAAAGTGGTGATTGTGGAATTTTATTAGTCATACAGGAATAATTTATTGGTAAGTCAACAATTACGGAAGCGTACAGAAATGATGACCTCACGGGCCCCAAAGGATCCAGTGATTATGATTTTCAAATTCTGTATATTTTCCAACTGATATTTTCTTTGTAAGCTGTATTTTATTACACTCACAGCCTACAACCATTACCACCCTTTTTATTTATTATGGCGTGAACCAAATACATTACAAAGACCTAAATACCATTACAGGAGGTTGTATCTTTTCATGGCAAGCTGACATGCGACTCTTGTCACCAGATCAGCCGACTCCAAGGCTCCTTATGTAATCGCTCTTCGCTGCCAATGCATGGTTCTTGTCCCCTTACCGTCAATGGCACTTCTCAAAGTAAACAAGATTACCTTCACACAGCTTACCGCAGTGGCAAACTGCTTTTTTGAAGGTCTCATGTTCGCCAGTCGAAACAACCCACCCCCTCCTGTGACGATAGCAAAATACTGCAGATGTTGGAAATCCGAAATAACAACAGAAAATGCTGGAAAAACTCAGCAGGTCAGGCAACATCCGTGGAGAGAAATTTGAGTTGACGTTTCGGGTCGAACCCTTCTTCAAAACTGGAAAGAAAAGAAAATAGATCGAAAGCAGGGCTGCGATCGGACAAAAGAAGTGAAAGAAACAAAAGTAAAAGAGCTAGACGAGATGGTAATAGGCTGAGATTAGGTGTAAAGTATACTGGCAGGGCAAGAGATAGCTGCCAGGTGTGAGAGAGAAACAAAAGGAAAGGGGGGAGGGGGGGAAAGGAGTGGAAAAATTACAAGAAAAAATGTGTAATAGGGGCCGAGGTTATGATCCGAAATTGTTGAACTCGATATTGAGTCCGGAAGGCTGCAGAGTGCCTAATCGGAAGATGAGGTGCTGTTCCTCCTGTGGCCTGCTAAATGCACCCAACTGGTTTAGTGTGCTAGCATGTCCGCATGGTAATCAAAGTATGTTAACGGATGGGATAAGCTCAATTTGAATATTTAGGTCTGCTACATTCAAGTTTCCTTGCATGCCCACAACATCCAATCCTTGGCTTTTGGGGAGGTGGCTGGGGGGGGGGGTGGGGGGGCGCGGGGTACCTTTACATATAATCTAAGTTTCCAAAAACCCAGATTACATGTGAAAGTGGCTTAAATCATATTGAATGGATAACCATAATGTATCCTCCATTTATACAATGCCAAAACATTTTTTATTTGGCAAAAACGTTGCTGGATATTCATGAAGGAGATTAAAATGTCATTTCCATGGTTTCAAAATCAGCAACTGAGTTTTGCACAAATTTAAATCCCAGGAATAATTTATTACTCATTGAAGAATGAATCTCTGTAGATTGGGCTACATTCTCATGGATACATAGAAGAATTTTATATGTGCAGAGATATCTGAAGTGCCCAATCTTTTATTATTTCAATATTTAATGTGCAATTACATTATGGTAATGATTTATATTCCTGGATATTTCATCTTTCATGAAGTTACTTTCCCCCCAATAATTTTTTTCTTCTGTTAATTCCACAGAAAGCATGCTGGTATGGATTTCCTCTATTCATCAATTGATACCTCTAGGACAAATGAACCAACAGAAAAGAACTCTCTACAAAATAACTATTATTCACCTACTTTCACAAGTACTTGCACTATAGAATGGTAACCATCCCTTATGACTAACTGTACGTTCTCAATTATCTAGCAGTGTTTTTCCAAAATAATAATTGCTGGTACACTGTTTGAAAAGTCCATTCTTAGAGATACATCTAGACTTGACAATTCCAACACACTCCTGGCTGGCCTCCCACATTCTACCCTACGTAAACTTGAGGTCATCCAAAACTCGGCCGCCCGTGTCCTAACTCGCACCAAGTCCCGTTCACCCATCGCCTCTGTGATCACTGACTTACATTGTCTCCCGGTTAAGCAACACCTCGATTTTAAAATTCTCACCCTTGTTTTAAAATTCCTCTATGGCCTCGCCCTTCCCTATCTCTGTAACCTCTTCCAGCCCCACAACCCCCCCCACCCCGAGATATCTGCGCTCCTCCAATTCTGTCCTCTTGCGCATCATCGATTTTAATCGCTCCACCATTGGTGGCCGTGCCTTCAGCTGCCCAGGCCCTAAGCTCTGGAATTCCCTCCCTTAGCCTCTCTATCTTCCTTTAAGACTCTCCTTAAGACCCACCTCCTTGACCAAGCTTTTAGTCATCTGCTTGAATATCTCATGTGGCTCAGCATCAAATTTTGTTTTATAACACTCCTGTGAAGCGCCTTGGGATGTTTTACTACATTAAAAGGGGCTATATAAATACAAGTTGTTATTGTTGTAAACCAGTTGCCAAAAATACTTTGTTACAATAGCTTCTATTCTAATTTTTACAATTTGATCAAAGAATGGCAGATGCATCTTAAACATCAGGGCCTAGAAATTGACTATAGCCCCGTTTGGGGTGCCAGCCTCGCCAGGGCGCTAAAAGTAGCGTCCCGGAAACATTCGCAGCCGCCCACCGGAAATTCAGTTGGAGCGCCCCAAAGGGAAGTGCGGCGCTACTGGAGACGCCCCGCATCCCTCTTGGGGCGCTGCGACTGAAAATCGTTGCGCAATGTGCCGCAGCGCCACACGCTGCGGCACGTCGCGCTGCGGTATTGCAGGCCTTCCTCCCCTTCTTAAAGGGGAGGGGTCTTGTTCAGCACGATCTGGGGCCCAGCTGGGCCCCTGAGGATCGCGAGTGCCGGCAAAAAAGCCCGGCACCGAGGAGAAGTGGCGGGCTCTTGGAACGCAGCCGGCACTCCGCGGGGGGGGGGGGGGGGGCGGTAGGCCCCCCTGAGCCGGTCACACATAGCGTCCGGCGGTAAATCAGGGGGCGCTTCCAAATATCGCGGCCGGGGCGTTAGCGGGGCGCTGCGCACACTGATGACGTCATCGGTAGCGGCGCAGCACGAACGGCTAGCGCCACCACTAGCGTCCCGCTGAATTTAGGCGCTAACGGGTGGCGCAGCCAACTGAATTTCTAGGCCGAGAACTCTTAGCTGTTGGGTATTGTAAATAGTGCCCTTTGAATTTTTACTACTGGGCTCCTTTTAAGGTCAAAGATGCGATTGCGGTGACTTTCACAAATCAATTAGAGGCTTCTTAGTCACAGACAGATTTTCGGGTCAATTAGAGGTCAGACAGGCTTTCATTTTAAAAATGTTTTTCAATGCATCACTCTTGGAAATTAATTAGCAAGCTACTTTCTATTGTTGGGGCAAGGTAGTTTAGAGTCTTGGTAGATGCAAGAGCTCAGAATGTTGGTATTCCAAACAGATGTCAAGATATACTGTAGTAGATTTAGCTCACAAATCTGGCATAAATGGAGTATATAAAAACCCTGAATGGATTACAGGGATCCCTCCCCAACCGCAGGGGATACATCCCTGAAAACCCCCGTGGTTAGTAAAACCACGGTTGGCAAATTCAGTATAAATGTGTATAAACACAATAAAAAACATAAAAATCATATTATTTACCTTATTCCTAAATTAAAAACCGCAGATACGCAAATTTCACTTCTGCGGTTGGCAAAAAATGGCGCCGAGTGGAAACCGTGTATACGTGAAATCCGCGTATGGCAAAACCGCGGTTGGGGGCGGGATTCCTGTTTTACGCTTTGGCAATTGTTTAATGCGTTGACATCAGATTCTCTGGGGATGCTGTTTACATTGCACCTTCAGACAACTGCAATTTACAGTATTTCCACCGTAATGCAAGAACAGTAGAGAAAATGACATGATATGGCAGGGTTTAACTGCACACGTCAACCGAGAAGCTGAGCTGTGAAAAATGGCAAGGAGGCACCACCTGTGTCCCTTTGACAACCTTTAACTAAAATCAATTAGTTAGACAGGATATTTGAATTACTCGCAGTAGCCCCATCATTTGTCACCTCCAACAAATCTCAGATCTGTGAAATCGAAAGAACCATAAGTTTCAAACTTCAGTTTAGGTTTGTTTGATATCCTTTTTCCACCTCCCCCCACCCCCCCACCTCCAAACCAACTAATCTCAGTTGGTGGCACTCCTGCTTCTGAGTCAGAAGCTTCTACCTCAACTCCTTTCCTAGGGATAGTGCAGGAAAGTAGAGTTGAGGTAGAAGATCAGCCATGATCTTATTGAATGGCGGAGCAGGCTCGAAGGGCAAAATGGCCGACTCCTGATCCTATTTCTTATGTTGTGGGTTCAAGCCCCACTCGAGAGAGTTGAGCACAAAATCTAGACCGACACTCCAGTGAGGAAGAGCTGCACTGTTGGAGATGCCGACTTTCGGATGAGATGCTAAACTGGGGCCCCATCTGCCTTCTCAGGTGGATGTAAAAGATCCATTGGCACTATTTCATAAGAAATAGGAGCAGGAGTAGGCCATTTGGCCCTTCGAGCCTGCTCCACCATTCAATAAGATCATGGCTGATCTTCTACCTCAACTCCACTTTTCTGCACTATCCCCATATCCCTTAATATTCAAAATTCTAATCGATCCCAGTCTTGAATATACTCAATGACTGAGCCTTCACAGCCCTCTGGGGTAGAGAATTCCAAAGATTCCCCACACTCTGAAGAAATTTCTCCTCATCTCAGTCCTAAATGGCCAACCCCTTATTCTGAGACTGTAACCCCTGGTTCTAGACTCCCCAGCCAGGGAAGACATCCTCCCTGCATTTAGACTGTCAAGCCCTGTAAGAATTTTGTATGTTTCAATGAGATCACCTCTCATTTTTCTAAACTCTAGAGAATATAGGCCGAGTCAACTCATTCTCTCCTCATAGAACAATCCCCCCACTCCAGGAACCAGTCTGGTGAACCTTCGTTGCACTCCCTCTAAGGCAAGTATATCCTTCCTTAGGTAAAGAGACCAAAATTGTACACAATACTCCAGGTGTGGTCTCACCAGGGCCCTGTATAATTGCAGCAAGACATCTTTACTCTTATACTCAAATCCTCTTGCAATAAAGGCCAACATACCATTTGCTTTCCTAATTGCTTGCTGAACCTATATGTTAACTTCCAGTGATTCGTGTACAAGGACACCCAGGTCCCTCTGAACACCAACATTTCCCATTTAAAAAATACTCCTTTTCTGTTTTTCCTACCAAAGTGGATAACTTCACATTTCTCCACATAACATTCCATTTGCCATGTTCTTGCCCACTCACTTAGCCTGTCTATATCTCCTTGAAGCCTCCTTGCATTCTCCTCACAACTTACATGCCCACCCAGCTTTGTATCATTAGCAAACTTGGATATATTACATTTGGTTCCCTCATCCAAATCATTGATGTAGATTGTGAATAGCTGAGGACCAAGCACTGATCCTTGCGGTATCCCACTAGTTACAGCCTGCCAACCCGAAAATGACCCGTTTATTCCTACTCTCCGTTTTCTGTCTGTTAACCAATCCTCAATCCATGCTAGTATATTACCCCCAATCCCATGAGCCCTAATTTTGTTTAATAACCTCTTGTGTGGCACCTTATCGAATGCCTTCTGAAAATCTAAATACACCACATCCACTGGTTCCCGCTTATCTATTTCGAAAAGAGCAGGGGATTCTCTCCGTCATCGTGGCCAATATTTATCCCTCAATCAACATCACTATAACAAATGTTCTGATCATTTATCACATTGCTGTTTGTGGGAGCTTGCTATGCGCAAATTGGCTGCTGCGTTTCCTACATTACAACACTGATTACACTTCAAAAGTACTTCATTGGCTGCAAAGCACTTTGGGATGTTCGGAAGTCGTGAAGGCACTATATAAATGCAAGTTCTTTCTTTCTTTTAACAGCTGTGTTGATATTCCATTCACCCTCCTGGCTTGTTTCCAATAGCATGAGCATTGTTGGAGCATTTCTGTAGTGTAATCAATCTAGCATTAATACTGTCTGAGCATTGACACCAGTTTCACCGTGTGCCTCCGATGGCTAAGTGCCACCAGCGGCACTTGTGTTCAGTTCATTATTTTGAATTTGGTTACACATGGCTCTCAGCCTGGAGTTTTGCCATGGCTAGTCTGTATCGACCATCCCCTGGAAAGACGCATGGCGAGGATAAGAAAATCGTTGAATGCGGCTTTGTTGTAACTGCATTTGCACGGGTATGAGAAAGCATAGTTTCTCGCTTAAATAAAAACAGAAAATGCTGAAGAAACTCAGCAGGTCAGGCAGCATCTGTGAAGAGAGAAACAGAGTTAATGTTTCAGGTCGATGACCTTTCGTCAGAACTGGAAAAAAGCAGGAAATGGAACAGATTTTAAAGCAAGTTTAGGGGCTGGGAAATGGGGAAGGGGATGAAAGAACAAAAGGGAAGGTCTGTGATAGGATAAAAGGCAGAAGTATTAAAGAGACATTAAGAGATATTCAAGGCAAGAGGAGACGGTAATGGGACAGGTTAAGAAACAAAGGATGGCTCTAGATGAAGTGTAAATTGCGCTGGCAGAATGAAAGACAGCTGCCCTGTGGGAGAGAGGAACAAAAGCCACAAACAAAAAGTGTGGATAAAAAAAGAAAGATAGGGGCCGAGGTTATGATCTGAAATTGTTGAACTCTATGTTGAGTCCAGAGGGCTGTAGAGTGCCTAATTGAAAGATGAGGTGCTGTTCCTCGAGCTTATGCTGAGCTTCTGTGGAACAATGCAAGAGGCCGAGGATGGTGAGGTCTGAGTGGGAGTGGTACGAAGAATAAAATGACAGGCGACCGGAAGCTCAGGGTCCCCCTTACAGACGGAACGGAGGTGCTCCGCAAAGCGGTCACCCAATCTGCGTTTGGTCTCCCCAATGTAGAGGAGGCCACATCGTGAGCAGCGAATACAGTATACTAAATTGCAAGAAGTACAAGTAAATTGTTGTTTCACCTGGAAGGGGTGTTTTTCGCTTGTTGCTCAATCTGCCCTGCGTGGCAGATTGAAAATCAATAGAAACAGAGCTGTTGTTGTTGGAAGGGATTCTGGATTATAAACAGATGGCAAGATCACCTACATTCTTTCTACTTGAAAGTATTTCTGACTAGCTTATTTTTTGCTTGGGAGGAAGCAGCAATAGAGTCCAGTATCACTTTCATTACAATTTTCACTGCGTTAGAAGAGACTGTAGGTTCCTTTTGTATTGCCATGCATTCATCTAGTCTTTGCTTCTCTCCAATATTAAACCAATGCAGAGGGCTGATTGGTGGCAAAAGTTGTAAACGTAAAACTCAGCAAGACAACAAATCAGATCCACGGTTGTGTTTAACTGAGAAATGAAGAATCCAGTAGCTCTCGGGCATCACTGCAGCTGGTAAGTTAATACTCAGCAATGGAGTAGCCAACTCCACAGCTCAAATTTCTTTAACAGTACCCACCCCACATCATTAAATTGGGTATATAGTGTAATGCCGTATCAATAATGAGACATCAAACTGCAGACGCTTAGTGGATTGCCTGACTCCTATTTATCAAAGGATGTTGACACCTAAGCTTTAGTGGCTTATGAAAACTTTCAGAGAATAGAAGCTGCAGCCCCTTGAGAAACCTTGATTTAAATTAATTATTAAGAGATGAGGTGCAATCTTTAAGCTTGGTAAAATAACAAAGTACTTGGCTAGATGTTGTCCACTTTTATATTCCAAACATAACAAGCCCTCTTGCACACGTTCCGCCACACTCCCCCCACAACAAAGAAATTAAATTCACAGAGACAATTTTTAAGTAAAAAAATGTTTGAGGATGTAACTGGTAGAATAGATAAGGGAGAACCAGCGGATGTGGTGTATTTGGACTTTCAGAAGGCTTTCGATAAGGTCCCGCATAAGAGATTAGCGTGTAAAGTTAAGGCACATGGGATTGGGGGCAAGGTACTGACTTGGATAGAAAACTGGTTGGCAGACAGGAAGCAAAGAGTTGGAATAAACGGGTCTTTTTCCGAGTGGCAGGCAGTGACTAGTGGGGTACCGCAGGGATCGGTCCCAGGACCCCAGCTATTCACAATATATATTAATGATCTAGACGAGGGAACTAGATGTAATATCTCCAAGTTTGCAGACGACACAAAGCTGGGTGGGCGTGTGTGCTGTGAGGAGGATGCTGAGAAACTCCAGTATGATTTGGACAGGTTGGGTGATTGGGCAGATGCATGGCAGATGCAGTATAATGTGGATAAATGCGAGGTTATCCACTTTGGTGGCAAAAGCAGGAAGGCAGATTATCTTCTGAACGGCAATAGATTGGGAGAAGGGGAAGTGCAAAGAGACCTGGGTGTCCTTGTGCACCAGTTGCTGAAGGTACGCATGCAGGTGCAGCAGGCGGTTAAGAAGGCAAATGGTATGTTGGCCTGCATAGCGAGAGGATTCGAGTACAGGAGCAAGGATGTCATGCTGCAGTTGTACAGGGCCTTGAGTATTGTGTGCAGTTTTGGTCGCCTTATCTGAGGAAGGATGTTCTTGCCATGGAGGGAGTGCAGCGAAGATTCACCAGACTGATACCTGGGATGGCAGGAATGACGTATAAGGAGAGATTGGGTCGATTGGGCTTATACTCGCTGGAGTTTAGAAGAATGAGAGGGGATCTCATTGAAACTTATAAAATTCTAACAGGACTAGACAGACTAGATGCAGGAAGGATGTTCCTGATGGCGGGGGAGTCCAGAACCAGGGGCCACAGTCTAAAGATGAGGGGTAAGCCATTTAGGACTGAGAGGAGGAGGAATTTCTTCACCCAGAGAGTGGTGAACCTGTGGAATTCTCTACCACAGAAGGCAGTTGAGGCCAATTCATTAAATATATTCAAGAAGGAGTTAGATATATTTCTTAAGGTTAAAGGGATCAAGGGATATGGGGAGAAGGCAGGGACAGGGTATTGAGTTTGGATGATCAGCCATGATCTTATTGAATGGCAGAGCAGGCTCAAGGGGCCGAATGGCCTACTCCTATCTTCTATGTTTCTATCCCTCTGATGTGATTTGATTGACATTGTGAATGAGAATTATGGGCTGTGTGAAACATTTCCTCATTTAGGCCAGTGGATTTGAACTTCATTAAATCACACCAGGGGAATGTGCCTGGTTGGAACCAACTAGCAGTTTTAAGACATAAAAGACAAACACAGAAGACACTAGTAACTGTGCCGATATTTCCCTAACATTTGACCAAGTGACAGTCCAGTAGCTTTCCTTCCACTTTGTTATTGTAGAGGTCGTGGGGGAAGTTTGATGGCAGGGAACCATTTACGTGCAAAAAAGGTTTCTCCTTACTTCTGACTTGTTCTCTTAAAAAGCAAAGTCACCCAACCAAGACGTTGAAACAAACTGGAATTTTAGAAATTAAAGTGAACAATAAGCAAATCAATAAATAACATTGATTTCCAGCATTTTCTCTTCACTGATGCTGTTTGACCTGCTGAGTATTTGCAGCATTTTCTGTTTAAAATTTTAATAAATAACATGTTTACTTGCAACTTTATTGCTGCTAGATTTCAAAATGACTTTCACCACCGTTTTATTTCCATAACATAAGTAAATCAAGTGATCCTCATGCTGTTAGAGTAAGTCAGGGAAGCAGCATGATATATAGGGGAGTCCAAGATTTCTCCAGTTGTATTAGACTAGCAGAAAATGGAGTATAAAGAACAGATCTAAACAATATTAACAGCATTCCACACAAGACTGGCTCAAGGATAGATTTCCTGTGGGAATCAGAGAGCGAACATCTATCTCAGTGTGCCAGTAGCCATTAACACAAAAAGGACGCTATCTCTCAGGCAGAAATTGTAACAGAGGCTGGACATTGCAGAATGAACTAAATGCAAGTTACTGAGCCAAAAGGTAGGAAATGAAGCAAGCTACAAATAGTGGCCCTGGCGCCTCCCAGAAATAGATAAAAAGAACAGCGAGTTATCCAGGGCATGTAATAAAGATTGCTATCTTCGAAGAAGTGAAGACTCTTAAGCAGGGTTGCAACACATGACTTACAAGTCTGGGCATTTCATTTATCCAATCTACCCTTCAATTTCCATCAAAAATAAGGGAAATAAATATTGCATTTGTCACAAATCGTCTAAATTAAAATTTTTATTTAACATTTCAATTCTGGTTTACGTGTTGCTTGATTCACTTACCACACTTTGCATCACATTTGCTGAACATAAATGTCACTCAAATGTTGCTGACAGACCGCAAGTACCCAATAGTAACACTTCTCATGAAGGAGCTTCTTGTTTAACATTTCCACTCAAAAACAACAGGATTTTAATATCGGTACCAGGATATAATCCTACACTCTTACAAACCCAACTCCACTTTCACACCAGCTGCCAGACATGCATGCCAAAACGAAATGCACCCTGCGGCTGATTTACATTGTTTGACTGCTCGCTTGTCTGTTGCTCTTTTCAGGCATCAGTTATGCCAACCTCTCACTCCAAAGAAATCAGCCCTATTGCATCAATCAATATTTAAAATCGTCAGAGTCAGGTCAAGAGCGAGCCTCGAGAACGCAGGTCAGCGTGGGGCTTCCTGAAAGAGATGCTGGTAAGTGCCAGGAATGCCATAATGTCTACATCATTAGCTATTCATGTTTATGGATGCAAAAATAGAATGTGCAGGTGTCTGGCAATTTTACTAATTCCCACCCCCACGCCACCAGATTTACAGAGAACTTTACTAATCACTTTTAAAATATCATATCTCCAGCTAAGCTGTTTGCTTTTGGATTTGAAATGGAACCCATTTCACGTTCACATACTGCACCTTCCAGCATTACAAGATAAAGTGGCAGTAATATGGAGCCATAAAGCCCATAGCTAATCATTTGAAATCTATAATGCATCATTGAGTTTTACCATGGGGCTTTTAAAAAAACACTGCACGCTGGAGGTTTTACTAATTTCTATTAAAACAAATCCATCATATAACTACTTATCCTACAGCAAATTTTTAAAAGGGGTTGGTCACAGTCTGTGGTTTTTTTGTTAAAAAGCATATATATATCTCCACATATAAACTAGAGTTTAAAAAAACAGAATTATAATACAAGCCCTATTACTCTTCAGGAAGCCAATATTATTGCATTAAAAAATATATATAATTAGCTCAATTACTTGATCCATTAAACATTCACATTTTGGATGATAGCAAAGTGCCACAATTCTTTAAATGCCACAAGTAAACAACAGCAATTTAAATTTAAACATTAATTTTAACCAGTAAAGATACTCAATATAGCCCTAGTAATGTATCTTATTGTATATGTCAGTTCTATAGATACTTTAATTATTGGCTTTTCTAGAAAGCCTGAAATAGAACCAAAAAAAATTCTGACACCATTTTTTAAAATCCGAATATAACAAAGCTCAATAAAGCTTACAGTCTTATTAGATGGTCACATTAAGCTTATTTGAAAATAGAACCTTCCAAGGGTCATACACACACAGGAATATAAATCAAACCTAAATCCTTACTGCCACCCAATGCAGACTGTCACCTTCCCTTTCATTGAAAGCTCCTATATCAGACTCCCATATTCCCTACACAGGCCTCAGTACAAAGCTGAAACCATGAGACCCATTTCTTTGCGATTCCACTCAGTTAGTCTGCCATTTCAGCCGGACAAAGTAACTTGGATATTCTCCAAACTACTGTAAGTTACGACCTTCTTAGTTGACAACAGAGGGCTCTGAAGTGCATCTCCCAAACCTTAGATGAGGAGTTGATCAGATCCTATGAATCCCTACATTGTACCTGCACCTTGAAGAGGCAAGGTTTTACAAATGCTCTTGCAGGGATAACCAGACTGCTTACAGCTCAAGTCCATTTCCTTGCCTAGAGTTTTGCAGTATAGAACCACTCTTTCACCTTTTCATTTCTGATCTTTGAAACCAAAGAAAAGGGCAAACATAGAACCTTGCACCCACCTCAATGACTGGTAGCCACTGTTCAGCAGACACACTGAGGGCCTGAAACTGCTTGTCGTTCACACAATGCATGTTGCTCACAACCAGTGCAGAAGCCCCAAATATCTCACTTGTCCGACACAAACCTGGAAGAGACACACATCAACTGTCAGGTCATTAAAGACAAAACTGAACCAAAATAATGAGCACCTGAAGCATAGGGGAAATCTAATTAACTGCTTTCAGTTCCCCTCTATTGAATTGTATTGAGGGCAATGGTTCCTCTGGGGAGTACAGCCAGAGCAAAGTCCATAGCACCACGGGAGGCTCTGGCTGTACAGGGGGCGGGTGGGGTAGGAAGATCGGGAAAGCAATAGTGATAGGAGATTCAATAGTTAGGCGGAAAGACAGGCGTTTCTGCAGCCGCAGCCGGATTACTCCCGGTGCCACGAGCTAGTGAGTATAGAAATAGGAGGATAGAGCAGATGGCTGGAGAGATGGTGCAAGAGGGTGGGCTTTAGATTCCTGGGACATTGGGACCAGTTCTGGGGGAGGTGGGACCTGTACAGACCGGACGGGTTACACCTCAACAGAGCTGGGACCAATGTCCTCGTTTGGGGTGGGGGGGGGGGGGGGGGAGAAAGAGTTGCTAGTGCTGTTGGGGAGGGTTTAAACTAATTTGGCAGGGGGATGGACACCAGGATGTAGCATTAGAAAGGAGAAACAAAGTGCACAATGGATTGGGAGAGACGGATAGCACTAGAGTAAGAAACAGTACGGTATTAGGTGGGGTCAGACTAAGAGAATACAAGGTCCAAGATAGGTTTACAGTGCATGTGTGTGAATGCACGAAGTGAGGTAAATAAGGTTGGTGATCTGCAGGAGCAAATAGCCACATGGGAATATGATGTCATGGTGATAACAGAGACCTGGCTCAAAAAAGGGCAGGATTGGGTTTTAAATATTTCTGAATGCAAGGTGTTGAGGAAAGATAGGGAAGGAAAGAAAGGAGGTGGGGTGGCAATGTTGGGCAAGGAGAATATTACAGTGCTGGAGAGAAAGGATGTCCTGGAGGGGTCAAGGACAGAATCTATTTGGTTAGAGTTGAGAAACAACAGAGGTGTCATTACACTACTAGGTGTATTCTATAGGCCGCCAACTCATGGGAAGGATATAGAGGAGCAATTTGCAGGGAAGTTAGAGAGGTGCAAGAAATATAGAGTAGTGATAATGGGGGACTTCAACTATCCTAATATAGACTGGGATAGTAATAGTGTAAAGGGCAGAGAGGGGGAAGAATTTCTGAAGTGCGTTCAGGAGAACTTTCTTGATCAGTACGTTTCCGGCCCAACAAGGAAGGAGGCATTGCTGGATCTGGCTCTGGGGAATGAGGTGGGTCAAGTAGAGCAAGTGTGAGTAGGGGGACATTTAGGGAACAGTGATCATAGTATCATAAGGTTTAGATTAGCTATGGAAAAGAACAGGAAGCAATCTAGAGTAAAAATACTTAATTGGAGGAAGGCCAATTTCAGTAGGTTGAGAATGGATCTGGCCTGGGTAAATTGGAATCAAAGATTGGCAGGCAAAACTGTAAATCGGACAATGGGCTGCCTTTAAAGGGGAGATGGTTTGGGTACAGTCGAGATACATTCTCACATGGGGGAAAGGTAGGAGTTCCCTAGATGATGAAAGAGATAGAGAGTAAGCTGAAGCAGAAAAAGGAGGCGTATGACAGATGTCAGGTTGAGAATACCAGTGAGAACCAGGCTGAAGATAGAATGTTCAGAGGGGAAGTGAAAAAGGAAATAAGAGGGGCAAATATGAGAATAGATTGGCAGCTAACAGAAAAGGGAATCCAAAAGTCTTCTATAGGCATATAAATAGTAAACAGGTATCAAGAGGAGTGGTGGGACCAATTAGGGACCAAAATGGAGACCTACGCATGGAGGCAGAGGGCATGGCTGAGATACTAAATGAGTACTTTGCATCTGTCTTTACCAAGGAAGAAGATGCTGCCAAAGTCATGGTGAAAGAGGAGGTAATTGAGATACTGGATGGGATAAAAATTGATGAGGAGGAAGTACTAGAAAAGCTGGCTATACTTAAAGTAGATAAGTCACCAGGATCGGATGGGATGCATCCTAAGATGCTGAGGGAAGTAAAGGTGGAAATTGCGGAGGTACTGGCCATAATCTTCTAATCTTCCTTGGATATGGCGCTGGTGCCAGAGGACTGGAGAACTGCAAATGTTACACCCTTGTTCAAAAAAGGGTGCAAGGATAAACCCAGCAACTACAGCTCAGTCAGTTTATCCTCAGTAGTGGGGAAGCTTTTAGAAACAATAATCCGGGACAAAATTAACAGTCACTTGGACAAGTATGGATTAATTAAAGAAAGCCAGCACGGATTTGTTAAAAGGCAAATCGTGTTTAACTAACTTGATCGAGTTTTTTGATGAGGTAACAGAGAGGGTTGAGGAGGGTAATGCAGTTGATGTGATGTACATGGACTCCTAAAAGGCATTTGATAAGGTGCCACATAATGGGCTTGCCAGCAAAGTTGAAGCCCATGCAATAAAAGGGACAGTGGCAGCATGGATACAAAACTGGGTAAGTGACAGGAAACAGAGAGTAGTGGTGAACAGTTGTTTTTCGGATTGGAGGAAGGTATACAGTGGTGTTCCCCAGGGGTCGGTACTAGGACCACTGCTTTTCTTGATATATATTAATGACTTGGATGTGGGTGTACAGGGCACAACTTCAAAATTTGCAGATGACACAAAACTTGGAAGTATAGTGAACAGTGAGGAAGGTAGTGATAGACTTCAAGAAGACATAGACAGGCTGGTGGAATGGGCGGACACGTGGCAGATGAAATTTAATGCAGAAAAGTGCGAAGTGATACATTTTGGTAGGAAGAAGGAGAGGCAATATAAACTAAAGGGTACAATTCTAAAGGGAGTGCATGAAGAGAGACCTGGGGGTATATGTGCACAAATCGTTGAAGATGGCAGGGCAGGTTGAGAAAGCGGTTGAAAAGTCTTATGGGATGCTGGGCTTCATAAATAGAGGCAGAGTACAAAAGCAAGGAAGTTATGATGAACCTTTATAAAACACTGGTTCGGTCTCAACTGGAGTATTGTGTCCAATTCTGGGCACTGCACTTTAGGAAGGATGTGAAAGCTTTAGCGAGGGTACAGTAAAGGTTTACCAGAATGGTTCCAGGGATGAGGGACTTCAGTTACGTGGATAGACTAGAGAAGCTGGGGTAGTTCTCCTTAGAGCAGAGAAGGTTGAGAGGGGATTTGATAGAAGTGTTCAAAATCACGAGGGGTCTGGACAGAGTAGATAGAGAGAAACTGTTCCCATTGGCGGAAGGGTCGAGAACCAGAGGACACAGATTCAAGGTGATTGGCAGAAGAACCAAAGGCGACATCAGGGGAAACCTTTTTATGCAGCGAGTGGTTAGGATCTGGAATTCACTGCCTGAACGGGTGGTGGAGGCAGATTCAATTGTGGCTTTCAAAAGGGAATTTCAAAAGTACCTGAAGGAAACATTTTTGTAGGGCTACAGGGAAGGGGCGGGGGAGTGGGACTAGCTGAGGTGCTCTTGCAGAGCGCCGGCATGGGCTCGGTGGCCGAATGGCCTCCTTCTGTGCCGCAACCAGTCTATGATTCTATGAATGTGCATCAAAAATAAAATCTCTCAGCATTTTCACTCAAGATAAGCAGAATGTGTTGCGAAACTAAAAAAGAAAACCAGGTTGTTTGCATTAAATTCAAAATTTCATGAAGGCTAACAAACAGTTCTCAAATTATTTCAGACCTGCACAAAATGACATTTGGAAGGGTGGCACAATGTACTGAAGCACCAACACATGGTGCCACAGAGCAGAATTTGATCCCTCACTCCACTGAGTTCCTGATCTTAAGCATGCTGTGTGAGGAAAGAAAGAACGAACGAACTTGCATTTATCTAGCGCTTTTCACAACCTCAGGACGCTCCAAAGTGTTTTACAGCCAATGAAGTACTTTTGAAGTGTAGTCACTGTTGTAACGCCAGAACTGCAGCAGCCAATTTGCCCACAGGAAGGTCCCACAAGCACCAATGTAATAATAACCAGATCATCGGTTTTAGTGGTGTTGTTTGAGGGATAAATATTGGCCAGGTCACCGAGAAGAACTCCCCTGCTCTTCTTCGAAATAGTGCCATGGGATCTTTCACATCCACCCGAGGGGGCAGACAGGGCCTCAGTTTAATGCCTCATCTGAAAGACGGCACCTCTGACAGTGCAACACTCCTTCCGTCCTGCGCTGGAGTGTCAGCCTAGATTTTTGTGCTCAAGTTTCTGGATTGGGCCTCGAACCCACAACCTTCTGAGGAGAGAGTAAACAGAGGGCACATGTTCTCCATGGCTGGGAGGAGGGGCAAGTAGTTACCAGGCAGTTATTTGTGCACAGTTCAAGTGTGACAGAGCCATGGGAGCAGGTCTCCTTTCCCTCCTCTTAACCACTGTTAGTATATGGGATGGCAGACCTAAACAATGGGGGAAAAGCCGTATACCACAATAACAATGACAATGGAAACGCTACAATTGCTACTTGTACAATTACTTTGTAATCAAGGTGGAAGAAAATTCAGCTCAATAGAGGGATTCCATAGGAAGAAAAAGAAACTTTCAAAAAACTTTACTATATCTAAATAAAGCACAGGTATTGAAATATCGCGGCACTTTAGGAGTATTGAACTTTCCGTGGCGATGCGAGAGAAATACATGCAAATATATTGCATGAAGGCAACCAACATGGATTTTTAATAGCAGCAGCAGCAGCATGGCGACTGCCAAGATTTCCTGACAGTTGCCACGTGGCTTCTCAAAGCTGAATAAAAAACCTACTTAACTTTGAATTCTACCTTTAAAAATACAATTTTCTTGTATGAATTTTCAACTGAGGTTGGCTAACTCATATTTGGTGTAGAAAAAAATGCACATCATTATAGATGTGCTCCAAGAGTTGAGCATTTTTATCTCCATGTCAAATTTTCCTTACCGCTTCTCAAGCCATCACTTCTTTTGTTCTACAGGCACCCAGTAAGTGGCCATGATGTAAGCATGAGCTTTGACTGTGAACGTCAGTGGGCCATTGGATGATCAGCCATGATCTCATTGAACGGCGGAGCAGGCTCGAGGGGCCAAATGGCCTACTCCTGCTCCTATCTTCTATGTTTATGTTTCTATTCCATTACATGGACCATCACCGCCGACACCAAAATTCACAACACCATCTTTCCACAGGGATAAGAAACTGGAACCATCGCCAATTTTCACCTGCATAACTAAGGGACGGCAAGGACCATTGTAGCGTTCCTACCACTGGCTAGGCTGGCATCAGCTAACCCAGCACAGAAAAAAATAACGAAATCTTGACATTTCTAGTGAGCATGGCTCAGCTACTCAATGGAAAAACGGACTGCAGCAGTTCAAGGCGGCGGCTCGCCACCACCTTCTCAAGGGCAATTAGGGATGGGCAATAAATGCTGGCCTTGCCAGCGGCGGCCACATCCCATTAAAAAAAACGAATATTTTTTTTAAAAATCCGCGGAGCCATTGGGGCAATATTCTAGAATGTGAAGGCATTTTCAATGTTCAAGGTATTGTAACCTTACACTAAGCACAATGATGGCTGAGAGCAGAGAATGAAAAATGTTGACCAGGGTGACATGTGTGACTTAAAAGATTGAAACCACTCACAATAGGACACTTATGAAGACACATTTGAAGAAAACAATGCAGGCCATATTTTCATAATAAAATAAAAACACCTAACACTTAATTAGGGGGATAAGGAAGAGGAACAATTGTTGAAATAAATGTAACTAAAACCCCATACAATTTTCAAGGAGGTCAAAGCTAAATAGATAAGCCTATTGAGTGAAGCCCTTTTCAGATTTTAAGATGGTCAGGACTTTCCGGTAAAGATCAGCAAAGACAATTCCTGTAAATGAACTATAAAGCATAATTATAGAAAAGCACAGAGCCATCAAAAGCATATCGTAATTCAAAAAACCATTTGAATAAACTACACATTGTTCACTCTAGTGCAGAAATAATACTGCAGTCCTGTAAAGATTTCAAATATATACATCCCCTCACTACAACAAAGCAATCATCTCAAAAACTTCCAGAACCGCAAAGGTAAGTTAATACTGAAAATTTTTAGGAAGGCAAAGCCAGTTATCAGAATTAAACTCAATAGAGAGCACGTAATATTAAATCTGATAAATTAAAAGCTAACTGAACTGTGGCAGAACATAATGAAGCCTGGAAATTCAATTCAGAACCTTTTACAAGCGTTTCAATGAAGAATTGCCAGCTGCAGCAAGAACACATCATGTTTTCACCCAGAAATAGCACACTATGATTTTTATTGTTGTGTGTTATATAATCTGAAATAAGTCTTACTCAATCTAAAAATGTAGTGATTTAACATACAAGGCTTAATTTTGTTGCTTATTTCATATCTGGGAGTAGTAACTCATTACAGGAGCTTGGGGCACAAGGAAAAAGACTAGTTAAAAGTGAAATATAATACACATATATACTTTAGTAATGGCTGCATGCCTTTTTAATTATACCAACAAATGACATACTACCAAAATAATCTCAAAAAAATAAACAAAATATAATTATTGTAGTTCAAACTGTAGAAACAGTTCCCATATAGTCATAAGCTGCTCAGTCTCTGGCCTCTGTTTATTCAGCATCTCCCTTAGATTTCTAGATCTTGCAGTAATCTCACTTGCCACCTCTTTTTGACTGACTTTTTCCACACGGTGTTTATGCTCGGACTCAAAACCCAGAATCCAGGTTTGAGGCGGCAAGAAGCAGCCCCGTTCGTACTGCTGGGGCACTTCACTTGGCAAGGTGGGCAGGGGTGAGCGTGTCTGCGGACAAACATGACGGATACTAGAACCCTACCCCCTCCTGAATGGATTTAGCATTTGCCTTTTAATCGGACTTTTAACACCATTCTGAAAGGTTGTTTAAGAAAACAAAAAGTGGGACGAAAAGTAAGCAAAATAGATATAAATTAATGTAATTTTTATTCCCAAGGGGAAAGAAAGTCTATAGGGAGTACATTGAACAAAAGGCACTCCCCCATGACATTCCTGCCCCTTGGGAATACAGGTTACATTAATCTATTTCTATTTTTGCTTACTTTTCTTTCCACTTTTGCTTTCTTAAACGAGAAGTGGGACACAAACTGAGAATCAGTCCTAAATGGGGAGGACAAAATGAAGAAAAGGTTTTTAGAATATGGTGTACATTACCGCAAGTGGCTAATGAATCATGGCGTTTGAGAGAGAACTAGGCACGAAGAAAAATATTAAAGGATACATGGGAAAATGAGAAAAATGGGATTATAGTAGATTGTTACAGTATGCAGCTAGCAACAGCACAGGCACAATGAGTGAAATTTCTACGATAATAGGGAATTAATGAGAAAGTAATATCCCCCTTCGATTATCATAGAAAGTTACAGCACGGAAGGAGGCCATTTCGGCCCATCGTGTCCGCGCCGGCCAACAAAGAGCTATCCAGCCTAATCCCACTTCCCAGCTCTTGGTCCGTAGCCCTGCAGGTTAGAGCATCCCAAGTGCACATCCAAGTACTTTTTAAATGTGGTTAGGGTTCCTGCCTCTACCACCCTTTCAGGCAGTGAGTTCCAGACCCCCACAACCCTCTGGGTGAAGAAATTTCCCCTCAAATCCCCTCTAAACCTTCCCCCAATTACTTTAAATCTGTGCCCCCTGGTTTTTGACCCCTCTGCTAAGGGAAATAGGTCCTTTCTATCCACTTTATCTATGCCCCTCATAATTTTATACACCTCAATAAGGTCTCCCCTCAGCCTCCTCTGTTCCAAGGAAAACAGACCCAGCCTATCCAGTCTTTCCTCATAGCTAAGATTCTCTACTCCCAGCAACATCCTTGTAAATCTCCTCTGTACCCTCTCTAGTGCAATCACATCTTTCCTATAATGTGGCGACCAGAACTGCACGCAGTACTCTAGCGGAGGCCTAACCAGTGTTTTATACAGTTGAAGCATAACCCCCCTGCTCTTGTATTCTATGCCACGGTTAATAAAGGCAAGCATTCCGTATGCCTTCTTAACCACCTTATCTACCTGGCCTGCTACCTTCAGGGATCTGTGGACATGCACTCCAAGGTCCCTTTGTTCCTCTACACTACTCGGTGTCCTACCATTTAATGTGTATTCCCTTTCCTTGTTAGCCCTCCCCAAATGCATTACCTCACATTTCTCTGGATTGAATTCCATTTGCCACTGTTCTGCCCACCTGACCAATTTATTGATATCTTCCTGTCTCTAAGTATTGTGGTTTGGTTGAGAAGCCCAAGTCAAACTAACCACTATTAAAACTACTGACTGCCACGATAAATTAAATATTGTGTAAGCGACATTGTTTAATGAACTGTGATGAATGTCATCCTCATCTTTAAAAAAGTCTGATTTATTTCACATTAATGCTGTTTTTGCTCCACTAGTGTTGTGCACTTTACTGATGAAAATTAGTATTTTTTGACTAAGATCAAATGGCCACGAGTTTCAACTATTAGCATACAGGCATGGAGAGTTCTCTTGGAAGATGGAGTTACGGCACATATGTACTTGTGTGCCATACCTACCGCCAATGGAAGAAGCATCAACCATGGAACAGCAGTGCTTTCTCCGACATACTTGAGATAAGAACCTCAAGTGGATCCCCCATATATATGGTATGGTCCTCCTTGTTCTTTGAATCTGGTGCATCTCCATTTGCAAAAGATTGAGCCTTCATCTGAATGGGGCCAAACAATAGCTCCTAAACATGCGGTTCTGCCTTCTACATTCTGGTATTGTTACCCAGGTCTTTTGCAGGCGTGAGCACCAAAGCGTTAATGATACAAAGGATGAAAAAAAAGCAAAAAAAAATTCTAAGCACCACAGATCAGGAAAAACTAACCCATGGGTAGGTGGAAGGGGAGGACTTGGTAGGTAATTTAACCTTCTTCCTCATTTGTTTCACCTCCATCATTACATACGCATAAAAATGAATGTGCCAAAGTAGTAAAATGGATGTAGGAAGCAAGCCCGCACTGAAATTCAGCAGGTAAAAATACCTTTAAAACTTGAAACATTGCTTACCGCCCAAGTTAGTAGGCTTATCAATAAGTGATGCCACGATAATCAGGCTGCGGTTAGATGATTTTCCAAACTTTGTGGCTCTTTCCTGATAGATCAGTTCCAGATCTTGGTCTGGGATGCTATTCTTCCATGGCATTATCTTCTTTTGTACATCTGTCCACTCAGCATCTTGATCTACTTCAGCTAGGCCATAACCTGTAAAACATTTGCAACCAACAATGAACTTGTACTTGAGTTAGGCCACTGATTTATTGGATATCTATACTGGACATAAAAGATTAGTTTTTTGATCACTATTAATATTCCTTTACCAAAACAAAAGATAGGATTAACTTGCACTTTTCTTGGAAGTCCGAGAAGACAAAACAAAAGTGAAGAAAAAGGGGCAATTACAAAAGAAAAAAGCTAAGTTCACCAAACATGCTAGATTTGCTGGATATGCTTCCATTGTTGCTGTGACTAATGCGGAGTAGTTACATTTATATTTGATACCACATTTTCTCAATACTGGCACATCTTTTCAAGGTTTCGACCTCATGAGTGCTTGATTAAGTAGTCTGTATACAAATCTAACCTCCAAAGATTTACCATTGTGTTCCAGTGAATCCTCGCATTCCCCAAGGCCAGAATCTGCTGAAGTTTCACTTTATATGTTCCAATTATAAAACATAGGATTTATATGGTGTTACTTTTGGGAGTTCAGTTTTTAAATTGCACTGCAAATTTGTCCCTCCTCTAATTTTGTCCCCTCATTTCTTAAAGGCATTAAAACGGTTAATGGGACTTAAAGTCACCAAATATGAAGACAGACTAAAAAAAAAAGTATGTCTTCTTTTTTCCTCAACCGAGGATTCCCCTCTACCGTGGCTGACATGGCCCTCGACCATGTCCGTTCCATTTCCCGCACTTCTGCTCTCACCCCTTCCCCTCCCTCCCTCCCAGAACCACGATAGGGTTCTCCTTGTCCTCACCTTTCACCCCACCAGCCTTCACATTCAACGCATCATCCTCCACCATTTCTGGGACCTCCAGCGTGATCCCACCACGAAACACATCTTCCCCTATCCCCCCTTTCAGCATTCCGAAGGGACCACTCCCTCCGCGACACCCTGGTCCACTCCTCTATTACCTCCAACACCCCTTCCCCTGGCACCTTCCCATGCAAGCACAGGAGATGCAACACTTGCCCTTTTACCTACTCCCTTTCCACCGTCCAGGGCCCCGAACAGTCCTTTCCGGTGAAACAGCGACTTACTATTCGCTGCTCACGATGCGGTCTCCTCTACATTGGGGAGACCAAATGCAGATTGGGTGACCGCTTTGTGGAACACCGCCGTTCAGTCCGCAAGTGTGACCCCGAGCTTCCGGTCACCTGTCACTTTAATTCATCCCTACACTCCCACTCTGACCTCTCTGTCCTCGGCCTCTTACACTGTTCCAATGAAGCTCAACGTAAGCTCGAGGAACAGCACCTCATCTTTCGATTAGGCACTTTACAGCCTTCTGGCCTCAACATCGAGTTCAACAATTTCAGACTATAAATTGGCCCCTGTATTTCTTTATATTTTTTTCTCTTGTTTCCTCACATGGTAGCTGTTAATGTTGCTGCCACCATCATGCACACATCAATCCAGTGCCATCTTTTGTTTCTTAACTTGTCTCATTACCTCTCCTTTTGCCTTGCACTATCATCCCTTTTGTCTTTTAATCTCTCCTGCCTTCCATCCTATCACAGACCTTCCCTTTGTTCTTTCCTCCCCTCCTCCCTACCCCTGCTTAAAAATCTCTCTTCCCTAACCTTTTCCAGTTCTGATGAAGGGTTTGACCTGAACAGTTGACTCTCTCTCCTCGATGCTGCTTGACCTGCTGAGTGTTTCCAGCACTTTGCTATTTAAAAAAAAAGGGGCTGTTTTTATCAGATCAGAGGCAATTTGATATGAAGGGATGGGAGGAGATAAGATAGAAACCGATTGTTTCCACATATTGAAGAGTCTAGAATGAGGGGACATAGATATAAGATTGAATGCGAGAGATTTAGGGCAGAGAGCAGGAGAAACATTAAAAAAAATTTAAACAGAGGGTTGCAAAGTTGTGGAATGCATTGTCGAAGTTAGTGATTGAAGCAGAGGGCATGTCAACGTTTATGGTTGGATAGGTGGTTGCTGAAAAGAGGGATATAGGAATGGTGTGAGCACATGAGATTAGGACTACTGCTTGAGGAACATAAAGACCAACAGGGACTGGTTGGGTTGAATGGCACGCTTTCATGATGTAATTATATGTCGACTTGGTCAGTCTACACCCCAGGATATCGAGGGAGGTTTGAGAGTAAATAGCAGAGGTGCCAACCAAAATTCTTCTGCAATAAGGACATAGAAAAGACTCACCAGTCTTTGGCCAGTCCCAAAACCTAATAGCCCTCAAATATCTATCCAATTCCCCCTCAAGCTTTTCCACACTATTTATCTCACTGAGCAAAAATTCCACATGTTCACCTCCCGTGTAAAGTAGTTGCACTTTCTCTCTTCGAATTGAGCTCAGCCCCCCAATTCTAGAATTTGCGGCAATCTCACGTGTCTCCTCGAAGGAATTGTACCAAAGAATTGGAAGGAGACAAATGTTACCTCATTGTTTAGAAAAAGACAAGTCTCACATCAGCAACAGAAACTGCTAGGGACCAATATAAGGGATAACATTAGTAACAACAAAAGGTATGGCCAACAATAATTTGTAAAGGGAAGCTCATGCTTTACTAATTTAATCAAGTCGTACGAGAAAAGTACCGAGTGGACAGACAAAGGGAATACAGTGGATGTGATGTACTTGAACTTTCAAAAAGTATTTGATAAAATGTGATAGCAGAGACTTATAAAGATATACATCTGGCAGTATTAAAGGTGAAGTGGTGGCAAGGATAGAGGGATGGCTGAAGAAAAGAAATCTCAGCAGGAGTCAAATGAATTTTTTTTTTTTTTTGCATTGGTAGGATGTAGCTAGTGGTGGGCTGCAGGGGCTTTGCTTGATTTCCACATAAACAAATGATTTGGTCATGGGTAGTGAGGAACTAATATCAACCAGGGATATTCGATTTACAACTATCATGCAGAGTGAGGGGAGAGACCAAGAGAAATGTCTTTACACAGAGGATTGTTGGAGCATGGAGTGCATTGCCACAGTGAGTAGTTGAGGCGGAGACTATTGGATTTTAAGTGAAAACTGAAGGAAGGTAGAGGACTATGGGGGGGGAAAAAATGGAACAGTGGGATTAGTTTTGCAGTGTTCCAGCAAAAAGCCACGATGAACTGAATAGCTTCCTTCTGTGTAACTTCTCTGGTTTATGGTGACATTTATCCAACATTGTTCTGCACAATGACAAATTCAACACAAAGCACACCTGGTTGAAGATCCTGGAATCGAATCCAATTAATGTTCTTTTCCAGTTTTGTTTAAGGCACCGAAGGGGCTTGACAGGGTAGATGCAGAGAGGATGTTTCCCCTCGTGGGGGAATCTAGAACTAGGGGGCATAATTTCAGAATAAGGGGGCACCCTTTTAAATCGGAAATGAGGAATTTCTTCTCTCAGAGGGTCGTGAATTTTTGGAATTCTCTTCCCCAGAGAGCTGAGAAGGCTGGGTCATTGAATATATTTTAAGGTGGAGATGGAGAGATTTTTGAATGGTAAGGGAGTCAAGGGTTATGGGGAGCAGGCAGGGAAGTGGAGTTGAGGCCAAGATCAGATCAGCCATGATCTTATTGAATGGCGGAGCAGGCTCGAGGGGCCAAATGATCTACTCCTGCTCCTACGTCTTATGTTCTTATGTTAAACTACATGTAAAGATTTGGCAGTTCCGTATTTACTATTTGGATTTTGTGAAAATTGCCAAAACTGGATAAACTAAAGTGTGTCTCCTACACAAATACTCTAATAAGTAGAACTGCCTTGTCAGAATAACCTGCTGCAGCGTTATTAAGTTCTAACTCCATGTTTCTATTTTGAGAGCTGATCTCTCTCTGCAATAAAGGAAGCTGATTTGCATTTCACATTGTTTGGTTCCGAGATTCTTTGAGGACTATTAAAGCACGTCTTAGACTGTATTTAGCATTTTGAATGTTACGGCTCAGCATGATCATATCTGTAGGAATGAAAACTGAACAGGCGCAAGTAAGCCTAGTGGATGATTAGTGAACCAGTGAAAGTAAAATTACAATTTGCAAACTCTAGTGATGTAGAGAACTTCAGTGGCGAGATTAAGCTGAATCTCAAAGAAACACAAAGAAATCAAAGCTAAAACTTAGATACATATTTAAATTTTAAGGAATGAAAATCATTTCACAAGGATGGAGCAGAAAATGTATTAAAAAGTCAAACAATAGATAATATTCAGACATATCAAGCCCAAGTGGGACTTCAGAATCTTCAACACTGAAGACATTGGAGAGACCAAACAGCACTCCTCAGCAAAAGAAAGGCTTTCATATTAACTTTACGGTTGTCCCCTCGTACATCCTCTCTGGGTGTCTACACAAGAGTTTAAACTAAAGCTCTTCAAAGATCAGCCAGGTTTTCTGCCCTTGATGGCCAGTGACACCTGCTGGAAAGTGCATGCGTGAGGACCTCGGGTGAGAACAGAGTGGGGCTTAGCTGTAATTTCACCTCCCCGCTCCCCAGTGTTGGAATAAATGGCTAACACTCGGGCCAGGAATGGTCATCGGGCAAGGTAGGCACCCCATCAAGAGCCAATGCTTTGGGAGAAGAGTGGGAGAAAATTCTTGAAAAAATTAGGGGAAAAATTCCCACTGCCATCCATTATTTTCATTTATAGGGCCTTTCCTGTGGCATTGAGAGGGCTCTAGTCACTCATTCTGCGGCAGCCACATTTTTTGCCATTGCTTTCCCCCTCCCTGCCGTCATTTTTTTAAAACTGTACTTCAAAAAGTATTGAATTGTGTAAAGCCCTTCCACATATTCAAATTTGACATGAAAGGCTCTATAAAGATACATACAAAGATTTATATATAAATTAGAATGTCTGAGCAAAACCCATCAGATTCAAGTAGTGATAAGTTCTTAGAGGTTGCACTACCTCAGGCTGATCTAAAAGACTACACAGCTTTGGAAACTGTAATTCAGTTATCACGAGACTAAAACAGCAATTAAGGCACCGCCGGTAGGAAGGTCACCCACTAATGATGTCTTTGCCACAGACTTTTAGAAGATGAGTTGGTATAGAAAACCCACCTCTATTGCTTCTGCAACCTTGTGAATCTTTGGGGATTCAAGTTAATTTACCTATATTATTTAAGCATTATCCTATCCAATGTGTCAATGTATACACTTCAGATTGTTACGATCTATTACATCAAGTAATAAATATTCTTATTTCTAGTCATTTAACTAGTGGAGGAAACAGAAAGAGTGGATTCTTGAACCAAGCTAAGGCTCGAGTAGACACAGTGCCCCTATTCTATTAGAAGCGCAACGAAAGTTGTACAAAGATTCTTTGAAAAGTAATTATTCATATGTCTATCAAGGGCAACAGATGCCCTGATCACATATATTTCTCTGCCACAGACACACACACTCAGAGAGTGAGCACTCATGAAATATATAGCATATATGGATCTATATCCCTGTGCATTTACTTAACCAGTGTCATTACTGAACTAGGTCTCTGCAATGCCTGGAATAGTATAGGTTCCCTCACCAGTAATGGCTTTCAGATCTCCAATTCATTCCTAAAGTTCCTAGCATTCATTTATAGAACTTCGAAGCATCCCACTTCCTTCACTCACTATGGTGAAGTGTTTGCTCATTTTGCCATTATTTCTCTATGTGGTCATATCCTTGTACTCTGCACACTTGCCTGTCTTATCAGTGCATACACTCAACCTGTCAGTTACCAGCCCCTGCTCAGTACCACAACATCTAGCTTCTGTAGCTTTCCTACCATCATAATTCTTTATTATCTCTCTTTCTGGATCTGCTTGGTTTGCTCCTACCACTGCCTTATCAGCTTAAATCTTTCCCCGCTCCCATATTACCCTCTTCGCAAGGACACTGCTACCTGTCTGGTTCAGGTGAAGTCCGTCTTGTCTCTAGAGCTTCCCCTGCTCCAGAGGTATTTGGCAGGAATATAGCCCATTTGCTTATTGACATTTGAGTTATTAGATCTTAATGTCATAAGGAGATTCTTCCACATACAGCATTCTGCTTTTAGTAATTAAAAAAGTTATCCTCATGAAATGCAGAAAATTGCTAGGTCATAATTATGAAAAGGGTGAGAAAAGCCCATCAGTGATCTGCCCCATTCAATGGACCAGTCCACAAAAATCTAGGCCGACACGCCAGTGCAGTACTAAGGGAGTGCTACACTGTCAGAGGTGTCATCTTTCAGATGAGACGTTAAATCGAGGCACCGTCATCTCTCTCAGGTGGACGTAAAAGATCCTATGGCACTATTTCAAAAAAGAGCAGGGGAGTTATTCCTCAATATTTATCCCTCAATCAACATCTAAAACAGGTTATTTGGTCATTATCACATTGCTGTTTGTGGGAGCTTGCTGTGCTCAAATTGGCTGCCATGTTTCCTACATTACAACAGTGACTACAATTCAGAAAGCGCTTTGGGATGTCTGGCGTTCGTGAAAGGCACTATAGAAATGCAAGTCTTTTTTTCATTGATCGCAGTCTTCAAACTCCACTTTAGCTTTCATAACTTTCAATCGCCATGTTTGACAAAATAATTCTGAAAGTCTATAATATCCCTCAATTCTACTTTCTTCCTTTGTGGGATATTATACCACCCTCTGCATGAAGCAGTTGCAGCATATCTTATTGTATATTCACCTTTTCTCATGTTAGGTTGAATCTATTCTCCCTTGTTTGTATTAATATTGAACATTGCTCGAGGAACCAGTTTATTTATTTCCTTTAATATCACAAACACTAGAGTTCAACTCTAGGCCACCTCACTTTCAATGAAAACATCCCTAGAATCCTTAGTCTTTACTCATTGTTCAAGTGCCCAATTCCATTTATCAATTTGCTCGTTCTTTGTTATAATCCCTCCACAGCCAGAATGTCCTCTCTGGTACAGTCTTAGAGCGGTCCAAAATTTAAGGCAGCATTCAGTCGTTTCTGAATGATTTTCTTAACAGTGACTGCAAATTTAAATCCCAACTCAATTATGTTCATGTTCAAGTGAGATTCCCATTACACTATACATCAGCCATGCATAAATTTCTGCAAAAATACACAATATATTTTTCCCTGTATTTCCCCCGAGTTTGGGGATAACAATAGCTCCAAAAGGAACAGGTTGGATGACATGAATCAGTCATTCATGAAAGAAAGACTTATGAAATAATACTGAGCAGCCTACGGGTGGCGCTGTCCAGGGAGAGTATAAATACTCGGGTACGGGCCCAGCTTGCGCAGGACATTCTTAACAGGAACTAGTGAAGGACACAACTAGACCTCCATGTTGTAAAACAGTTGATTAAAGCTTTGTTTAATGCTTAGACCAAGTGCCTAGTAGTTTTCTTACATCATTGGATATCCAGTAAATTTACACTTGCAGTTACTGGACAACATCTCAAAAGCTCTCAGCTGGAAGATCATTAATTATCAGGCATAATCTTTCTCGGCTTCAAACAAAGTTAAGCCTCCACCTCAATAGAAAGGCCACCATTCAAATAAGAGTGGGATGAAACATTCACTGGATCACTGCCCTTGAGAGAGTTTGGAACCATACAAGTATGTGGTCTCCTCTACTGTATACAATACCTCAAACTCATTATGCAAGTCAGTTCTTTTTTACGGCGGTGGGGGCAAAAGGACCAAGAGGATTCAATAAGTAGAAATGGACAGAAAATTAAGTACCAAGCATTATAAGTTTCGATAAAGAGGGAGTTTTCAATGTCTAGGGTGAACTATAGCTAAAGAACGAACATCTACAGTAGGTAATCTAATAAATGTTCACATAAAAAGGCGAGTGAAGAATCCTGAGGCAGAGCTCACAAGGACTGAACTCTGAGGGCAATGAGGTGATAAAATAGAGATGTTTCTGTACATGATGTCACATAGTTCTGATATAGCTAGAAGTAAAATGTCAGTTGCTACCAAAATACTAAATGAAGTTCGAAGATGAATTGTCTATGGAACCAGGCCAGGTTGATTGATCTGAAATTAATCAGGAGGCTAGGGTTTTCTTCTTGTGGTAATTAAAGTGTACATGGCCAAAGCATTAGCAGTCCTTGGAAACCAGAGAATGTGTGAGCAACTGATCAGCATTCTGTGCAATAGTTCACACCATTCTGTCTTTAATCATGGATGATCGACAGGTCTGACTTCAGAGGCTTTTGAACTGATTAACTATCGGGGAATTCTCCATAGGCTTTTGTTCCGACAGTGAATTCAAATTGCATGTATTGAATTGAGATTCGCATCATTCATGCACCACCTCATATCTAAATGGTCTACAAAGAGCTTTAGGGCCCAGAAATTCGGCGATTTACTGCCACCCACTAGCGCCGAAATCCTGAAAAAAAAGGCGGCTGCCGCTCTAACGACCACCTCTGGCACGGGACTCGGTGGCCGTCATTTTGGTGAGGGCCATAGCGCTGGCCCTGGACATGCAAATCGGGAGAGCGTGACGTCAGTCAACGTACAACGGTGGCTTAACGCTATGCTCTGCGAACTTGGACCTTTGCGCTGAGTTTAGCGCTGGATCCTAAGCTTGCTCTGAAAAGCAAGCGTGCAGCAGACTGACAGAGACGCTGTCAGCACTTAAGGGACACACACATCTTTCAGGTAAGTTTGCATTTAAGCTTTTGGACTGGATTTAAAAAATATTTTATGAAGTAGTAGCTTGGTGCAATAGATGTTAAAAGTTTTTAAAGTATGCAGGGAGTGCTGCTGGATGCTTGCAAGGCCTTGGATGGTAAAGGAAGACCTCTGAGAAGACAGCAAAAGTTGGAAATACTCAGGTCAGGCAGCATCCATGGAGAGAGAAATAGAGTTCACGTCTCAGGTCGAGATGCTGCCTGACCTGCTGAGTATTTCCAGCATTTTCTGCTTTTATTTCAGATTGCCAGCACCCACTCGCAGAGGGAAGACGCCGACGCAGAAGAGGAGGAAGCAGAAGGAAGGATGCAACCCAGATAGCCCCTTTCTGGCTGGGATATCCAGGATGGAATCAACCACCTGCAGTACACCAGTGACTACAACCCCAATTCCCTTTTCAACATTTGTCCCACACCTTACCTTCCCTCTGTTATTGACTATCACGGCACCCTCTTGGCCACAATGCTGAAATAAAAGCCACCACAAAGCAAACTTTCCAATCCAACTTTATACATCTATCCATCCAATAGGACATCAAGAAATCAACTAATCACCCTTATGCATTCCCTTAGTGACTGTCTTGCGTGTGCCTTTGCCTATCCTACTGCTGTCACGTTGTGCTGCCCCAGTGACTGCAACATGGCTGGTGGAAAGCTGCCGACTTTCAGTGGGCGACACTGCAAATGGCCTTGCAGGTTGACCTTGCGGAGCTGGTGGCTGGGAGCGTGAAATCAAGTGATTGCGTTTCTTCTTCTTCACTTTCCTCTCCCTCTTCTTGGTCAACCACTGACTGGGCAGGCTGCATTTCTTGGGTGTGTGAAATGAGGAAGGCTCAAGGGTGGAGTTGTGGTGAGGGGAGGACAGGAAAGCAAGAGGTGCATATGAGAAGGATAACGTACGAGGATACCAGCATCTTATATCCTTTCAGCCCCGTCGCTGGCCAAGGGCTCAGCCATGCCCCTGCCAAGAATGGTAAACACCGTCTCCTCCAAGGGGGTGAGATGAAGCTAGGATTGGGGAGCGTGCCTCGTGTTTGGTGCAGGTTGTTGGTAGAACTTAAGAATTAGGAGCAGGAGTAGGCCATACGACCCTTCGAGCCTGCTCCACCATTCAATAAGATCAAGACCTCAACTCCACTTTCCCAACCGATCCCCATATCCCTCGATTCCCCTCTCGTCCAAAAATCTATATATCTCAGCCCTGAATTTACTCAACGACTCAGCATCCACAACCCTTTCGGGAAGAGAATTCCAAAGATTCACAACCCTCTGAGTGAAGAAATTCCTCATCTGTCTTAAATGGCCGACCCCTTATCCTGAGACTATGCCCCCTTGTTCTAGACTCTCCAGCCAGGGGAAACAACCTCTCAGCATCTACGCTGTCAATCCCCATCAGAATCATATGTTTCAATGCGATCACCTCTCATTCTTCTAAACCCCAGTATAGGCCCAATCTACTCAATCTCTCCTTATAGGGCAACCCTCTCACCCCAGGGATCAATCTAGTGAATCTTCATTGAACCGCCTCTAAGGCACGCATGTCCTTTCTCTGATAAGGAGACCAAAACTGTGCACAGTACTCCAGGTGTGGTCTCACCAAAGCCCTGTACAATTGTAGCAAGACTTCTTTACTCTTATACTCCAACCCCCTTGCAATAAAGGCCAACATGCCAATTACCTTCCTAATTGCTTGCTGTACCTGTATGCTAACTTTGTGTTTCCTGTAGAAGGACACCTAAATCTCTTTGCACACCAACATTTAATAGTTTCTCACCATTTAAAAAATATTCTGTTTTTCTATTCTTCCTGCCAGTGAATAACCTCACATTTACCCACATTATACCCCATCTGCCACTTTATTTCCCACTCACTTAACCAGTTTATATCCCTTTGCAGGCTCCTTGTGTCCTCCTCATAGCTTACTTTCCCACCTAGCTTTGTATCGTCAGCAAACTTGGATATGTTGCACTCGGTCCCTTCATCTAAGTCATTAATATAGATTGTAAATAGCTGAGGCCGCAGCACTGATCCTTGCGGCAACCCATTGGTTACAGTCTGCCAACTGGAAAATGACCAGTTTATCCCTACTCTCCGTTTTCTGTCAAACAATCCTCTATCCATGCTAATATATTACCCCAACCCCATGAGCCCTAATCTTGTGTAATAACCTTTTATGTGGCACCTTATCAAATGCCTTTTGGAAATCCAAATATACTACATCCACTGGTTCCCCTTTATCTACCCTGCTAGTTAACAAAAAACTCTAATAGAAACATAGAAACATAAAAACTAGGAGCAGGAGTAGGCCATTCGGCCCTTCGAGCCTGCTCCGCCATTCAACGAGATCATGGCTGATCATCCAAACCCTAGCACCCGGTCCCTACACTGACAGCCATCCCACCCAAGCCCTATCCCAGTAACCCCACGTATTTAATCCCCCTAACACTAAGGGTCAATTTATCATAGCCAATCAACCTAACCCGCACATCTTTGGACTGCGGGAGGAAACCGGAGCACCCGGAGAAAACCCACGCAAACACGGGGAGAATGTGCAAACTCCACACAGACAGTCACCCGAGGCCGGATTTGAACCCGGGTCCCTGGCGCTGTGAGACAACAGTGCTAACCACTATGCCACCGTGCAATTTGTCAAACACAATTTCCCTTTCATAAAACCAGGTTGACTCTGCCTAATCATATTATGATTTTTGAAGTGCCCCATTACCACATCCTTAATAATGGATTCTAGAATTTCCCGATGACTGATGTCAGGCTAACTGGCCTGTAGTTCCCCGTTTTCTCTCTCCCTCCTTTCTTGAATAGTGGGGTTACATTTGCTACCTTCCAATCCGCTGGGACCGTTCTCGAATCTAGGGGAGTGATTGGGTAGTGGGGGCAGGGGGAGGTAGTGCATTGAGCAGTGTGTAAGAATTGTGGTGCAATTGGTAGGAGACGGCTTTTGAAGATGCATTCACTGACCTTGAAAACTAGTTTGAAGTCATGAAGCTTCTTTTGGCACGAGCCAGGTCGTGGGGGCGACACTGCTGGCAGTGACGGCCTCGGTGATCTGGTCCCACATCCTTCTTTCTGGAGGGCCTCCTGGCACCTGTGGGTAGAGGACCTCTCTTGCAGTGTTGCCCCCCGCCCCCCCCGCGCATAGCTGGAGTGCTGCGTGTAAGACCCTGGGTTCCCCTTCCCTGGCTTGCTGAGCCATTTCTGTTAGTGCTGAAGCACCTTTCCAATTTTGTTTTGTTTTTTTTAGGTGCAGAAGGCAATTTTCCAGAAGGCAGTTCCCCTTTAAGGGACTGAACTGCTTTCTAAAATGACAACCTTGTTTTAAGAGAAGGGTGTTCTTGCTGCAATGGTGCTACGGCCACACTACATTGGGGCCTCCTGCTGGGACTACCGCCAGGAGAACCAGCCTTGCACATTGAGTTTAGCGCTGTGCTAATGTTAATTAGCAAGCAACACTAATTTACTGGTGCTGCCAACACTATAAATTGCGGCCTGTGGTGCCACTAGCAGGTTTCCAGCGCTCTTGAATTTCTAGGCCAAAATTTTCATCCAAAAGTCTAGTTGTGATCAGACTAAAATATTTTGTAAAAATGGTACTTTAACCCCTTATTGACTAATGCCAACTTTATTGTGTTTAAGTATTGTGCTGATTGGATACCTTGCTGTATAATTTGGCTTCTGTAAATTATTTATCTTGTAATTAAATCTAATTAGTTTTAACCTGCACGAATTGGTTTGCTGAAGTGCTTGGGTGTGCATCCCATATGATCTCCAATTTACTACATACTGTAGGGGTAAATAGTTAATCCTGAACTATCCCATACAAGGAATATATAAGGTAGTAGGATTCATGACATAGGAGATTCAGGGGGAGAAATTTGGTATGTTAGCACCTCCCCTTAGCGCCTGGGGGGGGGGGGGGGCGCTAATGGGATTGCGGCGTGATGCAGCGAATCCAACGCAGCACGCAAAATTCACCCGGGATTTAACGCTGGCGCTAACAGTTAGCGCCTAGGCCTTTAGCGCCTGGCAGATCGTGACGTCAATGAGTTTGGAACGCCGCGCTAACAGCCCAGATGCAAAATTGACTGTCGCCCCCTGCCTGAACAACGGCAGGAAGGAGGAGGAATTATGCATTCGGATGGCCGCTGTAGGAGCGGTATTTAAAGGCATCAACATCCGCTTTCATTTTAGCGGCCAATCAAAGCTGCCTTCTCAGTTTCACATTGCGAAACAGCAGTTTTCAGTGAGTTAAACGTTTCTTACTTTCAGGAGTGTTCTGCCTGCTAAAAATGTCACTTTCATTCTGCTAAGATTTAAAAGTCCTGCACACACTTGGTTACATTAATGGGGGCTGTACTGGCACTCGACCTCGCCCTCCAGCATCAACGTTGGAGGGAGCGGAGGCAGAGACAAAGATTGGAAAATGTGGCCAGAGGGAGGAGGGCCACCAGAGCTCTCAACAGGAGGCCTTACCCTCCCAGGGTATTCCGGGAGCACTTCTCCTACATAAATCTAACTGAGGAGCAGTGACTTAGAAGGCTCTGCTTCAGCAAGGAGGTGATCACAGAGCTCTGTCACCTCTTCCAGCCAGACCTCGAGCCTCAGATCAGGACCACCACGGCTCTCTCAGTGGCAGTCAAGGTCACCGTCGAGCTCAATTTCTACGCCAGCGGATCCTTCCAGTCTGCAGCAGGAGACATAGTTAACATCTCGCAGTTCGCCATCCGTTGCTGCATCTGGGAAGTCACAGAGACTCTCAACAGTAGGAGAAGGGACTACATTTCTTTCCCCATCACCAGAGAGAAGCAGAACGAGCGTGCATGTGGCTTTGCCAGGATAGCAGGCTTCCCCATGATGCAGGGCGCCATTGACTGCAACCACGTCACTTTGCAGGCACCCCACAACAATCCTGAGGTCTTCCGTAACCGCAAAGGCTACCACTCAATGTCCAGTTGGTATGCGACCACAGACAGCGAATCCTCACCGCCAATGCCCGCTATCCTGGCAGCAGCCACGATGCCTTCATCCTGCGCCAGACCGGTGTACCAGCACTCTTCCAGCCACCACATCAAGCTCGCGGCTGGTTGGTCGGAGACGAGGGCTATCCGATCTCCACCTGGCTCATGACTCCCCTCCGCAACCCCAACACTCCTGCCCAGCACTCATATAATGAGAGCCATGCCGCCACCAGGAACATCATCGAGCAGACCATCGGAGTGCTGAAGCAACAGTTCTGCTACCTTGACAACTCAGGAGGAGCCATCCAGTTCTCGGCTGAGCGGGTGTCCCTTTTCGTCGTGGTGTGCTGCACAACTTGGCCTTCATGAGGGCCCAGCCATTGCCACCAGGCATAGCGGGACCACCTCAGGAGGAGGAAGAGGGAGAGGAGGAGGATGAGGAACAGCAGTGAGGGAGGAGGCAACCACTCAATCGGCCTTCTGGAAGGGTGGTCTGTGACTGCCTCATCAGACTGCGGTTCCAATAAATTCTACCCCACATCCTGGTTGCTCACCATATCCCCATCATTCCATATCACAGTGCCAAGCTGAAATGAGAAACAGCACAAATTCTGCAAAATTCAATGAATAAATTTATCAACATTCAGTATCCACATATATACACACAACAACAATATTAACTAATCACTCTTGTGCAAACCCTTACTTCCCATCTTTACAGTGCCTTTCTCTTATCTCCTGCTCCTACGTAGTGTCTCCCCAGTGGCTGCAGCAGGGCTGGTGGAAGGCTGCCGAGTGTCGGTGCCATAGACTACAGATGGCCTTGCAGGACGCCCTCGACCAGCTCTGGACCGGGAAGGCCCAACTGTACACTGCACCACCTCAGGTGGGTGGCGGCAGTCTGGCCTGGCTGGATGACAGGCAGCGAAATGGGCAATAGCGGAGTGGCAGTGGTGGGAGCAGGAATGCTGTCATCCTGAGAGAGAGGACAGCAGGTTCCTGCTCCACTGACACACTGCTAATCCCCCCTTGGGGCAACACCTCAGAATCCCTACCAATCTGCTGGAGCAGATTGCTGGCCTGCTGCGACAGTGAGATCCCCAGTGGACTGTGGTGGACCCAGCGACAATGGCAGCAGTCAGAGCTTGCATGGCATCAAGCCGAGACGGCATGAGAGCAATCTGAAACTCGATGGCTGAAACCATTGACCGCATGACAGCACTAAGACGTTGCGTGGCTTCCGCCTGTGCAGCAATGGATGCTGCCACATCGCCCATGACACGCGGCATGAGGTCTGGGTCCTCGCGGTCTCTCGGGGAGTCCACCATCCTTCGCATGGGCTCCGTAATGTGCACAGAGCACTGTGCTTTGTTGGAGGCGGACTCCTCCACGCTACTTACCATTGCCGACAGGCTCTCGGGCAACCTTGCCATTACACCTATCATCTCGGTGTGCATGCCCATCACCCTTCTTGTGAACACCTTCCCATTGAGGTCCTCATCAGCCCTCCAGGGAGCTGGCTCCCGAGCAACCCATTCCCCCTGGCCTTGCTGCAGCCCACTCGTCTCCGGTGCATCACCCAGTGCAGACCCCGCTACTAAACTTGCCTCTAAAGATTGTGTAGTCCCAGTATCTGAGATGATGCCTGCGGGTGAGACATGCAGTGACGCGATGCTTTGCTCCTCCTCCTCGTCTCCTTCCTCACTCTTGGGGGGGTTCAGGGACAGGCTGGTCAGCTGGCCGCTGATTACCCGACAGCATAAAGGCACAAGACTCGCGTTAAGGTGAGGGCAGGGGGCAAGTAGGGAGCAAGGAATGCAGACAGTATAATAAGCTGGAAAGTGGGAAAGGCTTGTGGTGTGAGGGGGGGGGGGGGCGGAGAAGTGGGATGAGAGAAGAAGAGATAAACATACCGTTGTTGCCCTCAAGGGGGTCAACATCACCGATGGCCACGGCGCCCACCACCTGGCGGCCAATGACTCTCAGCACTCGCTCCTCCAGGTCTGTAAGCTGTTGCATGTCCGCTTCACCCCCGTCTGTTCGTTCCTGCTCCCTCCTATTGTGGCCCAGCTTGGCCTGCAAAAGAAAGGAAAGTGTGCGAGTGAGTGTGAAGCTATGTGTTTGGGAGATGTGCCTGCCATAGTTGAATAGTTGTGATTGTAGGCAAGGCGTGAGATGTGGATGTGAATTTTAGTAGGTGGAGATGCTTGGTGGGTGAGTGGTGGCGGTTTGTGCAGTGTGTACAGACTGAGGTTCAGATGCCGGTATATAGGACTTGTTGAAGCATGTACTCACCCTGACCACCCGAGTGAGGTTGTTGAATTTTTTATGGCACTGTGCGAGGGTCCCGAGGACCACACTGCTGACCGAGACATCCTGGGCTACTTCCCTCCACATTGCCCTGAAGACCCGGGGCAATGGCCTCCTGCCAGTGGCTGGGAACCGCACTGCCCTCCTTCTTTCGACTGCCGCGACCAATGCCTCCAATGCCTGGTCACTGAAACAGCGAGCTCTCTCCCTGGGACTGGGATCAACCATGAGGATAAGAGGTGTAGCTGTTGAGTTGCTTGGAGGTCACCTTCAGAGCCAGCAATGTTGAGAATGAGGTGGTGCAGCATGATTGAACCTCCCCTTTAAGAACTGGATGGAGCCAGTGTGAATGATGAGTCCCGATTGGAGTGCACCTGAAATTGGTTATCGCTCTGCGGGTAGCGCCCCAAGTTAGGTGATTAGCGCTTGATTTAGCCCTCAAGTTCTTCCTTGGAGCACCAACAATCAATTTAGTGGGAGGTCAGAAGGATTAGCGCCTGACGCCAAGTCTCCAACTTTTAAAAATTTAGCGCCCCAAGCGGGGCGATACCGAATTTCTAGTGATCAATCTGTTTATGAAAGCCGTGATTTTTCCATAAACATAAAAAAAGTGTTGGGAAAACACTTTGTAAATAGGGGCATTGAATACAAAAACAAGGAAGTCATGCTAAACCTTTTACAAATCACTGGATAGGCCTCAGCTGGAGTATTGTGTACAATTCAGGGCATCACTTTAGGAAGGATATCAAGACCCTGGAGAGAGTACAGAGGAGGAGGTTTACCAGGATGATAGGGATGAAGATAGTTCAGTTATGTGGAGAGACTGGAGAAGCTGGGATTATTTTCCTTAGAGCAATTATGAGGGGTTTCGATAGAACAAGCAGGGAGTAACTATTTTCTCTGGCAAGTGGGTCGGTAACCAGAGTTCAGAGATTTAAAATAATTGCCAAAAGGGAAATTAGGAGAAATTTCTTCACACAGAAGGTTGTCAACATCTGGAACGCACTACCTGAAAGGATGGTGAAATCAGATTCGATAGTAACTTTCAAAAGGCAATTAAAAGAGGACTAATTTGTAGGGTTATGGGGAAGAAGCTGGGGTGTGAGATTAAATTGGACAGCTCTTTCAAAGAGCCGGCACAGGCACGATGGGCTGAAAGGTCTCCTTCTGTGCTGTAAGATTCCATGGATGATTGAAGAAGATGACAGGAGCAGAAACACAAGACTATCTGGGATTAAAGAATCATAAGCATGGCGGTGTGCCACGAAAAGCCCGACCTGCAATAGCAAAGCAGCAAATGGCTTGCATGGTTAGTGGTCAAATCAAGACGGTAACACTTCATCAATTACTCCATACAGCTGTATTACAGGCAGCACCTGGAAAACCCTTTGGCCTAGAAATTGGGTATAGCCCCGCTTGGGGCGTTAGAATTGGCGGAGTGCAAATTTTATAGCCAGACGCAACTTATCGACACCTCGTGCGATATTGGGTTGCAGCGCCCCAAAGGTGATTAAGGCGCGAGTTCAGGCGTTACACGGGGCACCTAAGGCGCTAACATGCCGGCGCAACCCAATATCGGGGCGTCCAGCCGCAGCGCAGGTGCTCTCAATTACTCATGACCATGAGACTTCCAGGCGCCGGCCAGCTCTTAAAGGGGTGGGTCAGGCAGCTCCAGCATCCACAGTCTGCGCCTTGCAGGCCTGCAAATCGACGCAGGCCCTTCTCTGGCGCAAAAAACTTGGAGCATATGGAGAGGGTGAGGCAGAGAGCAGAGCACTTCACCAACGAGTCTCTGGAGGAATTGGTGGCCGCAGTGGAGCGCCGGCGAGATGTCCTCTACCCCGACAATGGCAGGAGGCCTAATCATAAGGACTACCGATGAGCTTGGAGGGATGTTTCTCAGAGGGTCAACTCCAGCAGCATGGCAACCAGGAGCCCTGTGCAGTGCAGGAAGAAATTCAACGACCTCACTCGGGTCGTGAGGGTGAGTGGAGTTAATGTAAACTTATGCATTCCTCCATTAGCACCTGACTAAGGAGTCAATTACTGCAGTAAGGAGGGATGATATATTAGCAGGTTCCTCTAATGAGGCCATATGGGTGGAGCTTAAAAACAAAAAGGGGGCAAGCACTTTGCTGGTGTACTATAGGCCTCCAAACAGTCAGGGGGAGATAGAGGAACAGATATGTAGGCAAATCTCAGAGAAATGTGCAAATAATAGGGTAATAATAATGGGGGATTTCAACTTCCCCAATATTAACTGGGATAGTCAGAGTGTGAAAGGCTCAGAGGGTGTAGAATTCTTAAAGTGCATCCAGGAGAGCTTTTTGAGCCAGCATGTAGAAAGTCCTACAAGAGAGGGGGCGGTACTGGGCCTAATTCTAGGGAATGTGGCCGGCCAAGTGGAAAAAGTGCTAGTAGGTGAGCACTTTGGTGACAGTGACCATAATATGGTGAGATTTAAGGTGGTCATGGAAAAGGACAGGGATGGGCCGGAAATAAAGGTTCTAAATTGGGGGAAGGCCGATTTTAATAGGATAAGGCAGGATCTGGCCAAAATGGACTGGGATCAGCTACTTGTAGGAAAATCCGCATCGGAGCAATGGGAGGCTTTCAGAAGGGAGATTGAGATCATACAATGGCAACATGTTCCCATAAAGGTCAAGGGTGGTTCCAAAAACCACAGGGAACATTGGATGTCAGGGGATATACGAGAATGGATTAGGAAAAAAAGGAGGGCTTTTGGTAGATACAAAAGGCTAAAGACGGAGGAAGCCCTAGAGGAGTACAAAAAGTGCAGGGGGATACTTAAAAAAGAAATTAGGAGATCAAGGAGGGGCCATGAAATAACACTGGCGAGCAAAATAAAGGAAAATCCTAAGATGTTTTATAAGTATATTAAGGGGAAGAGGATAACTAGGGAAAAAATAGGGCCCATTAGGGACAAAAGTGGCAATCTGTGTGTGGAGCCGGAAGATGTAGGAGGGGTTCTAAATGAATTTTTTGCATCTGTTTTCACTATGGAGAAGGACGATGTAGACATAGAAATAGGGCAGGGGGGACTGTGATATGCTCGAACATATTAACATCGAGAGGGAGGAGGTATTGGCGGTTTTAGCTGGCCTAAAAATGGATAAATCCCCAGGCCCGGACGAAATGTATCCCAGGCTGCTGTGTGAGGCAAAGGAAGAGATTGCGGGGGCTCTAACACATATATTCCAGGACCTCTCTGGCCACAGGGGATGTGCCAGAGGACTGGAGAACCACTAATGTAGTACCATTATTCAAGAAGGGAAGTAGGGAAAAACCGGGGAACTACAGGCCAGTGAGCCTAACATCAGTGGTAGGAAAATTATTGGAAAAAATTCTGAGGGACAAAATTTGTCTCCACTTGGAGAGGCAAGGATTAATCAGGGATAGTCAACATGGCTTTGTCAAGGGAAGATCATGTCTGACTAATTTGATTGAATTTTTTGAGGGGGTGACTAGGTGTGTGGATGAGGGTAACGCAGTGGATGTGGTATACATGGATTTCAGTAAGGCCTTCGATAAAGTCCCGCACAGGAGACTGGTCAAGAAGGTAAGAGCCCATGGAATCCAGGGTGCCTTGGCACATTGGATACAAAACTGGCTTAGTGGCAGAAGGCAGAGGGTGATGGTCGAAGGTTGTTTTTGTGACTGGAAGCCTGTGGCCAGTGGGGTACCACGGGGATCGGTGCTGGGTCCCTTGTTGTTTGTGGTCTACATTAATGACTTGGATATGAATGTAAAAGATATGATCAGTAAGTTCGCGGATGATACAAAAATTGGTAGGGTGGTAAATAGCGAGGAGGGTAGCCTCAGTCTGCAGGACGATATAGATGGGTTGGTCAGATGGGCGGAACAGTGGCAAATGGAATTTAACCCGGAAAAGTGCGAGGTGATGCACTTTGGGGGGACTAACAAGGCAAAGGAATACACAATGAATGGTAAGACCCTAGGCAAGACGGAGGGTCAGAGGGAGCTGGGTGTGCAAGTACACAGATCCCTGAAGGCGGCGGAACAGGTGGATAAGGTGGTAAAAAAGGCATATGGGATACTTGCCTTCATTAGTCGAGGCATAGAATATAAGAGCAAGGAGGTTATGATGGAGCTGTATAAAACACTGGTTAGGCCACAGCTGGAATACTGTGTGCAGTTCTGGTCGCCACACTACAGGAAGGATGTGAACGCTTTGGAGAGGGTGCAGAGGAGGTTCACCAGGATGTTACCAGGGCTGGAGCGCTTCAGCTATGAAGAGAGACTGGGCAGATTGGGTTTGTTTTCCTTGGAGCAGAGGAGGCTGAGGGGGGACATGATTGAGGTGTACAAAATTATGAGGGGCATAGATAGGATGGATGCTGAGGAGCTTTTTCCCTTAGTAGAAGGGTCAATAACTAGGGGGCATAGATTCAAGGTAAAGGGCGGGAGGTTTAGAGGGGATTTGAGAAAGAACTTTTTCACCCAGAGGGTGGTTGGAGTCTGGAACTCACTGCCTGAAAGGGCTGTGGAGGCAGGAACCCTCACAACATTTAAGAAGCATTTGGATGAGCACTTGAAATGCCATAGCATACAAGGCTACGGACCAAATGCTGGAATATGGGATTAGATTAGACAGGGCTTGATGGCCGGCGCGGACACGATGGGCCGAAGGGCCTCTATCCGTGCTGTATAACACTATGGCCTAGAAATTCAGTTGGCTGCGCCAGCCGTTAGCGCCTTAGGAGCAGATCTCGAGCGCTAGGCGCTTAGCGCCCGGGCGCAGCGCGATCTACGCCTCGCCCCAACTTCAGTAGACATTTAGCGCCGGCGCAAAGTCTTTGCGCGCGCTCAGCTGCGCACGCAGATCATGACGTCATTTCGTCGTGCAACGCCCTTTGTGCGCCCGGAACTGGAACTTCACTCGCGCCACCCCATTGTGCGCCGGGCGGCCCTAACGACTGTGAAGTGGAACGGTACACAGCCGAGGCGGGCCGCGGGGAGCGCAAATTAAAGGGCACTTACCCTGCACTATAAAGGGCAGCCATTTTGCAGCATTCACTCTTGTGCAACGGATTTTTGGAGAGAGACCAAGGAAGAGAGCTTACTGCTTTGGCCCAACACTAGGACAGGTCTTTTTGGCTTCAGGCCAGAGCTTTGCAATTATCTTTGCCTTCATTGAGATCTCAGTGTTTGCCTGCATATTATGGGGGCTGCATTGGGTACCAACGCTGAGTTTCAGCCTTATGTCGGAAGGGCTTACAGACGCCGTGAGAGAGTGGCAGCCCTGGCTAGACGCAGAGGGGGCAACAGGCGTCGCCAAGTGAGGCCTTACCCACCCAGGGTATACCGCCAGCAGTTCTCCTATCTCAACATGTCTGCCGCGCAGTGTGTTAGGAGGCTGCGATTCAGAAGGGAGGTGGTTGCAGAGATCTGCCAGCTGCTTCACAGAGATCTGCGTCCACAGCTGATGCGCAAGACGTCTCTGTCGGTGGCAGTGAAGGTGACGGTGGCTCTCAACTTCTATGCCACCGGCTCCTTCCAATCCGCTGCTGGGGACATCGCTAACATCTCCCAGTTCGCCGTGCATTGCTGCATCCGCCAGGTGACCAATGCCCTTTTCAGAAGGAGACGTCAATTCATCTCCTTCCCCATGACCCTGGACAAGCAGCAGCAGCGTGCAGTGGGATTTGCAAGAATAGCGGGCTTCCCCATGGTGCAGGGCGCCATTGACTGCACGCATGTGGCTTTGCGGGCACCTCTGGAGCATGCCGAGGATTACCGCAACCGGAAGGGCTACCATTCCCTCAACGTACAGCTGGTGTGTGACCACAGGCAGCGCATCCTAGCTGTCAATGCCTGCTTTCCAGGCAGCAGCCACGATGCCTTTATCCTGCGACAGACAACTGTGGCTGACATGTTCCAGGCACAGCCTCACCCAAGAGGATGGCTTATCGGGGACAAAGGCTATCCTTTGTGTACCTGGCTCATGACCCCGCTCCGCGCGCCCACGACCCCGCTCCGCGCGCCCACGACCCCTGCTGAAGAGGCATACAACGAGAGCCATCAAGCGACTAGGAACCTCATCGAACAAACAATCGGCGTCCTGAAGCAACGGTTCCGCTGTCTGGATCGCTCCGGGGGAGCCCTCCAGTATTCGCAGGAGCGAGTCTCCCAATTCGTCGTCGTTTGCTGCATGCTGCACAACCTGGCTATCCGCAGGACTCAGGCACTGCCACCTCACGTTGGACCACCACCTCAGGAGGAGCAGGAGGAGGAGCATGAGGAGGACGAGGAGTACCAGCCCAGGAGGGAGGCAGAAGGTCCAAGGGCCGCCCGTCGGCGGCTTATTGAACGTCACTTCTAGGCCCCCTGTCAGGGAATGGCTTGTGCCAATGATAGAACATGATTGCAGCCGCTCCGCAAGCCCTCAGCCGGTTAAGGCAACAAACACTTCAAAGATCAAACATGGACAATGTGAATAAATAAAATGGTTTATTGTACAAACTCAGGGCCCTTCCCACATGAAAACCAAGAACACACGAAACCCCCAAAAAACACTCACACACATGAGTCACTCCCACAACCTGGGGAGGATTAACCAAAGATGTAAACAAAAATGGCCTCATCCTCGGCCTTCAAAAAACAACCATTCCACAAAACACAACATTTGGACACACCCTCTACTTTGTGTCCCGCGAGGGCGATGCCCCCTGCAAACTTTGCCGGCCCCTGGACGCCCTGCTGCTCCTCCTCAAAGTGAGGCCAGTGGCTGCTGCAAGGCTGGGGGAAGGTTCCTGAGGGGCACATGTCGTGACGGCAGATGCCCTTGGGGGTCGGCCTAGACGAGGTCTGGCCCTCGAGGGGCCGGCTGGTGAATGCTGCAGCTGTGGCTGGCCAGCATCAGTCGCTGCAGCAGCTCGTGGCAGCTCCACTGGGGGAGTGGCAGTGGCGGCTGGAGGAATGGGGGAAAGCTGGCGGATGGCAGGCGCTCGCTGGTCGCCTGAGACACTGGCACTCGCCCGGGCCAGCACTGCAGCATGCGCAGCAATCTGCCGAGGGACAGACCGCTGTGCTGCTGCAGCGCGCCGGGTGCCCTGGCGATGCCGGGCTGACACAGCGAGTGTGCCAGCAGTGAGTGCCCGTGTTGCCCTGTTCTGAGACCGCATCAGAGCAGCCAGTGACTGCATGGCACCACTGATCACCTGGCCAGTCGCTGCCAGAGAGGCCCCGAATTCGGTGACACTCCGAGACAGGGGCTCGATGGCCTCAGGCATCCGTCCCACTACCCCCATGAGCTCCGTGTGCCGGCGCTCCGAGTCCGCGGACATGTCCTCGAGGCGGCGCATCTCCTCGGCGTTGACCGTCTCCGGACTGGAGGCCGGACTCTCCCTCTGGGGAGAAGGCCGCCGAACTGGCCGACCCTTCCTGCGTTGCTGGACGCCGCTGGGCCCAGCAATTGGACTCCGACCCTTCTCCCCTCTGGGGAGAAGGCCGCTGAGCTTCCACCCCCCTCCCGCGTTTCTGCAGGCCGCTGGTCCCAGGAGCTACACTCCCCTCCGACACTTCCGCCACGCTCCCCTCCAGGGAAGACGTCTCCCCTACAGTGGCATGGCTTGCCGCGGCTGAGGGTTCCCCTGATGGGCCACCTTCCTCTTGCTCCTCCTCCTCCTCCTCTTCTGAGGGGCTGTCACTGGCAAGTTCAGGGACCTCCTCCTCACCATCTGAAAGCAGGGAGGCACAAGAGTAGCTTTAGAGTGAGGAGAGGGTGTCAGCGAGGGATGCATGAGTGGTGGCATTCAGCGCATTGGTCGGACAGTGGCAAAGGATGTAGATCTGATGCGCAAGTGGGACGAGAGAGGTCCAGAAGGTGATGTCCCTACCATTGGTGCCCAGAACAGGGTCGGCATCTCCAGATGCAACGGGGCCAATCACCCGGGCACCCATGATGCGCTCCACGCGCTGTTGCAGCTCGGTGAGCGGCTGGATCTGGGGTCCGCCTCCCCTGGTCACAGTCCGGCTCCTCTTATTATTGGCCAGCTTGGCCTGCAAGAGAAAGGACGGCCTCTAAGTACAGTGTGTAGCCCTGATCTTGTGTGCACTGCCTCCCATGGTCGAATAGCCTGGCCAGTGTGTAGCCCTGATCTTGTGTGCACTGCCTCCCATGGTTGAGTAGCCTGGCCAGTGTGTTAAGTGCACAATGTGCAATTGATGTTCATGACTGTCCCATAGCTGCTGCATGAGGGCTGGCCATTCGGGCTTTCAGGTCCCTTTGCCCATAATGTGAGGTGCACATGCAAGGATGAGGAGGACGCTGGAAAGGGTACTCACCCTGACAATCCTGGCGAGGTCATTGAGCTTTTTTCTGCATTGGACAGCGCTCCTGGGGACCTCACTATTGGATGTCACCCTCGTGGCGACATGCCTCCAGGCTCTCCGGTAGACGCGGGCCGGCGGCTTCCTCCCATTATCTGGGAACAAAATATGGCGTCTCTTCTCCACAGCGCTAACCAGCACCCTCAGATCATGCTCTGAGAAGCGCTGCGCTCGTTCACGGGCCTTCTCCATACTTTGAGGCGCTATTTGGGTCCAGCAGCAGTGTTCAGGCCTAGCTGGAGGGCTCCAGTGTCCAGGGCGTGGCAGCAGACCAAGTCGACCCTTCCCCCTTAAGAGCTGGCCGGTGCCAGGGTGTCTGCTGTCAATCAAGAAATGGCTGCACCTGCGCTGCGCCCGGCCTCGGCGGTATCGCTCAGCACCTCCGGCTTAGCGCCTAAAGAGAGCCGTGCATCGCCAGTTTTAGCGCTCGAGCAAACTCTTAAGGCGAAGCTAATGAATATCGGCGATGTGGCCTCGAATTTGCGCCGGGCGCAAACTTTAGCGGCCGCCCGACTTTACCGCCCCAAAAGTGGCTACAATGAATTTCTAGGCCTATGACTTTATGGCTACAGGGTGCGCTATGCCCCACTGGCCATCTGTCAGCAAGCACCCATGGCCCTTTCTGGTCACACACATGCACATTTGACTCAGGGCATCATGTAAGGGCTGGTCCACCATGGGGGACATGAGATGATAACCCAGGGCATCATGTAAGGGCTGGTCCACCATGGGGGGCATGAGATCATAATTCAGGGCATCATGTAACATCACTTCCCGTCCTTTGCCCTGCAGGCCAAGCTGGCGAGAAACCGCTGTGGTAAACCACTGTTTGTATTCCTGTTTGTCCTGTTTGTATTCCACTGTGTACATGCCTGGACATGCCTCGGCTGACTCCTCCCACAGGTCCTAGTATAAAGGTGACTGCTCCCCAGCCCTTGGTATCCTGGACCGGTCGACCACTCGAGGCAGACCTCCATTCTGTTGTTAATAAAAGCCTTTGGTTACTCTTCTAACTCTCAGTCTTTTATGAGTAATTGATAGCGCATCAATTTTATTAACAACATTTTTATAATGGAGAAGATCCTCACACCAGCATGCCTGGACTTAGATCATCGGGAGGCGGACTCATCCACCAAGTTTACTCACTGGCTTAAGTGTTTCGAAAAATTCCTGACCGCCTCCGAAGCAATCAAATCGGACGAGGACAAACTGGATGTCCTGACCTCCAAAGTGAACCACCGAGTGTACTCGGTCATCCAAGATGCGACCTCGTACGCGGATGCTATCAAGCTCCTCAAGGACCAGTACACGCGCCCAGTGAACGAAGTGTACGCCAGGCACCTCCTGGGGAGTCGTAAACAACAACCTGGGGAATCGACCGTGGAATACCTTCAGGCACTGTCTGTGCTTGGCCGGGCCTGTGGTTGTAAGGATGTAAAGGCCGCCGTGTACACAGAGGAACTTATCCGGGACGCTTTTGTAGCGGGCCACAGATCCAATTACACACGACAGCGACTGTTGGAGCAGAGTAACCTCGACCTCAACAAGGCCTCTGAACTCGCACTATCGTTGGATGCAGCCTACCAGGGCATGGATGCCTACTCCTCTGCACCGTGGACGCCGCGGGGAATGACAGCCTGGGACACGGTAGGACCGCCTCATAGCGCCGTGCCACCCCAGCCACACCCCAACAACGGCCCAACTACCGCAGCAGTGTCCCAAGGCCAGACAGCAGTGCCCCAAGGCCAGAAATGCTACTTCTGTGGCCAGGCAAAACACCCCAGAGCGCGCTGCCCGGCGAAAAACACGATCTGCTCGGGCTGCGGGAAGAAGGGACACTACGCTAGCGTCTGCAGGGCCAAAGCCACCCCGAACCCCAGCAGCGCCGCGTGTGGGCCATGCGGGCCGCCATTTTGGACCTCCCCGGCCGTGTGCGAATCACCGGTACAGCAGCCATTTTGGACGCCTCCAGCCACATGGGGATCATGGACGCCGCCATCTTGGACGACAGCCGGGACGCAGCAGGCCCCCGACACCGCCTCATCTGATACCCGCAGCGACACACCGACCCCTACGCTGGCATCCGTTACACTGGACCAAGCGAGACCGCACCAACTGGCCAGTTCCACAATGGACATTAAGGTAAATGGTCACGATACAATCTGCCTTTTTGACTCTGGGAGCACGGAGAGCTTCATCCACCCCGACACGGTGCGGCGTTGCTCTCTCCCAGTCCTGCCTGGGCAACAGCGGATTTCTATGGCCTCCGAGTCCCAGTCGGCGGACATCGGCGGCTACTGCGTGGTGACACTCGTAGTAGACGGGACCGTGTACGATCATTTTAAACTTCTGGTCCTACCTGACCTCTGCGCTGCCGTCCTGCTGGGGTTAGATTTTCAGTGCCACCTTAAAAGTGTTACGATGGCGTACGGTGGACCCCTACCCCCACTCACAGTCCGCAGCCAGCAGCTTCCAAATTGCCCGCCGCGCACCAGGTGCAACCTCTCCACACTCAGAGTCACCCCCCCACCACTGTTTGCTAACCTCACCCCCGACTGTAAGCCCATCGCCACAAAGAGCAGGCGATACAGTGCCGGGGACAGGGTTTTCATTAAAACCGAAGTGGAGCGGCTCCTGAAAGAAGGGATTATTGAGGGCAGCACCAGCCCCTGGCGAGCCCAGGTTGTGGTCGTTAAGACCAGCGAGAAGCAGCGCCTGGTCATCGACTACAGCCAGACAATAAATCGCTACACCCTGCTGGACGCCTACCCACTCCCCCGTATAGCTGATATGGTCAACCAGATCGCGCAGTACCGCGTCTTCTCGACCATTGACCTGAAATCAGCGTACCACCAGCTCCCCATCCGCCCTGAGGACCGCCAGTACACTGCCTTTGAGGCAAACGGCCGCCTCTATCACTTCCTTAGGGTTCCCTTTGGCGTCACCAACGGGGTCTCCATCTTCCAAAGGGAGATGGACCGGATGGTAGATCAAAATGCGTTGCAGGCCACTTTCCCATATCTGGACAATGTGACCATCTGCGGCCGTGACTTGCAGGACCATGACGCAATCCTCGAAAAATTCCTCCGCACCGCCCAACTCCTAAACCTGACATATAACAAGGAGAAGTGCATATTCCGCACAAACCGCCTCGCCATCCTTGGCTGTGTTGTGGAACACGGAGTCATCGGCCCCGACCCCGACCGGATGCGTCCCCTTATGGAACTTCCACTGCCCCACTGCCTCAAGGCCCTGAAGAGGTGCCTAGGGTTTTTCTCCTATTACGCCCAGTGGGTCCCCTACTATGCGGACAAGGCCCGTCCGCTGATCAAGTCCACCTCTTTTCCCTTGACGGCAGAGGCCCGCTTAGCCTTCCACCGTATCAAGGAGGACATTGCCAAAGCCACCATGCACGCAGTGGACGAATCCATCCCCTACCAGGTGGAAAGCGACGCGTCCGACTTTGCCCTGGCCGCTACCCTCAATCAGGCGGGGAGACCCGTGGCCTTCTTTTCACGAACCCTCCAAGGCCCGGAGACCAGACACTCCGCTGTTGAGAAGGAGGCCCAGGCGATTGTGGAGGCTGTGCGTCATTGGAGGCACTACCTGGCCGGAAAACGATTTACCCTGCTCACTGACCAGCGTTCAGTTGCTTTTATGTTTAACAACAAGCAGAGGGGCAAAATCAAAAATGACAAGATCTTGAGGTGGAGAATCGAACTTTCCACCTACAACTACGAGATCTTGTACCGGCCCGGGAAGCTAAATGAACCCCCGGATGCGCTATCGCGTGGCACCTGCGCCAGCGCGCAGATCGATAGACTACGGGTCCTCCACAATGACCTCTGCCACCCGGGGGTCACCAGGTTCTTCCACCTCAAGGCCCGCAACCTGCCTTACTCTATTGAGGAGGTCAGGACCATGACCAGGAACTGCCAAGTCTGCGCTGAGTGCAAACCGCACTTTTATAGACCAGACAGGGCCCACCTGATAAAAGCCACTCGCCCCTTCGAGCGCCTGAGCGTTGATTTTAAAGGGCCTCTCCCCTCCTCCGACCGCAATGTGTACTTCCTCAATATTATTGATGAGTACTCCCGTTTCCCGTTCGCCTTCCCCTGCCCGGACATGACCAGTGCCACGGTCATTAAATGTCTGAACAACCTCTTCACCCTGTTCGGCTTCCCCAGCTATATCCATAGCGACCGGGGCTCATCGTTTATGAGCGACGAACTCCGTCAGTACCTGCTAACTAGGGGTATTGCCACAAGCAGGACCACCAGTTACAGCCCCCGGGGGAACGGACAGGTGGAAAGAGAAAATGCGACAGTTTGGAAGGCCGTCCTGCTAGCCTTAAAGTCTAGGGGCCTTCCAACCTCCCGCTGGCAGGATGTGCTCCCCGATGCGCTCCACTCTATTCGGTCACTGCTCTGCACTGCCACTAACGCCACCCCTCATGAGAAAATGTTTGTCTTCCCAAGGAAGTCCACATCGGGGACATCGCTACCGCCATGGCTGACGTCCCCAGGGCCGGTCCTACTGAGAAGACACGTGAGGACCCATAAAACGGACCCCCTGGTCGAGAGGGTCGACCTCCTCCACGCCAACCCCCAGTATGCTTACATCGCATACCCGGACGGGCGGGAGGACACAGTCTCCATAAGAGACCTTGCACCCTCGGGGACCACAGTAACCCACTACCCACTACCACCCCCCCCCACGATCCGATATCCAGCCCCAGCAGACGGCAGGCCTGGGCCCCGCGACCCGCTCGACATCTACGAGGACGACACGCCTGTGCCACAGCCTACGCTGGACTCGACGCCGGAAGCTTCACTACCCCTGCCGTCGCCACGCCGATCACAGCGGCAGACAAGACCTCCGGAGAGACTCCAATACACTAACTTTTAATACACTTCACCCCGCCGGACTCAATTTTAAACAAGGGGTGAATGTGGTAAACCACTGTTTGTATTCCTGTTTGTATTCCACTGTGTACATGCCTGGACATGCCTCGGCTGACTCCTCCCACTGGTCCTAGTATAAAGGTGACTGCTCCCCAGCCCTTGGTATCCTGGACCGGTCGACCACTCGAGGCAGACCTCCATTCTGTTGTTAATAAAAGCCTTTAGTTACTCTTCTAACTCTCAGTCTTTTATGAGTAATTGATAGCGCATCAACCGCAAGGAGCAGCTTCGCACCGGAGGAGGCCGTCATCAACTGGAGCCTCTGACGGATCTCGAGGAGAGAGTCCACCAGATTGTGGGAGGACGCCCGAGTGGTCCTGTCACCAGTGCAGCTGCCGACCCCATTGTCCACAACGACGGTAAGGTTCTCTACTATTACAGCTGTCACCTTCCAGTTGTTTCCCCCGCCAGCATGCTTTCTCAATGTGGAGCCATGTCATAGCATTGCCGCACTGTTGCATCCCTTGCTGCCAAACTGTCCTTTTGCTAAAGCCACTCTTAAACCTCCCTGCTTTCAGATGCTGCATCACCAGCTCGGGAGCCGGCCCCTCAAGCTGCCAGTGCCAGTGCCTCTGGAGGAGACGACCAGGAGGAAGCCGGACCATCCATGCCAGCCTCAGGGGAGCCACTGCATCTGGAGACTGGGGATAGTAGTTCCCTTGAGGGGAGGGGGGGGGGGCTCTGATGAGGAGCCAGTTGCAGGAACCAGCGGCCTGCAACAACGCGCGGGGGGTAGGGACGCTCGGGGGCCGTCTCCCCGGAGGGCAGAGGAGGTCCGTAGCCTTACCGAGATGAGCGCCCAAGCCCGGCTCAGGCACACCGAGCTGATGGCTGCAGTGGGGAGGATGCCTGAGTCGATCGACACACTGGCAAAGAGTGTGCTGGACTTTGGGGCAGCAATGGAAAGGACTGTCCAGGGCTTCGGCCCAGCAATGGAAAGGTCTGTCCAGGGCTTTGGCCCAGCAATGGAAAGGTCTGTCCAGGGCTTGTCCGAGGCAGTGGAAAGGTCTGTCCAGGGCTTGTCCGAGGCAGTGGAAAGGTCTGTCCAGGCCTTGTCCGAGGCAGTGGAAAGGACTGTTCCGGCCTTGTCCAAGGCAGTGGAAAGGACTGTCCATGGCTTTTCCCAAGCACTGGCACCTGCCACGCAGGTCCTCACTGCTGCCACGCAGTCACTTGCTGGCCTCGTCCACACGCAAATTGAGGCCACGCGAACACTCTCTGCTGCCACCCTAGCTGCATCAGGCAGGATCACCCCAGGCCCTTGCAGCACCACAGCAGGCCATGAATCTGTGGAGCAGTCGATTGTGGCGTATGATCCTGTGCGGCCCCGTCAGAGTGCTAGTGTTTCAGCCGACCACGGTGCAGGTGTCCTCTCTCTGCATGTGAGCAGTCCTGATGTCACCGCTGGCACGTCAGCAGAGCAGCTGCCACCACCTGCGCGGCAGACTGCTAGCAGACATGCCCAGTTGGAGCAGCCTGCTTGCGGGACCTCCAAGCCCAGAGGTCGTCCAGGCCGTCCCTCAGGGGCTTCAGCGCTTCCAGACACTCAGCAGGCATCCCCCAGCCTTGACGCAGCCACTGGGGTCCAATTACGGAGGAGCTGCAGGGAGGGAAGGGGCAGACCTCGTAAGAGTCGTCGGTCTCCATCAAGGGGTCACCAGTAGAGGGAGGTGCTAAGACATCTCTTTTTCCGGATTTAAGGCCGTCCACACCTGCTGTGTTTGTTTGTTATGGTTTGGTTCGTTTTGCCGGGTTGCCAGACAGTTATCTGTTAGTTTGTTAGTTATGATTTCTGTTACCATTACGTTGTCATGCTGGAAGGAAGCACTTGTTTGAAAATAAAGAAAACTTTTTATTTACAATCGAGCTGTACACTATTTACAATCATCGAGGCCTTCATAGGCTTACAGCGAACCGGAGGGCGCTGTTTGAATCACAGCCACCATTCCGTCCGAGGGGCCTAGAACCGAGTCCTTATGAGCCTCTGACAAACGGCCCTTCCAGTTTCTGGAGCCCTCCCATCTTCCTCCTCCTCCTCCGCCTGCTCTGCTGGACCTTGAGGGTCGGCTGGCATTGGCTGGGTGCGTCGAATGGCCAGGTTGTGGAGCATGCAGCAGACAACAACGATGCGCGCCACATGCTCCGGCGAGTACTGCAGGGTGCCCCCCGAATGGTCTAGACAACGGAAACGCTGCTTCAGCACACCAATTGTGTGCTCCACAATGTTCCTGGTGGCCTGATGGCTGTTGTTGTAATGCTCTTCTGCCGGGGTGCTGGGCAAACGGAGCGGGGTCATGAGCCATGGGCAGAGAGGATAGCCCTTGTCGCCCAGAAGCCAGCCTCGTGGGTAAGCCGGGGCCTCAAAAAGGTCAGCCACTGAGGTCTGCCACAGGATGAACGCGTCATGGCTGCTGCCAGGGAATTATGCGTTCACCGCCATGATCATCTGCCGGTGATCACAGACCAGCTGCACATTAAGGGAGTGGAACCCCTTTCGGTTACAGAACTCCTCTGGATTCTGTAATGGCGCCCGCAAAGCCACGTGTGTGCAATTAATGGCCCCCTGCACCATGGGGAAGTCCGCAATAGCCGCGAAGCCCTGTGCACGCTCCCCCTGCTTCTCCAGGGTCACAGGGAAGGTGATTAATTCACGCCTCCTTTTGTAGAGGGCAGCTGTCACTTGCCAGATGCAGCAATGCACCGCAAATTGAGAAATATTTGATATGTCCCCAGCTGCTGCCTGAAACGATCCGCTGGCATAAAGGTTGAGCGCAACAGTGACTTTCACGGCCACCGACAGAGAGGTCCTGCATCGTATCCGCGGCTACAGATCCCCAGCAAGCAGGTGGCACAGCTCAGTGACAACATCCTTACCAAATCTGAGCCTTCGCAGACACTGCTCCTCCGACCTGCTGCCTGAAAACCCTGGCAGCGTATGGTCGGATTTGGCGACCTCCATTGGCCCTCCTCCTTCTGGCCAATCCCGGCCCTCTCTCCCTCCGTCTCTGTGCCCTTGCCAGTTGTTCAGCCAGGATGACGTTCCCCTCAAAAGCAGCTCCCATTATTCTGGCCGACGAGTAAGACGCAGTCAGCTTTCTGGATCCAACTGTTCTGGGCAGGGCTGAAGGTCCCAAGGCTCCTCTGGCTCAATAAGAACAAGTCTGTGTAACTGAAGGTCTGCAACTCTCTCCAGCAGCAAGCAGTATGGCCAGGCCAACTGGCTGCCGGTTTTATACTAGTGCTGTCCCCTTTAAAGAGCGCCCCCCCGAGTCCGAGAAGGACCTGGTAACGTTCCATCCAACTGTCACTAATAGCGCCAGGCGGAACGGAGGGGGGCACCACTGAATTTCCGGTACGGGGTGCCAAAAAGGCATTGCACAATGAAATGACGTCATTATCTGGCTGCGCCCGCCGGCACTAACAGGCTACTCAATATGGCAGGATGCGCTAGGATCACTGCGCACGTCCGAAAATTGGGTAACACCCCAAATCTCGGGCTCTTTAGGCGCTACTCGCTGGCGCAACCAACCGAATTTCTAGGCCTTTGTTTATTGGCCAAGTAGGCACAGCAAAAGTCCAATAGGCTTTAATATTTTCTGGTGGTTCGCAACCAGGCAAACACAGGGTATGTTGTACAAGCTAAATATTGCTTAACTAATGCTTGATCACTGAGCAAAACTCCCCAGAGACAAATGTCCTTGGTTTTTTTCCTATAGATTCACACTCCAATACAGCTTCAAGTATGAACTTCTATCGTGGTCTTAGGACAGCTCTATCCTATCTAAGTATCAGGCTGGAAAATAAATCTCTCTCTGGAGCCTGGGTTCAGGAAAATCCAAAGCGATCCAGACCAGTGGTATGTCATATCCAATCTCTAAAACTTTGTTAGACATAACCAATATATCAGTTTTCCATAAGAATATGACAGAAGCAGAAACACTGGGGTTTAAGGCACATCACCATGCTTATGCCAGAAGTACAGGAGCTGTTGCAGTTGTACCTCAGATTCTGTCCCAAAAACCAGCAACTACACTCTGGATTGCAATTCCGTTTGTGGAACAATTCCAGCTGTGGGATTGGGGCGGAGGGGGTGGGGAGGGGGGTTGGTGGATGGTAATATTTCACTTCCAGTATGAAAATTTCAAGAGTTTACTTAAAACCCTCTGAAAGTAAAATAATAGGTAAGTTTAGTTGTTCATAGTATAAAGTTCATATTGTGCAAAATCAGGAACACTACATTTGTTTCATTAAATCTGTGCTTCAAAACTTACTTTTTCACAAAATTTGCTGAATAGGTTAATAAACTTCTCCCTCCACTACTTCTGTAAACTTTTCTATGCATTTGTTTACTACCTTGACTGCCCTTAATTAGTTTATATTTTTCTAGGTACAGGAAGCTTTGTGATATCCGGCACCAACGGGACCAAGCTGTTGCCGTCCCATCAAAACTGCCGGACAAACCAGCGGTAATGTTAAAACATACGGAGCTCGGGAGCTCCGTATCTAGCAACAAACCCTGCTGCCAACAGCTTCTAAACAGTCGGCCGTACCTTGCAAGCGTCTCTCTAGCTAAGCAACAGCTTTAGCTAGACCTTGCAGAGCCTGACTGGTGAAAAAAAAGCAACGAAAAGAAAAAAAAACTTACTGAACCGACTCCTGAATTTTGCCGGTGGATCGAGCATTCTGGACAATTAACCTCCGGATAAACCAACGTTTCCTGTATTCACTGTTCCTAATAATGGATTTCAACAATTTTTCCACCACTGAGGTTAAACTCACCAGCCTGCAGTTACTGGGTTTGTCTGTTCCTCCTTTTCTGAATTAGGCTGTGACACTTTCAATCTTCCAATATGAGCCAAAATCCAAGTCGTTTTTGAAGATTGTAATGAACATATTCCCAATTTCTTTGCTTTTGTCTTTTAATGCTTTCGAGTGGCAAAAACAAAAATACCACTGACTTGCTCTAGAAGGTCGTCATGAGATCTATTTCTGGAAAGCCCTATATGCCAAAACTGATGTCGGTGGATTTACAGGGGATCCACTCATGAAATTGAATCTTGTTGCTGCTCAGAATGCCCACTCTGATGAATGACAACATTTTCTTTTGCATACGGCTGTCATATAAATACTAATATCTTTTGCTATAACTAGTTGCAATGTTTGTCGAATGCTTTAAAAAGAATTGCTTATGATACTATGTTGAGCTTCAAGGAATCTTAAAACTTCAACACCATCAGAATTGCCACATTACTAAAAGAGTCCAGAATATTCAATGCAACTGCCTTGCAAATCAGCGCCGGCTGAACCATGAGCCTATTATTCCCCTACATGAACTAACCTATAACTGCAGCATCGGTGACAGGCCTGCTGTGTTGTTCAAGCATATTTCAAAACACCTACTTCTTTACTTCCACCTAAGTGCTCACATGAGACTGTCTTTGAAGGAAACTTATACCCATTAAGTTGAAGCAGTGCCAAACCTGGTAACTGTCCTTTGAAGGGATGGTTAGAGCTGTGATACCTGTAGTCAGACAGCAAATTTACTTTACGTTAAGAGAGGAGAAAAAGCTGAAAACTTTACAAACTGTAAATAAAACCTATCCCCCGCCCTCCCCTTCAGTCTTTCATTTTTTTTTGTTCTTGGTGAGAATGTCTGGAGATCAACAACAACAACTTGTATTTATAAAAAAGACTTGCATTTATATAGTGCCTTTCACGACCACCAGACATCTCAAAGCGGTCTACAGTCACTGAAGTACTTTTCCAAAGTGGAGTCACTGTTGTAATGTGGGAAATGCGGCAGCCAATTTGCGCACAGCAAGGTCCCACAAACAGCAATGTGATAATGGCCAGACAATCTATTTTTGTTATGTTGGTTGAGAGATAAATATTGGCCAGGGCACTGGGGATAACTCCCCTACTCTTCTTCAAAATAGTGCCATGGGATCGTTCACGTCCACCTGGGAGCAGACAGAGCCTCGGTTTAACGTCTCATCCGAAAGATGGCACCTCCAGCACTGCACTGGAGTGTCAGCCTAGCTTTATGTGCTCAAGTGGGACTTGAACCCACAACCTTCTGACTCAGAGGAGAGTCTGCTACCAACTGAGCCACAGCCGACACCTTTAGCCTATAGCGCCTTTAACGTAGCAAAATGCCCCAAGGCACTTCACAGGGATGTTATAAGACAAAAAATTGACACCAAGCCACACAAGAAGAAATGAGGGCAGATGACCAAAAGCTTGGTCAAAGAGGTAGGTTTTAAGGAGCATCTTAAAGGAGGAGAGAGAGGTAGAGGCGGAGAGGTTTAGGGAGGGAATTCCAGAGCTTAAGGCCTAGGCAGCTGAAGGCACGGCTACCGATGGTTGAGCGATTATAATCAAGGATGCTCAAGAGGTCAGAATTAGAGGAGCGCAGATATCTCGGGGGGTTGTGGGGCTGAAGGAGATTAGAGAGATAGGGAGGGGCAGGGCCATGGAGGGATTTGAAAACAAGGATGAGAATTTTGAAATCGAGGCGTAGCTTAACCAGGAGCCAATGGAGGTCAGCGAGCACAGGGGTGATGGGCGAACGGGACTTGATGCGAGTTAGGACATGGGCAGCTGAGTTTTGGATCACCTCAAGTTTACGTAGGGTAGAATGTGGGAGGCCAGCCAGGAGTGAATTGGAATTGTCAGAATCAGAATAATATATTGACTTAATGAGTATAAAACAGAAAGGTTACACGACGTCATTTTTTTCCCTCCTCATTCTCCCTGCTTTCCCTGTCCTCAGAAAGACTTCAAGGTGAGGTCAATATTTGTAGCTGTGTAGAGTGTATATGGCCCACAACATTTTAACATCACAGTGAATGTGAATTGTGCATTGATAGGGGCAGCCAATCCAACTGCTCCAGTAGGTTGCCATTTTCAAAATTAATTTCCACCAACACCCAGCCGCCCCCGGCAGCTCTGATCACAATCCGATAATGCTAGCATCACTAGGGTAGATAGGTACACATGGCCACCAGATTGAATTCTTCACCCCTTTTAGTAAAAACAGCAAGAATTTGGTTATTTTAAAATTCAAGTTTACTGCAGCTGGTAATGTAAAAGAATCCACGGCTCTCGATTCCATTAGTCCTGCCTTTGAATTTGCCTTTAGGGCCTAAAGACATTCTATTACACAAACCAAGTGAAAAGTCAAAAAGCACCCGAGTCCCGCAACACCCAATTAAACAGCAATGGTAGATTTAATCCAAAACCGGATGCTATTTCATGCATTAAATTAGCATTGGCATTTGACTGCAGATACGTTGTCAACCATCTGAAATGATACTGAACATTATGTAATCATTTCTCTGGCCTATAAAATACAATGCCATGTTGTTTAACTCAAAAGTGAATAAATTTAGAAAATGTGAACAATATGGTCAAAAAGCAGCACAAATATAAGAAAACTACAAACTGTCATGAAAATGCCTCGATTCAACAAAAAAAAAACCTACATAGTGTCTCCATCACAATAATTGTCAGTCCTTCAAAAATCTCTTCACTAGTCTCTTAACAATGTGGGATAAATACCATCTATTCATGGTGATTAGAGCAGAGAAGGTTGAGAGGAGATCTGATAGAGGTGTTCAAAATCATGAGGGATCTAGACAGAGTAGAGAGAGAGAAACTGTTCCCATTGGCGGAAGGGTCAAGAACTAGAGGACACAGATTTAAGGTGATTGGCAGAAGAACCAAAGGCAGCATCAGGAAAACTTCTTTACGCAGCAAGTGGTTACGATCTGGAATGCACTGCCCAAAAGGGTGATGGAGGCAGAGTCAATCATGGCTTTCAAAGGGGAGTTGGATAAGTACCTGAAGGAAAAAAATTTGCTGGGCTATGGGGAAAGGGCGGGGGAGTGGGACTAGCTGAAGTGCTCTTGCAGAGATCGGCATGGGCTCGACAGGCCGAATGGCCTCCTTCTGTGTTATAACCATTCTATTCTATTATTTGTTTTCAGCCCCATTAACCTGTCTAAGACTTCAGATTTAGATCTTCAGATTTAGGTCATAATATCTTTGCTTGTGAACACTTGGGAGGAAGTAATCATTCAGAATATTTACTATTTTTGTGTTCGGCCTCAGTTTCAATCTTTTAGGGGTTTCACCTCTTCTCTGATTGCCCTCTTACTGTTGTGGTACTTATTCCAACATTCAGGTGATAATTCCACCCTATGGACACACACACAGAACTACATGCAGCTTGCAATATGACAATTTTTGAAAAGAAACTAGAGTCCGACAACAGGAAAGCCACTGGGGCCGGCCAGATGGACTGCAATGGTCTTTTATGACTTGTGCTTTACTTGTCACAAATACTGCCTAGTAGACCCACTTTTGAAATGAACCCAGTAGCTCATGACAGGAACTTATTAAAATCCAGAAAGATCATGGCAAGTTATTTAAATGATATGGTATCATTGCACAGACAGGATATGCAGACTGTTCCAACCATGTCCATTGAAGAGGACCTGAGTATTTGGTGACAGGCGTTCACTTGAGAGAAAAATAAGTCATAAAATCTTATTTAAAAGCCTAAGGTCATAGATGAATACAGTTCAAGCAGTCTCAAACCACTTTCAGAACATAAATCTAGAAACAATTTGCTATCAATTCAACTAAAACTGGCCTCATTAATGCCTTGGTCACCTTCGGACTCCATTATTACAACACTCTTCTGGCTGGCCTACCATTTTCCACCCTCCATAAACTTCAGCTTGCTCAAAAACTTACAGTATTCTATTCTGCACCTAATCCCGCTCACCCATCACTCCTGTCCTCCCCGACATAAGAACATAAGAAATAGGAGCAGGAGTAGACCATTCGGCCCTTCGAGCCTGCTCCGCCATTCAATGAGATCATGGCTGATCTTCTGCCTCAACTCCATTCACCGGCCCTATCGCCATATCCCTTGATGCCCTTACTAGTCAGAAATCTATCGACTTCTGCTTTGAATATACCCAATGACTGAGCCTCCACAGCCCTCTGGGGTAGGGAATTCCAAAGATTCACCACCCTCTGTGTGAAGAAATTTCTTCTCATCTCAGTCCTGAATAGTCTACCCTTTATCCTGAGGCTGTGGCCCCTGGTTCTAGACTCCCCAGCCAAGGGAAACATTCTCCCAGCATCCACCCTATCAAGCCCTGTAATAATTTTGTATGCTTCAATGAGATCCCCTCTCATTCTTCTGAATTCAAGAGAATACAGGCCTAGTTTACTCAATCTCTTCTCATACGACAGTCCCGCCATCCCAGGAATCAATCTCGTGAACCTTCGTTGCACTCCCTCTATGGCAAGTATATCCTTCCTTGGGTAAGGAGACCAAAATTGTACACAGTACTCCAGGTGTGGTCTCACCAAGGCCCTAAATAATTGGAGTAAGACTTCCTTACCTCTGTACTCAAATTCTCTTGTAATGAAGACCAGCATACTATTTGCCTTCCTAATGGCTTGCTGCACCTGCACATTCACTTTCAGTGACTCATGTACAAGGACACCCAGGTCCCTTTGAGCATCTGCATTCCCCAAACTTTCACCATTTAGGAAATACTCTGCCTTTCTGTTTGGTGAAAGATTGGGGAATGCAGATGCTCAAAAGGGACCTGGGGACTTGCACTGGAACTTCATTCACCCAATCATTGGCGACTGTACCTTCAGCCGCCTGGGTCGCGTACTCTGGAACTCCCTGCTTAAAGCAATCAAGGTGCAGGCTAGTAGTACCTGATGTTTACTAGAAGTGTAAATAACAATGCAAAGTGACAGTACATTGAAGCACTCAAGTGACATGGATGTGCAATTCTTGGCAATTCTCATGACACTGTGGTTGGCTCACTGGTAAACCACTAGCACCGAGATGTAGTGTGTGTGTGATAATGATGGTAACTATCCACACAGGCTAAATATTTTCTGAGGATCAGAGTAGTGTTTGGTGGCTCAAACCTTATTAAATAAAAGGGGGAAGAGAGTGTTGTTTTAGTATAGAATCACTACTGCGGGGTGGCACTGCACACTGAGGTACCTCCTACCAGTCTCTAAAACTGCTTTTATACTGGGTGAGACTTGCGTTAGTGGCACCAGCTGCCAACATCAGCGTCTTACGCAGCCAACTGAAACACAGAAGCAAACCTGGCGGGCTTTGCTAAGACGGGCAGCCAGGAAACCCTGTTTTCACCATGTCTTCCTGGCTGCTAGTCTTGGTGAAGCCCAGCAAGTTTACTTTCACGGTAAAGTTGGCTGCACAAGACTCGGAAGTCACTAGTATGGGTCTTAGTGCAATGTAAAAGCTGCTTCAGACCGAGGCTGCCAGAGGAAGTGCAAGCAGGTTGCCCAGCATGTCCACCCACTCAGCTGCAGGCGGTACCTTGCCCAAAGAGACTGGGGAGAGAAAATTATTTTTTTAAACAAATTTTACCTTTGTCTCGTTGAACCCAGTCTGTTAGTTTCACATCACAAAGCGGACTCCTAGGGTTAAACAAGCTAACTGAAGAACTGGAGAAGAGGCCCATAACTCGGTTAAACTTCCAGGCAGGGATCCATTCATCTTCTATTACATCTGATAAGCTTGGAAAGATGTAAAATATTGTCTGCAAGAGAGAGGGAGAAGAAGCATGAGCTATGAAGAGAAGCTCAGGGACCAAGATTGTAATCTCATTTTTTTTTTAAATTACTAAGTAATGCTACTGGGATTGGAAATAATCAGTACTTTATTCATTTTTTTAAAAACATTCCCGTTTATATTTTATTTTTGGTTATGTAATACCCACTGGAAATGTTATGTACGCTAAGTATGGTTATCAATCTTTAACTTAGACACTGTATTATCATTGTTATAAATCCCTGGGTTAAAGTTGCCCATGTGAAGGTACGGCAAGAACTTTTAAGGACACAATGTGACTAAGAGCAGACTTTCCATAATTCTGCACCAGTATCAACTGTTGCAGACAGTGAGGCTGCGCAGTCTCCAGGCAGAAACCCCAGGAGGAAGGGGTGGAGTCGGGGTTTTCGAGCGGGAAAAAGGAGCGACTGGAAAAAAAGAGGGCAGGAGCTCTGAAAAGAGGGCTCAGGAGGCAAATGGCTGCCGCATCCCGTCCCGGGTTTCCAAACTCGGCCGCTGCCCTTCGTATTAGTAGCTCTGCATCCAGAACTCAAAGTGGGATTCAGTGATCGTGAAGAGAATTCAACGAAGGGGTTCGGAGTCGTAAGTCTTGCAGACATTATACATACCATGAGCTCCAACTTAAGCGCGCCAACGAAAGAGTGCACTCGAATTTGGACACAGGGACAGATTCTCCTTTGAATCCATGTAAATGGAGAATGTATGTTTATTATGTCTAGATTCATTCTAATGTATGCAAATGTCTAATTTAGTTCATTGACCTGTAATCTTCTTATACTGTCTGACGTTAAAACTATAAAGTAAGATAATTAGAATTAAGCCATTGTAGTAGTGATCTCCTTACTGGACTATAGAATACTGTCTACAACAGAGACCACATCTCACATATATCTAGAGAACCGTGAAGGGGTTACAGTTAAATGTCAGTTAAATGCTGAGTGTCAATTATTGAGCTTACTTTCCACTAACAGTGGAACAGATGGCTTCTGCCAGCACCATTGACTGATGTCAATTAGTTAATACTGACTCTTTGCGACTATCTGATGCTCCAGTCAATCAGTAGATATGTTTCTACGGTTTTAAAAATTAGAGTGATAAACTTCCAATGATACTTGAGCGTGTTTGAGAGCATTGGATTTTCATATGTAGAACTGAATATAAATAGCAAATTTCTTGTTGATCTAGGTAGCACACTTTTTCTTTGCCTTCTAGCACAAGACTAGGCTTTATTTGGTAGGATTCTGCAGCATCAGTCATTTCCAAGCATAAAGGAAATCAAGTTCAAGTCCTGACTATTCATGATGGGGTTCCTACCTCTAACAGATAGTTCACAGTTTTCCCATTGCATCTAGCGTAGACAACAAAAAAAACCACGGGCAAAGGAGTAGTGTTTAAAAAAAAAGTAAAAATGCATGTACTGCAAGGTGCAGAATAAAATGGGGAATTGGAAGCAATTATTTTACAGGAAGATCTAGATTGAATTGCATTAGCAGATACCTGACTGCAAGCTGGAAAGGAATGGAAAATAAACAGATTGGCTTATAATATATTTAGGAAGGAGAGAAAAGATAAGAAAGGAGGCAGAGTGACAATATTGGCAAGATGAAATATGTGGTGTCAAAAGGGCTGACGTAAGGGACCCAGGCAGAGTCATATGGTTTGAGCTGAAAGATAAGGGCTTGTTACATTAGTAGGGTTATATTATAGACCAAATTGAGAAAATCTATAGCCAGATTAGAGATGAGCAGGAATAAATAAATTATTGTTCTGGGAGATTTTAATTAGCCACTGATAAAATGGGACAGAGAGGGACTAAATGGAGAAAAGGGATTGGAATCCCTAAAGTGTATATAGGACTTAATCCTCAAGTGGCCTTCTGCCTGAAAGTGACTTTCTGCAGCAACACTGTTCAACATGATTCCACTCCGACCTATCTCGGCCACAACCAACTGAAGAAGGTATCCGCCAAGATGAAGACGACAAGGGTCTACCTGGTCCAGAAACTGGCAAGCACAAGCTGGGAAGCATCAGTGCTATGGACATCAGTGATGGCCCTTGTGTACTACATAGCCGAGTAGGGACCAGAAATAGCCACACTCGACTTGTTGATGTCTAACTGAACACTGCAACGCAGTGCATCACTGGAATCCTCAAGTCGACTCCAACACCCTGGCTAACAATGCTGTCACACATCGCTCCCTCATCCATCGCCTCGATGCCGCAACCCTCCGGAAGTCCAGCAAATCGTGGAAAACGAATGTCTCCCCATCCACCAGGATCTCAACTACGTCCTTCACCACCGCTTGAAGTCACGCAAGCCCTTTTGGACCCACGCGCTTAACCTTCGACAATGTGACTTCAACCTTGATGATGCTTGGAAAGCCAAATGGAGTTCACAAGAAGTCACAAACAAACACCTTGTAAAAGACCCGACATGGAAGATCCCTGGCTTCGATCTTCCGCGAAGCCTATGGGCAACCCTAAACCGCATCCACACAAACCACGGCAGATGCGGATACTTGATGCACAAATGGAGAATTAAAAACTCTCCAGTGTGTGACTGTGGTCACCCAGAACAGACCATGGAACATATAACGGCTCAATGCCCCATTCACAAATATGAAAGAGGCATCACAGCGCTACACTCCGCTGCTCCGGATGCAATTATCTGGCTTAACAACCTAAATGTAAAATTATAGTTGTTGCTCTACATCAACATCAACCATACGAAGTAGTAATAATCCTCTAGCAGTATGTGGGCCTGGAAGGATTGGAGAGATGGGGGTGGGGGGGGGGGGGGGGGGGGCGGTGGTAACAGGTTCACAGGACATTAAAGGCAGCACCTTAGGTTGACAAGGCCGTAAAAAAAAACTAATGGAATCTAGGTCTTCTCGTGAGATATAGAATATAAAAGCTGAGGGGTAATGATGAGCCTATATAAAACTAAATAGCAGTAGATGAACAACTCCCCAGGCAACAACAACCTCACATTAAACGCATTTGACTAATATAAACACAATTTCTACTGGGCATACTTCAAATAAGGTCCCAATGATGACTGGAACTGGGGAACTAGAAAATGTGACGGTGGTGCAGTAGGAGGTGCACATCTCAAATTGAAGCCAAGGCACATTGTTGGGGGAAGAGCAGAGGAAGCTTTACTCTGCATCTAACCCGTGTTAAATCTGACCCAGGATTGTTGCATGCCGACTAAAATGAAAGGAAAGGAAAGACAGACTTGCATTTATAGAGCACCTTTCACAACCTCAGGACATCCCAAAGCGCTTTAAAGCCAATTAAGTACTTTTTGAAATGTAGTCACTGTTGTAATGTAGGAAACGCGGCAGCCAATTTGTGCACAGCAATGTGATAATGACCAGGTAATCTGTTTTTTTAATGATGTTGATTGAGGGATAAATATTGGCCAGGACACCGGGAATAACTCCCCTGCTCTTCTGCGAAATAGTGCCATGGGATCTTTTACGTCCACCTGGTTTAATGTCTCATCCGAAAGATGGCACCTCCGACAGTGCAGCGCTCCCTCAGTACTGGACTAGAGTGCCTAGTGTGCCCGAGTCCCTGGAGGGGGACTTGAACCCACAACCTTCTGACTCATAAGCGAGAGTCCCACCCACTGAGCCACAGCTGGCACAGTCAAAATGGCAAAACTTGAACAAATTTTTTTTTTATACCAAAAATGAAGTTATTAAAGATAATCTGGAATATTTTCAGCACCTCTTCTGTACCTCTAAACTGTAGTCTTCCAACGGTTGAAATTTTCCAAAAAAGAAGTGGTCCTGAATCCTCTGCCAGTTCTTTCCAGCATTCCTTAACAGAGGGAAGAAAAAGACTTTATGCATTTACCTCAAAGAAAGAATGAAGCTAAAACACGAACAAAACTGTTTAACCTTTCAGAGGGCCCAGAAACCGGAATTGTCAAGTCGACAGAATTAGAATTTATAGAATAGCAAAAGCAATAACGAAGTATAAAATTGAAGGGCCTTTTATAATCCTTTGATATTGCTGGGTTCCCTCATGTCCCAAAACATTCATGGTGCCAGTCATCATGGAGTGCTTGATGCATGTGCACAATATGGAGGCGTTCCCTTTCCGCACACTAAATGTGTGCCAGAGTCCTCGTCAATTATCCAAAGGTCCTCAGTGTCCCCTCAGCCACCCAATGGCCATCTTGCACTACTCCCTCCGTTCCTGCAGCAAAGGACCTAAAGAATGCTACAGAAAGCTGGGATCATCCTAGTTTCTCTTACCATTTACAGAGCTAGGTAGTTCCCCACAGTCAGTGACGTGAAACACAAGAGGCAGAGTCCTCCTAGATTGCCCCGTGTGCACCTTGCAGTAGCCACCATCACAGCAACAGAGGTGGAGGCCCGTGAGCAAGTTGCTTGATGGCCCTTTTGGCCACACATGATGTAGGGAAACAAACAGAAAGAGGATGACTAAATATATAAAAATGCCTTGGAGCAAATTTTATTGCCCCCCTCAATTTGTTTTAAATAGCTGCTGAAAGTGTATATAGACTATTACATAGAAACATAGAAGATAGGAGCAGGAGTAGGCCATACGGCCCCTCAAGCCTGCTCCGCCATTCAATGAGATCATGGCTGATCATCCAAACTCAGTACCCTGTCCCTGCCTTCTCCCCATTATTAACGCTTCCCCAGAGTATTCTTCTGAAATGGACAATTATGGATGACCCCATATAGCTTTTTAAACAAATAGCAATGAACTTTATTAAGAGTAAAATATATGGTTGTCTCCTACTGACCCTGTGGTTTGCTTGTGTCCAACTTGCTCCAGACAGGATTCAATTATTGGTGCCAGAAACTGCAACTCCTCACCCTCCAGCTTAGACAGTAGACATGCCTCCCAGACATTTTGTAAAGCAAGCAGGGCATATAGTCGCACACTGAAATTATGGTTTAGACACCATGGCAATATCACACTCAGTGCCTTCTTCAAATATTGGTCCTAGTTAATAAGACAAAAGAAATGAAGTCAACAGAATTTGGATATTATTGAATGCGAACCTTATGAAATAAATTACCTTTTTTTAAAATTCATTGATGGGATGTGGGCGTCGCTGGCTAGGCCTGCATTTAGTGCCCATCCCTAATTGCTCTTGAGAAGATGGTGGTGAGCCGCCTTCTTGAACTGCTGCAGTCCATATGGTGTAGGTACACCCACAATGCTGTTAGGAAGGGAGTTCCAGGATTTTGGCCCAGCGACAGTGAAGGAACGGCGATACAGGTCCAAGTCAGGATGGTGTGTGGCTTGGAGGGGAACTTGTAGGTGGTGATGTTCCCATGCGTCTGCTGCCCTTGTCCTTCTAAGTGGTAGAGGTCGCGGGTTTGGAAGGTGCTGTTGAAGGAGCTTTGGCGAGTTGCTGCAGTGCATCTTGTAGATGGTACACACTGCAGCCACAGTGCGCCGGTGGTGGAGGGAGTGAATGTTGAAGGTGGTGGATGGAGTGCCAATCAAGCGGGCTGCTTTATCCTGAATGGTGTCGAGCTTCTTGAGTGTTGTTGGAGCTGCACTCATCCAGGCAAGTGGAGAGCATTCCATCACACTCCTGACTTGTGCCTTGTAGATGGTGGAAAGGCTTTGGGGAATCAGGAGGTGAGACACTCGCCGCAGAATTCCCAGCCTCTGGCCTGCTCTTGTAGCCACAGTATTTATATGGCTGGTCCAGTTCAGTTTCTGATCAATGGTAACCCCCAGGATGTTGATAGTAGGGGATTCAGTGATGGTAATGCCATTGAATGTTAAGGGGAGATGGTTAGCGTCTCGCTTGTTGGAGATGGTCATTGCCTGGCACTTGTGTGGTGCGAATGTTACTTGCCACTTGTCAGCCCAAGTCTGAATGTTGTCCAGGTCTTGCTGCATATGGACACGGACTGCGTCAGTATCTGACGAGTCTCGAATGGTGCTGAACAGTGTGCAATCATCAGCGAACATCCCCACTTCTGACCTTATGATGGAGGGAAGGTCATTGATGAAACAGCTGAAGATGGTTGGGCCTAGGACACTGCCCTGAGGAACTCCTGCAGTGATGTCATGTGATTGAGATGAATGACCTCCAACAACCACAGCCAACTTCCGTTGTGCTAGGTATGATTCCAACCAATGGAGAGTTTTCCCCTTGATTCCCATTGACTTCAGTTTTGCTAGGGCTCCTTGATGCCACACTCGATCAAATGCTGCCTTGATGTCAAGGGCAGTCACTCTCACCTCACCTCTTGAGTTCAGCTCTTTTGTCCATGTTTGGACCAAGGCTGTAATGAGGTCAGGAGCTCAGTGGCCCTGGCGGAACCCAAACCAGTGGATGATCTTGAGTCACTCCCGGCTTCTAATTTTTTTGAATGTTTCTATATTTATATGTGGTTTATTGCTGTTTTAATTTTAAATACAAAAATGTTATATGTTTAATAAAAAAAAATCGATTTTATATTTAAAATGAAAGCAGTAAAAGAATGCAAATAATTATATGCACATTTTAAAAATTAAAAGTAGGGAGTGACTCAGCCTACCTCCTCACGGCCACCATTTTCAATGAGCGCATGCCAAGGGAACAGCGTCTGCACTATCTGCCCACTTCCTCTCAGACCCAGCTTCCAGAGTAAGTGCACATGACCCAATAGTATTGACATCATCTACCTATCCTAAAGGAAGTCAGGATTGAAAAACTTTTTTTTTTTTTTTAAATAAAAGTGCCAATTTGGCAAGGAGGGCGGGGGGGGGTGGGAAAGAGAGAGAGAAAGGGTTTTCTGTAAAAGGAGAGATACTCCGTATTTTGCCAGGATTGCTATTTTGGAATCAAGACTTCAAAATCAGCCTCACATTTGAAAAAGAACAGTAACACACTTCTATTTTTATAAATCCAAGTTGATGTTCTCTTTGGCTTTACCAAGGTTACAGTGCTTTCCCCAAAGTCTTTTAGAAAGGCAAGATTACTGCTTTACTTCATTTAGTCAAGCCTTTTCAGGTGATGCTACAAAGCAACGGTGGCTATTTTAAGATTGTCTGGCAGGTAACTCAGAATGGCTCCCAATAGGACGTTAAGTGGATTTATTGAACAGAATTTCCTAAACATTGCAGGTTAAGGGTTTGCCTTGTAATTTTTAAAAGATCTAAGTACTGAAAGTTACTGTGATATCCCTAAAGTTATTTTCAAATAAAGAGAGTCCTTCACTGTTCATGGTGTTTTTTTCTTGAATAACTCAAACATATCATGCAAGTTCTTCAACAGAGCGGTTGCAGTTGTTTTTTTTTTTAAGTTTAGGCTATAAGGCTCGTTAATATAGGGATTCTTTCCTATTGTGAGCTGGGAGGACAGGCTTATTCATGGGTTGGGTAGGGTTGCCCACTTGCTTGCAATATTTTGAAAATATGCAGAAAGGCGGGGGGGGGGGGGGGGGGGGCGGGTGGAAGATGGCTGACGGCCCTGTTACTGATGGTGGAGGGAGAGGGAGTGAACACTAGACCAGAGTCAGAAGACAGTGTGAGTGGGGACATAGCACTGGAGGACGTTGCAAAGGGTGGAGCAAGACTAAGGAGGAATTTGTAAACAAGGACCGAGATCTTGAAATCAATGTCAGGGATGGGGAGTTTGTGGTTGGCGAGTATAGAGGAGATAGGTGGGTGGGATTTTGACCGGGATAGGATGCAGGCGGCAGAGTTCTGCATAAATTGAAGTTTATCTACAGCAGCAACAACAACGCTAGGTGGAGTTTGGGAAACGGAGGATCAGAACATTGGAAAAATGGAGCCTGGAGGTGATGAAGGGCAGATGAGGGTCTCCTGCTTTCTCCTTGGGCTATTCATCAACTGCAAATGAGAGGTCAGGTGGAGAAGCCAGTCCTTGCCCCACCAATTTGGCTGTGTACAACTTTTTTGAGGGGGGGCACAAAAACAGCCCAGTAATTACACTCCCTCCAATTTGTTCCCCTCAACTCCCCTCCTCAAATAGAGAAATACCCGACTATCTTTAGACCTTCAGCTGCTTGGCTCCAGAATTACAACTACATTGCTGAAGCTTGTTACACATTTTTAATTTGTGGCCTAGTACATGGGGTTTTGACATGTAGTTTGACAACTTGTCTTTTGGGATCGACTGCTATGAATTTGTAGATGGCGTAGGTTTCATGAGAGCCTCTTTTAGTTTTGTTTGTGCAATGAATGGGATTCCTTTTGGTCACCAGGACAATGGAACTCCATCAGCTTTATTCATCAAACACAATTAGCAAAATGACCACGGAGCTTTAGCATGAATTCCAATAATTCCATACGTTCCTTGTGAATATTTAGCCTGAAGTTAGCTCTGAAAACAGAAATGCTTACCTTCTTTGAAATGTTCTTCAGGATCACGTTAACGTGAACTAACACAGCCAGGAAGGTACAGATACTGGTTTTTGTATTTTCTGGATTCTGCATTGAAACAAAACAAAACAGGAGTGTCGAAATGATTTATACATGATTTATTCAATTCAATTTAACTTGACAAATAAACTACAGATCCATATTTTAAAGATATTCCTCTATTTTCCACCAATGTATTCTCTCACATCTGCCTCTCCTAATGGCCTCGATTCCTTCTAGGGCCATTATTCTGCTAGCAACGGGCACTCTGATACATCGTCTGGAAAGTCATTCTTTTACATTTGAGCCGAGACAGTGAGCGGCAGTGTGTTTTGATTTTGGGAGGTACCATAGCCAAGTCTAATCTCAACCTGAAACTATCCACTACCAGCAGGGCCACTGAATAGCAGTCAGGACTGACAACTAAGACCAATATTTCCCCTCTTGTAAGCCAGGGCGCCGAGGTCAATTGCAGCCCCGTTAACACCACCCCCATTGTGATCAGCTAACTCAGAACAGACTGTGTGGGAGGGGGGGGGGGTGTCAGACCTGGGGACCTGCATGGAATACATAGCTCAGCAACTCATTCCCTTAACCAACTGAGCAACATACTAAATTGGGTCCATGTGTTTAGCAGGCCAGTACAGGTTGGGTTCGCCGTATTCCTTACCTAAAACATAAAAGTGCTTTATATAGTATCAGGAGTACATCAGGCCAAAGCCCAAAAAATGTTAGCTCAAGCCTCCAAATATAATGTTGTCTTCCATTCATTTGCTATGAAGAATAAGCAGCAACCAAGCTTTCATTTCAAATTCCACTGAGGCAAATTTACACCTTTAGAAGTCATAATGTGCTGCTTTTAACAGCTGTTAATTTAAACAGGAAGGAGTGCTAATTCAGTTGCTCTGCTGAAATAGTCACGTAAATTAGGAATATTGCACTGAGTTTCAATTAACTACAAAAGGATTTTTACTTTGAGCCATAATTATAACTCTGGAGATTCCTTTTAAAGCTCCACTTACAAGACAATTCCCCACATAATGAGTCTACACTAATTAGAAAAAAATAATGAAACTGTCTTTCCTTTTATGCCATCATCAATTTACCGTTATACTCATCTTATTCTGTTATTTTGCTTTTAGGGCACATGATATTGCAGCAATTAATTCTGTTATAATGCAACATCCGCAGTAATGATCAACAGTAATGGAGGCTAGTGCATATCTTAGGCCAGTTTCTGGGAAGAAGCTTAGGTTTGAGGATTTAAAAGGTAGAGTACAGGTAAAGAAGATGACAATTACTTGCCAACAGTGCTATACAAACTGGGATTAACAAAAGGCACTTTTACTTTGAGAGAATGCAATCAACAGCAGATCTGCTTCACTCACTGTCTTTGGCCCTCGCCAACCAATTCCATCACTCTCCCTGGCAACTATCCCAGACTAAAACAGACTGTTCATAAACTTGATGGCTTAGTCAACCCTGAGCTAAGCTTCTGAACCCATATCGTCTCAAACACCAAAACCGTTGATTTTCACTTTGGTAACATCTTTCTCGTCTGCCCTAACTCAGCCCATCTGCCACTGAAACCCTCATCTGTGCCTGCGTCACCGCCAGGCTCGGCTATTTGAAATCTCTCCTGGCCAGCCGCTCATCCTCCAACATTCAGCTCATCCTCAACTCTGCTTCCTATATCCTTTCCCATATCGAGTCCTAATGGTCCATCATCCCTGTCCTTGCTAACCTACACTGGGTCCCTGTTTCCTAACACCTAAAATTTAAAATGCTTAACCTTCAGTTTAAATCCCTCTGTGGCCCCGTCCCACTCGATCACAGTAACCTTCTCTAGCACCACAACCAAACCCAAACTCTGTTCTGACTCCAGCCTCTCGTGCATCCCTCTTCCCTTCACACCGTCATTGGCAGTCATGCCCTCTTGATAGAAACATAGAAGATAGGAGCAAGAGTAGGCCATTCGGCCCCTCGAGCCTGCTCCGCCATTCAATGAGATCATGGCTGATCATCCAAACTCAGTACCCTGTCCCTGCTTTCTCCCCATATCCCTTTAGCCTTAAGAAATATATCTAACTCCTTCTTGAATATATTTATAGAATATAAATTCTATGATGAAGAAGGCAACAAGCCAGTTGTTTGAAGTTTCCCAACAATATCAAACAATGAAATTGGAAAGCAAAGGATTTGCCATTCTATTTACAATTACAAGATTAACTGCTGTGTTGCACTGGATAATAATCGGTGACCCTCAGAAAGGAAGCAGAGAGCATTGATGCCGGAGGGATCTGCACCACCTTTGAAGCTCCAGGTCTGGCATATTCCAGCCATCCATGAGAAGCAACAGGCAGTCAGGAAACTGTTCTGCAAAACCATCCAGGGGCATACGACAGTACTTGGGTCCTCCATTGCTCAGCACCATGCAGCTTTCACATTATTGAGGGCGATTAGGTAGGAGACAATTTACTTTCAAAATTTGTATTTCTCGTTGTATGCTCATGCAAGTGATATCAATGTTTAAGAATGGAACACCATTCTGCATTTGACATCCAATGTCCCAGGTAAGGTATAGCACAAGTAGCTGAAGAATAAAACTCTCTGTAACGTGACCCAACAATGTGCCTCAATCCAAACCTCTGAAGAGCATTGCTACTGCATGTTTATTTCCCATATTGGCTATCCTCAGAGCCTCTGGGCAATTTAAGTGACAATTTGTGCTGATCTGTGAACAGTACTGTGGGTCCACAACCACAAGGAACTGGATTGAAACTGCTCTCAATCATTTCAATTAAGTTATTTAGAGATTTTCACCCGAGTCTGGACTAGATTGACACAGGTCTCAGGGGTGAACAATGTTCCAACTCACTGCCTCAGCCAGTTGCTCTTCTCCTCCACCCCCCCCCCCCTCCCCCACACCCAATTCTCCTTTCCCGCCAACTTCCGACTAAAATACATGCAAACCAACACTAATAGACTCCATGCCGCTCAATTCCTGCTCCAACTGAGATCAGCTAACTCCACAGAGACAGGAGATTAAACCCGGGAACTTCCTGCCCTGAATGTCTCGCACACCACACTGTGCATTTATCTTTGGAGCCATTAGGACCAGGTTCAGATAGTGTGTTTGCATTTGACCGAGTGCGGCATCAAGGAGCCCTAGTAAAAATGAAGTCAATGGGAATCGGGGGGAAAACTCTCCACTGGCTGGAGTCATACCTAGCACAAAGGAAGATGGTGGTGGTGGTTGGAGGTCAATCATCACAGCCCCAAGACATCGCTGCAGGAGTTCCCCAGGGCAATGTCCTTGGCCCAACCATCTTCAGCTGCTTCATCAATGACCTTCCCTCCAACATAAGGTCAGAAATGGGGATGTTCACTGATGACTGCAGTGTTCAGCGCCATTCACAACTCCTCATAATGAAGCAGTCCATGCCTGCATGCAACAAGATCTGGAAGATGTTCAGGCTTGGGCTGGTAAGTGGCATGTAAAATTCACGCCACGCAAGTGCCAGGGAATGACCATCTCCAACAAGCGAGAGTCTAACCACCGCCCCTTGACATTCAATGGCATTACCATCACCGAATTCCCCACCATCAACATCCTGGGGGGTCACCGCTGACCAGAAACTTAACTGGACCAGCCACATAAATACTGTGGCAATAAGAGCAGGTCAGAGGCTAGATATTCTGCGGCAAGTGTCTCACCTCCTGACTCCCCAAAGCCTTTCCGCCATCTAGAAGGCACAAGTAAGGAGTGTGATGGAATACTCTCCACTTGCCTGGATGAGTGCAGCTCCAACATCACTCAAGAAGCTCGACACCATCCAGGACAAAGCAGCCCGCTTGATTGGCACCCCATCCAGCACCTTCAACATTCACTCCCTCCACCACCGGCGTACCGTGGCTGCAGTGTGTACCATCTACAAGATGCACTGCAGCAACTCGCCAAGGCTTCTTCGGCAGCACCTCCCAAACCCACGACCTCTTCCACCTAGAAGGACAGGGGCAGCAGGTGCATGGGAACACCACCACCTCCAAGTCACACACCATCCCGACTTGGAAATATATTGCCGATCCTTCATCGTCACTGGGTCAAAATCCTGGAACTCCCTCCCCAACAGCACTGTGGGAGTACTTTCACCACATGGACTGCAGCGGTTCAAGGCAGCAGCTGACCGTCACCTTCTCAAAGGCAAATAGGGATGGGCAATAAATGCTGGCCTTGCCAGCGATGCCCACATCCCATGAATGAATAAATAATGAAGCTGGGTTGAAATAGAGACCCATGTACCTAACATGCAGATGTATGATGTTATAAATATATAAGGTAAATGCAGTTCTGCTGAACTGTGGAGTTAATAAAAGTATTAAATTTGACATCTGAGAAGAACGTGCATTTATAGAACACTTTCACAACCTCAGGGCAACCCAGGGTATAACAGTCAATTAATTACTTTTTAAGTGTAGTGTTGTTTTAATGTGGAAATACAGCAACCAATTTGCACACAGCAAGGTCCCACAAATAGTAATGAGCTAAAATAACCAGATGAGCTGTTTTTAGTAGTGTTGGTTGAGAAATAAATGTTGGTCATGTCACGTTGGCTTTTACCAAACAAGCTGCCTTCCCCGAGGCTTTTCTTTTGTTTCTCAATTTCTGCGGTTTTAATTCTAAACACACTGAATAAAATGGAAAATTTCTGAACTTTGTCATGCTTACAATGATAAATAGCACTGTACTAGCACAAGGACCACCTATTGTGACATATTTATCAGAAAAATGAAGTGCTGTAGTGTCGGATGAAAAATCTGTTGAGAAAGTACATCTAGACTACATTAAAATATAAAACTTGTCTTTTCAGTTGTTGCCTGCTTCTTAGTGGAATCCCAATTTTCTGCTCACCCTGTCCAATGACAGGGGGCTGGATTTTCTGATGATGAAGCATGCGGCAATGCACACCGTAGACTAGGAGTTGGAAGAGCAGAGGGATATAGAACTGGAGAAGACTAGAGAAATAAAATGCAACAACACCATGGAGATATTTGAAGATGAGAATAAGGATTTTGAAGTTGATATGCTAGGGGACAGGGAGCCAGTGAAGGTGATCAAGGACAGGTGTGATCAGTGTGCAGGAAGGATACATTCTGGATTACTTTCTATCGGGTGGAGCTGGGGAGATCAGGAGGAGTGTGTTCAGGTAATGAAGGCATGTCAGAGGAAAAGGTAAATGTACCTGCAACATAAAGTGTTCCCTTTACTCCTTCTGCCATGTAGAAGAAATTCTACTTTGATGGTTAGTTTTGCAGCCTCTGGGAGACCAACTCTTTTGCATCTCAAAACTACCATTTAAATGACATCAGTAAATAGCTCCAGAGGGTCCCAGCTGTGACAGATAGGCCTAGAAATTCAGTGGGCTGCGCCACCCGTTAGCACCTTAAGAGAGCACTTAGTGGGTTTTACGCTACTGGCCACGCCTCCCGCTAAATTTAGCGGGACGCTAATGGCGGCGCTAGCCGTTAGCGCTGCGCCGCTACCGATGACGTCATCGGTGTGCACAGCGCCCCGCTACCGCCCCGAACGTGAAATTTAGTAGCGCCCCCTGCTTTAACGCCGGTCACAATTTGCAACCGGTTCAGGGGGGCCTACCTGCGGCGGTAGAGGCGCTGAGCGGCCATTTTTTTTGCTGGTCGCCTGCCAGCACCTCCCCGCGCCACCGTCCCCGGCCTCCTGAGCCCCTGCCCGCCCGCCGCGGAGTGCCGACTGTGTCCCAAGAGCCCGGCACTTCTCCTCGGTGCCGGGCTCTTTTGCCAGCACTCGCGCTCTTCGAGCGCGCTGCAGCAGGCCCCTCCCCTTTAAGAAGGGGAGGAAGGCCTGCAGTACCGCAGCACGCCGTGCCGCAGCGTGTGGCGCTGCGGGACGTTGCGCTGCGATTTTCAGTTGCAACGCCCCAAGAGGGATGCGGGGCGCCTCGAGTAGCGCCGCGCTTCCGTCTGGGGTGCTGAAAGTGAATTTGCGGCGGGCGGCCGCGACTCCTTCCGGGGCGGTACTTCCGGCGCCCTGGCGAGACTGAAACGGGGCACCAGTGAATTTCTAGGCCATATTCTTTTCAATCTTGGATGCCATTTGGAGATATCCAAAAACTGGGAAGTTCAATGCTGGTGGCAGAGATATTCACTTGCAACAGCAAAGAATGAATTTGAATAAAACACGACCAAAAACCATGCTGCTCAGCACCAGTGTGCACAGAACCACTTGCTATTACAGAGCCCTGCCCTACCTCTGCAACGTTCCCCCTAAGCTGCGTGGCCGCGCAGCCCGGGACCGGTTTTTCAAATGTGAAACTTTGAATGGGCCGCGCAGCCCATTAAAGAGACCGCCCACCCAAAACAAAATAGGGGGAACGTTGCCTACAACCCTCAGAGATATCTGCGCACCTCCAATTTTGGCCTCTTGCGCATCCCCGATTTTCATCACTCCAGCGTTGACGGCCGTGTCTTCACCCAGCTCTGGAATTTTCTCCCTAAACCGCCCAGCCTCGCTACATCTCTCTCCTCCTTTAAGTCTCTTCTTAAAACTTACCTCTTTGACCAAGCCTTTGGTCACCTATCCAAATAGCTCATTATGTGGCTTGGTGTCAATTTTTATGTTTTTATAACGCTCCTGTGAAGCGCCATGGGACGTTTTACTACAGTTAAGACGCTATATAAATGCAAGCAGTTGTTGCTACTGCTGACGTGTCTGTAACTGACCTTCGCTGATAAACTCTGTCAAGTTTTAGACCTGCAACAGTGGGTCTCTGGAAGGCTGAGAGAACATTAGAAATTAAATTTCTGCAGCAGTTATTAAGACTTAAAAAGTAAGCATTTGGGGAAGCACAGAATTGTAGTACTATTTCCTATACTTACTTTCTTTTGAAGACATGTAACAAAGAGGATACAGGTGCACTATCCCTTATCCGAAACCCTTGGGACCAGATGTTTTTCGGAATTCGGAATGGTATTCAGAATCAGTATGTAACACCCTAGCGGGGGTCTGGGCAGCACCCCGTAAGCAAACACATTAATATTTCTGCAGCGAACCGTATGAATATTCACACTGAGTGGGATAAATAAAGACTATAAATAGTATTACAGTTTATTTGTACAGTAATAATTTGGTAAATTAAAGTGGAATAAATATAGACCATAAATACTCTAGTTACGCTCCACGAAAAAACTTTCGGTTTTCAAATTTCGGAATTGCGGATAAGGGATAGTCTACCTGTATTACACTAGTGGCCGTAATTCTATTTATTTCACAAGTACAACAGACCCATTATTGGAATTCAGTAGTAAATTGAAACCGTACACGGAAGTAAATTAATAACTAAGAAATGTAAATTCCTGCAACACTGGCATTTAGAGAAGTACTGATTTTCTTACTGATGTCCCTCTGCCCCTCAGTCTTCCCCCAGCATATCTAAATAGATTTCAAGAATGGTGTAGAAAAATAAGAGAAATAGTAAGATTTAATTAATGCTGTTTTACTTACATAACTGAAGCATCTCCAGAATGAATCAATAAATTCAGGACACTTCTGTAGTATCAAAATGATGAACCATTCGATTAAGTGTTTTACAGATGCCTGATTATCACTCAAACCAGATTGATAAACAGTTTCAATGATGGTGCTCAGAAAAATCTGTGGAACAGATTGATACAGTTTTAGTGCAAGAATATGGGCACTATGTCAATTAGATGATGCCAGCTAATGTGCCACAGGCGGCCGCAACCTGAAAGTAAACTTGTTTGGGGATCATTAAAGACCTGGTAGAAAAGGGTTTAATGGCCATTGACCCAAGTGAATCTCAACAAATTTACTTTGGGTTGAATTTTTAAATTCAGCACAAGCAATCCTCCGATAAAGTATTTACTATGCATCACAATTATGTTTGTATTTCAATGTGTAAACGCCATAGAGTGATCAGCGCTATCTCTTCCAACAATCAGAACTACCAGAGAAACAATCGACAATCCAGAGTCCGGAAAGTGGTTTAATCCCCAAATGGGGAATGGGCTATTGGAGAAATAAAAAGCCTTGGTTTCAGATACTAACATTTTGAAAGATTAAAACAACAACTTCACGGCTAATTACTTTTGGTGCCCTTGTGAATGTAAAATGCAGTCGCTAGCTTATAATAGTTCTACCTGGTCCATTTGAGGAAGAAGTACAAGTAGCGTCTGCCAAATTCTGTTCTTTAGTCGATGCAGCATGGAGTTCACATAATATCGGCCCTTGGCATTCCTCAGCTCTCCGTCCTGTGAATAGGTGAAATAGTGATAAGAGGCAGATGCTGAAGAGGTACTGATTAGAAATTCTGGCGTGAAATCCAAAAAAGATAAGCAATATGATTTTGTTCAAATACGTGCTGAACACTGGCTAAACACCCCTTCCAAAAATAAAATCCCACATTCAACAGGCATCATTGTAAATAGACTTGCAATTTGGAACATTCCTTTTGATCAAATTCACTCCTAAATAGCAAGTTCTGAAAATACACAGCATTATGTAACGAGAAAGGATTAATTAGCAATCTTGTTGTAAGAGGCCCCTTGGGTCGGAGCGATCATAATATGATCGAATTCTTCATTAAGATGGAGAATGAAGTAGTTGACTCGGAGACTAGGGTCCTCAATTTAAATAAAGGAAACTATGATGGTCTGAGGAGCGAGTTGGGTAGGATTGATTGGGGAATGGCACTCAAAGGGTTGACGGTGGATAGGCAATGGCAAACATTCAAAGACCGAATGCATGAACTACAGAATTTGTTCATCCCAGTTTGGCATAAAAATAAAACAAAAAAGGTGACCCAACCGTGGCTAACAAGGGAAATTAGGGATAGCATAAGGTCCAAGGAGAGGGCATATAAATTGGCCAGAAAAAGCAATAATCCTGAGGATTGGGAGCAGTTTAGGATTCAACAAAGGAGGACAAAGGGATTAATTAAGAAAGGGAAAATAGAATATGAGAGTAAGCTTGCAGAGAACATAAAAACTGACTGTAAAAGCTTTTATAGATACGTGAAGAGAAAAAGATTGGTGAAGTCAAGCGTAGGTCCCTTGCAGTCAGAATTGGGGGAATTTATAATGGGGAACAAAGAAATGGCAGACCAACTAAATACATATTTTGGTTCTGTCTTCACAAAGGAGGACACAAATAACCTCCCAGAGATGCCGGGGAACATAGGGGTCTGATGAAAGGGTGGAACTGAAAGAAATCAGTATTTGTAGGGAAATGGTGTTAGGAAAATTGATGGGACTGAAGGCCGATAAATCCCCAGGGCCTGATAATCTACATCCCAGGGTACTTAAGGAAGTGGCCCTAGAAATAGTAGATGCATTGCTGGTCATCTTCCAGAACTCGATAGACTCTGGAACGGTACCCATGGATTGGCGGGTAGCTAATGTTACCCCACTATTCAAAAAAGGTGGTAGAGAAAAGGCGGGGAATTATAGACCGGTAAGTTTGACATCGGTAGTGGGGAAAATGCTAGAGTCCATTATAAAAGATGTAATAGCAGAGCACTTGGAAAGCAGTGACTGGATCGGACAAAGTCAACATGGATTTACAAAAGGTAAATCATGCTTGACTAATCTACTGGAATTTTTTGAGGATGTAACTGGTAAAATAGATAAGGGAGAACCAGTGGATGTAGTGTATTTGGACTTTCAGAAGGCTTTCGATAAAGGTCCCGCATAAGAGATTAGCGTGCAAAATTAAGGCACATGGGATTGGGGGCAAGGTATTGACTTGGATAGAGAACTGGTTGGCGGACAGAAAGCAAAGAGTTGGAATAAACGGGTCGTTTTCCGAGTGGCAGGCAGTGACTAGTGGGGTACCGCAAGGATCGGTCCTAGGACCCCAGTTGTTCACAATATATATTAATGATCTGGACGAGGGAATTGGATGTAATATCTCCAAATTTGCAGACGACACAAAGCTGGGGGGGGGGGGGGGGGGGGGGAGGGTATGCTGTGAGGAGGATGTCGTGAAACTCCAGCACGATTTGGACAGGTTGGGTGATTGGGCAGAAACATGGCAAATGCACTATAATGTGGATAAATGTGAGGTTATCCACTTTGGTGGCAAAAACAGGAAGGCAGATTATTTGAATGGTAATAGATTGGGAGAAGGGGAAGTGCAAAGAGACCTGGGTGTTCTTGTACACCAGTCACTGAAGGTAAGCATGCAGGTGCAGCAGGCGGTTAAGAAGGCAAATGGTATGTTGGCCTTCGTAGCAAGAGGGTTCGAGTACAAGAACAAGGATGTCTTGCTGCAGTTGTACAGGGCCTTGGTGAGACCACACCTTGAGTATTGTGTGCAGTTTTGGTCGCCTTACCTGAGGAAGGACGTTCTTGCCATGGAAGGAGTGCAGCGAAGATTCACCAGGCTGATACCTGGGATGGCAGGAATGACGTATGAGGAGAGATTGTGTCGATTGGGCTTATACTCACTGGAGTTTAGAAGATTGAGAGGGGATCTCATCGAAACCTATAAAATTCTGTCAGGCCTGGACAGACTAGATACAGGAAGGATGTTTCTGATGGCTGGGGCGTCCAGAACCAGGGGTCATAGTCTAAGGATAAGGGGTAAGCCATTTAGGACTGAAATGAGGAGGAATTTCTTCACCCAGAGAGTGGTGAACCTGTGGAATTCTCTGCCACAGAGGGCGGTGGAGGCCAGTTCATTAAGTATATTCAAGAAAGAGTTGGATATATTTCTTAAGGCTAAAGGGATGAAGGGATACGGGGAGAAGGCAGGGACTGGGTACTGAATTTGGATGATCAGCCATGATCTCATTGAATGGCGGAGCAGGCTCGAAGGGCCGAATGGCCTACTCCTGCTCCTATCTTCTATGTATCTATGTAAAACATACAAGAACAGGAAGGATTACATAATTCTCTGCAAAGTGACCGACAGCCTCCATTATGAGATTGCACATCTGCAAATACTTAAATATTTAAACACTTACAATAAATCCAAAAAACACTACCATCCATTCAATTGTCTGTGTGAGGAATAACATAGGTGAACAAATGTTGGCAACATATAATCTAGTAGTTGATCTCTTGTGGCATCACTCGTGGATAGAAATGCATGCCAGTTTCCCTTCTCCATGTTGTGTTTCTGTTCTCATACATACATTAGAAGTTACAACACGGAAACAGGCCATTCAGCCCAACCGAGAATTACCTGCCACATGAGCAAATAGTCCCAATCACCTGCTCATATCCCTTTATCCCCATTCCTTTCATTCACCTATTCAATCTAATCTTGAATGTTTACGTTGTTTCTGCCTCAACTAACCCTGGAAGTGAATTCCACAGCTTCACAACTCTCTGTGCAAAGAAGTTTCTCTTGTGCTCTGTTCTAAATCTCTTACACTTAAACATGTATTTAAACATGGCCACTCATTCTAGGCTCCTCAACCACTGGAAACAGTCTGCTTCTCTCAAACCTGTCCCATCCTTTCATAATTTTGAACACTTCTATCATATTGCCTGTAATTTTCATTGTTCGAACGAAAAAGTTCTAATTTTTCTCCACATTTATACTTCCTCATTGTGCCTTCTCGAAGGCCTCAAAATCCTTCCTATACAGCACATATTACTCAAACTGTACTATTGCAGTTTAAATGCAAACCTTTCGCAAAGGCCCCTTATTTGCATATGCAAAGGCCCCAACACCCGTTTCAGGTGCGAGCCCTCAACATCTCTTCTTCTGGCTTTAACAAAATGGCGGGTGACGCACTTCCGGCGCGAAAATGTGCATACGCACGCCGCACGCCATATTGGATGCTTTGGCACCTGTTTTAAACCTGTAACGCTGGCGCAGTGTCAACCTATTTCTAGGCCTGTGTCTTTCTCGCTATCTGTGTCAGAGGTGTTAGTCATTAGACGCTCTGTCTCAAGTGTAAAAATTAGCAATTACTTTTTAAACAGAAAACAAAGGACAGGTGGATAATTAGTTGGCTTCAAGATTCAAACTCGTGTGCCAAGTCAGTCTCTCTTCCGCTCCACACAACTCTATGCATTTTCTGATGTTGACAGAACACAAAATTATATGTAATCAGAACACTGGCATTTTCCCTCATTTTTGCAGAGATAGCTTCTCTATTTTAAAAAAAACACTCAATATAACTATTACTTCAATAAAGTTTTTATAATTTGCCCTTTTGTTTTTCAAATTATTTGAAGAAAAGCTACCAATAGAAAGTGCTGGAAGCTAAAGAAAAATATCCCATCAGTACAGCTAACTGAACGGTACTGATGCATCAGGGAAGTTAGCCACACTGCACATGCTAAAACTCCACAATCCAAATTCAGCTCTGGGCAAAAATATGAAGGTTTTTGGGAGTGGCTGATGCCTTCAAATAAAATCTTTAATAAATGTGTTAAAAGAGGCAAAGGCAATTCAGTGGATAAATTTGATCATGAGATTGTGAAATATCTTTTTTTTTTTTTTTTTATAATTGTGTTTAAACTTTTGTTTTGGACAATAGCTGTTTCATTTGGTGGGGGGGGGGGGGGGGGGGATAGAAATACTGGGTGAAAAAAATTTCAGAAAGCATTTTGAGTGATGTGTGGGAAGCCGGTGGCCAAACTAAGCAATCATAGAGCGATATAATCGCTGTACAAAACAGCAGCCATTGTGTGTCACCCAACATTGAAAAAGCCCATCATAGCACCACCTATGGGAGTGACAGGTATTTAAAATGAGTTTTCAATGAAACGCACCCAAATGTAACATAGAATTGAGAGATATAGGGGTAGAAATTGGGTGAGTAGCGCCACCTGTTAGTGCCTAAAGAGGCAGTCAGTGGCTGTAGCGCCACTGGCTGCGTCGCCTGCGATATTCAGTAGGGGCGCTAATGGTGGCGTTAGGCATTTGCGCTGCGCCGCCACCGATGACGTCATCGGTGTGCGCAGCGCCCCATTCGTGCCCCGTTCGCGATATTTGATAGCGAACGCCGCAGTTGCGCCGCTCGCTACCCGCGCCCGGTTCACAGGGCCTTACTGTGCCGGCAGCGGCGCACGTTAAGGTGGAGGTGCGGGGCGGCCGCTTTTTCGGCGGCCGCCTGCCAGCACCTCCGTCCCCGGCCTCCTAACCACCCCCCCCCCCCCCCGCGGCATTGCCGGCTGTTTCCCGAGAGCCCGGCACTTCTCCTTGGTGCCGGGCTCATTTGCCGGCACTCGCGAGCGGGGATCGCGCTGTTGCAGGCACCTCCCCCTTAACAGTGGGAGGAAGGCCTGCAGTACCGCAGCGTGCCGTGCCGCAGCATGTGGCGCTGCAGCACGTTGCGCTGCGATAATCAGTTTCAACGCCCTAAGAGGGACGCGGAGCGCCTCGAGCCTCGCCCCGTCTCCCTCGAGGGGCACTGAAACTGAATTTCTGGCGATCGGTATCACTCCGATCGCTGCGCTAAATCCTGCGCTCAGGCGACTTTTGCGCCACTTTGGCGCCCCAACCCAATTTCTAGGCCATAATATTCAATTTCCAAGTATAGTACTGTCACATGGTCCCTATGGTCAAGATCATTACTGCCATCACGCTGAACCATACTTTACTTCCTTGTGTGATCAAGAAGGCAGCTCACTGTCACCTTCTCAAGGGCAATTAGGAATGGCCAATTAATGCTGGCCTTGCCAGTGACGCCCACATCCCAGGAACGAATATTAAAAAAATCAAAACACAGCGCCAGAATTTATCTTACTTGCTCAGTAAAGAATCACCCTCATTTGTGAAAATGTTATGCCAGTGATACTTGTACTAGGAAGATACCAGAAGAAAAATAATTACCTTCTCAAGGAGTTTGCTAACAAGATTCTCCATGAATTTTTTGTGCAACGGATTCGATCCATTCAATTGACAGAGGAAATTAATGGCCCAAATCCGCACAGATTGATCATCGCGGTTTTCACTGCAAGGTGGTAAATTGGGGAAAAAAATCAACTATCTTTAGATGTTAGTAAGTCCCATCCAGAGAACAATGGTTCATAAGAAGGTTACTGTTTAAATAATCTGATTCCAGCTTTACTTAGGAAAACAGTAAATAGGCATTTTTCTGAGAGCATTTACTTTCCAATTCCCGCTCTCCATTTGTTTTCATGTGACCTCCCCAGGCCAAGCACCATCTGTGCCAAATGCACACCGATATATGACAAGCTCTCAAGTGCCCGCTAATGTCGTTCTAACCCAGCTGACGGGAGATATGCAGGAAGGGTTACGTGCGATTGTTGCTCCTTCATCCAGTGCATTCTGACTAATAGTTGACTATGAAACCACTGATTACATCAACCCTGTGGTTCTACTTCACTACTTTTCAGACTTTCGGTCCATTAAAATAAATGCTTTAAAAAGGAAAATATCATAAGCAATGTCTATGGAAATTGTGCTCAAAAGATTGCCAAGAAAGTTTACAAAATTGTAGTGCATATTTTAGTTTTTAAATATTTAGTTTTTTTTTAAGGGCCAAAATACCAAAAGTTGCAAAACACAACTACAGGCCACGTGATTACGCTGTTACTGCGGGTAATTAACTCGAGTCCAACTAAGAAAAGTCATCGATAACCCCTTTACTCCACGTGAAATGGAGCAGCTGGATTGCCCCACAACAAGCACATGGTTCTTAACACTTGTTGTTAAGGGGGGAAAAAAAAAATTATGTGGAAGACACAAAAATCTAACAGTTAAGCTCCCCATTAAGTACTCTCTGGTTATATGGTTAACAACCACTCAACTTTAATTATCATTTATGACCATCAAGTATCTCTGTTGTAAGGCAAATTACTTTTTCATGTGACACTTTACCCTGGTTGAGTGCATTTCTGTCTTGTCCAGCAAATTAGAACGAGCATATTTATTTTTCCCTATACTTAAAAAAGGATCTTAAATGTAAACCAGAGGTTTCATTAAGAATTAAAGGTGATCTAGTTTGGGGAGCAGGGAAGATGTCCTTAATGCAACACACTTGGTGCAATCTTGGTGTAAGATAGATGATGCTGACCAACTGAGGAAGCATCTAATCCTATGCAAGGAAGATGGGAAATGTCCTTGTTGCCTGATTCAAATGAAACACCTGCAAGGATGTAATCTTATGCTTTGACCGAATCTGTTGAGACTCTATCAGAAGATAAGATAATCACTAGAAAAAGTGAGGAGGCTTCAACCTCGAGATTCGAAAATATCATTAAAAAGAGTTTGAAGCAGAGTCACCTTCTAGTGCTCAAAATGATCCGTGCATATCGCGTGCTGAAGCGGTGTCTCAAATCTTGCAATCTGATTGGTCCATGGGAAGCATATGACCTATTCCCCCAATTAGCATGACAAGATTGATGATTGCCAGGAGACGTGGTTCCCACAAACCAGAGGCTCACCATGTGTTTTTCTTACAGTAGTAGTAACTGCTCTCCAGTCCTTACCTAACTAGCTTTACCCAAGTATAATCCTGCATTCTCCCCACTGAGCTTCAGTCTAAAATGCCAATCCAACCCTCCCAAACAGTGCCTCCCCAACCTTAGGACCCACTCCTTCCCAACTCTTCCCTTTGAGCCTGTGTTCCTCCCTCCCCCAGCCCCATCCCCGGGACATTATTTCCTTTTATCTACAAGATTAGACTCCCTTTCCTTCTGACACATCTATCATTTTGCTACGTGCCCTGGACCTTAAAAAAGATAAAAGATGGAGTAAATCAAAAGTAACATCTGCAAGAAGTGTTAAGTTAGATTGCAAGACTTACAAGGGAGAGGTAATAAGACACTTCTACAGAAAGAACAAGGCAGGAAGAGTGACTAAAAAAGAGATGCAAACAGAGAGGTCCAGAGATAACAATGTATGGGAGCACCAGAGAGAGAAAGCAGGGGGCATAAGATCAGATCCCCAGCCCAGATACCAGGTACATTGTCGCGTGCAGTGCTTGGAGCTGCAGCTTGGTGTTCTTTATTAGTGACAGTGCAAAGAACGTCAGTGTCCCAAAACAACACACCTCCATGGTCCTCCCTAGCAATGTCAAACATGCGAGGTGTGCTGGGACTTGAGCCTCGACAGTGCAGCCCGGACACAGCATGGGATGGGGGTATTCACGAGAGATACAATAGGAGACTCTTAAGCTCTGAATACTTAATCCTCTTTATCTGCAAGTAACACTATGTGGTTCCCCAAATAAATGTTACTTAATTTACCAAATTTTATTCTATTCCTGTTCTCAAGTTCAATGTGCCTGTCAGTAGATTGTGCAAACAGGATTTAAGCAAACCCACAATCAAGAAACAGCCAAATCCATTAAACAACCAAGTCACATCAGCAGCAGATAAAAAGAAGTTCAAGTTATGACAGCAGTGCAATAAAAGTGCTAAAGAATGCATGGAGGTGGATAAAAATAAACACTATATGTACACAAAAGCAGGACATGTTTAGAAATGAGCTTAAAGCTACGTGAATATTTTGCTCTGGGAATACTGAAAAAAAGCCAGAAAGATCAAAAATTATAACCTTTTTCACCTGCCATTCTGTGCAACAATATTGACGACTGCAGGCCAGTTGTTTACGAGGACTACAAGTCAATCCCATTTAGTGAATGGGTCGCACTGCGTGAGCATTTTCCAAGTTCACGAATCATTCTCTCCCCTCATCCAAATCAACTCTGCCTATTCCTGTAACTAATTCAGAAACCAGCTATTCCCTTACTTTTCAGTAGCTCTGTTGGCTGCACAGTCATCTCCCAGTAGTTCTATATGGGTATGTACATCTTGAATTATCCTAGACAGAAAGCAACAGAATTGACACTTTAAACCCTTTGAAAACCCACCAGAAATTTGCTATACATAAAAAAAAAAATCAGAGCCAGCTTGTGAAATAGTACAATAGAATTTTTTTTATTTCACATGTATATATACTTTAGACTTTCAACTTTTCACATTTCTAATAACTAACCGCCAAAGCACAAATTTTGTAAAATAACAAAAAATTTACAATTGACGTTTGAAAATTAAGTACTTTAAAATGTTTTACAACACTTCACGTTTTACCTCTGATCCTTCCGAAAAACAGGTCCAAATAGACAAGCCTCTACAAAAAGATCTACATGGTTTTCAGCGCTTGTGAAAGAATCTTGTTGGAGACTTTTGGAAGTAGAAACAGCAGGCAACCACGTTTGGCAGCAGTGAGTAATTAACACGTTAAAGACTCCAGTTTTGGTTTGCGATATTTCGAGCAACTTGATTATAATCTACAAAAGGAATGAAAGAATGAACATGCATTTTTGCAGTACGTTTCATGATCTCCGGATGTCGCAAAGCGCTTCACAGCCAATGAAGTGTAGTCATTGCTGTAACATAGGAAACGGGGCAACCAATTTGCACATAGCAAGGCCACACAAACAACAGTGAGATACATGATCAGATAATCTGTTTTTTCCCAATGAAGTTGGTTGAGGGATAAATGTTAGCTAGGACTCCAAGAGAACTCTACTGCTCTCCTTCGGATAGTGCCATGGGATCTTTTACATCCACCAGAGAGGGCAGACGGAGCCTCGGTTTAACATCCCATCCGAAAGACGGCACCTCTGACAGCATATCATACTGCACTGAAGTGTCAGTGTAGGTTATATGTTCACGTCTATGGAGTGAGGCTTGAATTCATGACCTTCTGACTCAGATGAGGCAATGCTGAGACACAAACCCAGCGTGAAGGGAACGTGAACTGCCTTTATGAGAGATTTTTAAAAACTGTAAACCTGAAATAAAGACAGAAAATGATGGAAATGTACAGAAGGTTTGTAGGCGTCTGAAAACAGAAGATAGGTTAACATTTCAAGGAGAGACTCTTCATCAGACCTGGTGAAAGGTTTCTACCCAAAATATGAATTTTTTATTATTAAGATGCCTATGAGCTTATGTATATACACACTTTTTAAAACCACTGAAGAGGAAATAGTTTGTTCAAATCTTGCATGAAGTATGTTACCCTCTTTTTCTCCATTTACTTTTCCATCACTGGTCCTGCAGCCAACAGGCCAGAGGATGTATAGCAAGCTGCAAGGCCACCTCTGTTACTGTCCTGGCAAAGATTTCCCCCACCCAATCTGTTTCCCCCTAGCTGGGAAATGCCCGTCACACTTGGTGGCTCCTTGCGACGTCGTCAACGCAAGTGGGGAAACCAAAATGGCCGAGAATGCAGCGGGAAAGCAATGTGTCCTCAGGCCGTTGCCAGTGGTGCTCTTGAGCCAATTAAACTCAACTTCCAATTTTTCCATCCCTCCCTGTGGGGAAGCATTTGTCCTTCACTAGCACAGCCGGAGACTGAATATTATAAATGCAAGAAGTTAAGAGTGCAAACCCATTCCATGCCAGTGTGTTTGGAGCCATCAGAGTGCTGTGCCCATCCTAAATCAATTAAAAATTAAAAAAATAATTGACTTTCCCAGGCCTTCCCAATCAAATAGGGCCACCCTCCTCGAGGATCTCGGAGGCATCACAGCTAAATTCTGGTAGCTCCCCCGCTGATTTTGTTGCAGACAATACACCGCTCCAGCTCCATAATGCACTCGACTCCTAGAACACTGGATCAGGTCTGGCCTCCTGCACTACCAACATGGCGACATGCAGCCCCAGTTTTCCAGCAAACAGAAAACTGAGGTGCACGAGTATTTTTAAAAGGATATTGTTAGTTGCTTGGAAAAGAGAACTATTAAAAGGATATCAAGAGTGAGGAGTGTGGGATTATTGGCTCACGTAGTGAAAAATACAAGTGCAGACTTGAAGGGTAGATTGGCTGGTTTCTGTGCTGTGAAATGCTTACCACTCAATGGGGATACCAAGCTGAATTACGTGTCATTATGAATTCTCTGCACAATATTTCCTCAATGTATTTCTTGGACTGCAATCACACAGAATCACAACAGTGCAGATAGAGGCCATTTCGGCCCATCGAGCCTGCACCGACACATATCCCACCCGATCCCCATAACCCAACGTATTTAATCCCCCTAACACTAAGGGTCAATTTATCATAGCCAATCAACCTAGCCCGCACATCTTTGGACTGTGGGAGGAAACCGGAGCACCCGGAGGAAACCCACGCAAACACGGGGAGAATGTGCAAACTCCACACAGACAGTCACCCGAGGCCGGATTCGAACCCGGGTCTCTGGCGCTGTGAGGCAACAGTGCTAACCACTATGCCACCGTGCTGCAAAAAGCAATGTTTTACTTAGCCTTGCACTATATTATCAAAGCTCTATATTTCGGTAAAGTTCCTCAACTATATTTTTACTATCACTATTTGAAATTTCAGAACAGGCAATTCTTAAAGAGATGGAGACAAATATTTATTTTGAAGGCTGAGACAGTCTTTCAGTATCTGGAGGGATAAAATCTTAAAGCACCTGCGCCTATGTCGCTTTTGTTTGTTGAGCAGAGTAAAGACTTTGACTCCCAGAGCTGCCCTTTGGCAATATAATTCTCAATTCACACAAGTCCCATGTCTATGTAATACCTATAGCTTCCCATGCAATTATGCAGCATATACACTTCCCCTGTATAATGTTATAATCAGCAGTTAGCAGGATATTGCAGGCATCTAAATTGGGTTTGTGCGGAAATAACAAAAGGATGCTTAAAATGGTCTCCATGGAATTGCCATTCAACACAGAGAGTACTTGACACTAAGCTGTTAAACATAGAATTTATCCAACAAGCATGCAAATAATTGACAAGCATCACAGACACAGGGTGTGTTGTGTAGGATCTAGAACGAGGAGGTATAGTCTCAGGATAAGAGGCTAGCCATTTAAGACTGAGATGAGGAGGAATTTCTTCACTCAGAGGATTGTGAATCTTTGGAATTCTCTAACCCAAAGGGCCGTGGATGCTGAGTCGTTGAGTATATTCAAGGCTGAGAAAGATAGATTGTTGGATTCTAGGGGAATCAAGGGATATGGAGACTGGGTGGGAAAGTAGAGTTGAGGTCGAAGATCAGCCATGATCTTATTGAAGGGTCGAGGGGCCGTATGGCCTACTCCTGCTCCTAATTCTTATGTTCAGAACACAGGCACTGGGCATGTTGTGTGGGCCCCGAATCATATCCACAGGGTGTATTGTATAGGTCCAACCACTGTGCCAGTGGTAGTTAGGGTCACCACTGCCCTTAATTGCCATGCTACAGGGTCATTCCGGGCTGCTACTGGGAACTAGTGTAACATTAGACAAATAGATGTATTAAGCAAGTCATGGAAGCAACTGACTATTTCGGGAACTGCCCCTTTAAGTTGCTGCAGGCATTTAAATTCTATAGCAGCACACTAATTCTTATCCCGCAACGGGTGAGGGGCAATCAGTAACATACCCAACTCTTAAAGCGCACCGTGATTACTTAAATTAAGCTGACCCCAGAAAGCTCAGCAAGGTCGGCCCACTTCACATCAAGTGGATGTGAATTGTGCACCACCCCACTGACATTCAGGATTTTGCCAGAGTGGAAAATTCTAGGCGTTCATATTTTACATACAGACACTTTCACCTCTTTCGAAAGGTTTTGCCCATCATCTTTTCAACCTCACTAGCAGGGACCAAATGAGCTAGAACAGCTTCAGCAAGCACACATTTGTAATGATTTACGTAGCTTAAATTGCCGTCTTAATTTTTGGTAATCTGACTACCTCAAACATAAATATAAATTTTATCTGTACCACCCCTTGACCTCTGGGTTAACATTGCTCACAGGAACATCCTCCCTACATAGCTCCTTTCTAAAATGACATTTTATAAAATATATAAATGTACAACGTCACCGGGGCAGATACTTGAACTCAGAGCAACAATTGAAAATGGATGGATTAACCGAGCAGAGTAGGAACTTAGTTCCAATTTCGGCACCTCAAAGTGTTCTCTCAAAAGGCCGTTGAATTATAAAGATGTATTCAATGATCTGTACTCCCACACACTGAATGTAGTATTTTCCTCCATGGATATGAATATGTTTCCTCTTACCACAACTCTAAGTGAAAAATAAGCACGAAAGTGCAACGTCTTTCAATGATATCCATTCCCGACAAGAAAATCAGGTGGATCCTTTCAACTTATGTTTGTGCAGTTAAATATCTTAGTATTGATAATTTAAAATGCTGGTCAGGTTAAAAAGCTGTATGGTTTCAATATTTCGTAGGTCAGTATGATTTCAAATTGATCTTTATAATTTAATCTACTCAGCCAGTCCATTATGAAGAAGATGCAAGCAGTCACCAAGTGGGATACTGGTCAAGAAGGTTGGGTGGTGGGAAGGGCGGGGGGGGGGGGGAATCCAGAGCCCTCACACCCCTCTGAAGAGACTGGTTATAAAGCAGTACTGGTACAGGCCTGGGAGTAGGTTACTCACCCATTCAGTTTGCCCAATTATCAACCAAAACCGTGTACACGTGTTTGCGTTGGTGGGTAATTCACACAAAAAACCCATCAGTTACATTTTGGGGTTTTTACACGAGACACATTTCTTGGGTTCAGCGTCAATGAGCACTTTCATAGGCAGACTGTGTGCCCCTGCAAACCAGCGTGTTCAATACCTAGGTAAATATAACTAGTTCCAGGGATTAAACAGAGAACCCTTGGCACTGTATTCCCGTTTACTGGAATGTAGGACGTGCGGTCGCATGACCTTGGTTTTCAGTAGAAGGACTGAATATATCCATCAGACCGAAGCACATGCTACAAACTGACCAACAAATTTATTTAACATTAAACAAGTAATTTAGCATTTTTCAGTACAATCAGTAGATTAACAGCAATTCTAATTTTTACTATTCTAGAAATGTCAAAACAACAAAGGTTTCTTTCTCTAACATTGATCTTGACACACACAGTTACTCACTATTTGGATAAGTACCTGAAGGAAAGAAAAATTGCTGGGCTACGGGGAAAGGGCGGGGGAACTAGCTGAGGTGCTCTTGCAGAGAGCGGCACGGGCTCGATGGGCCGAATGGCCTCCTACTGTGCTGTAACGCTTCTATGCACAAACATCCCATCAGTGTATGGGATTCTCTGTTTATTGCATGACAGAGGGGTGAACAACAAATTGATTCAAGAAGCATTATTTAAGATACTAACAAGCTGCCATCGAAATTCTGACAGCATTACTTTAGCAATTAGCTCAACATGTCATTTCCTAATATTCACTTGGTTTGAATCACAGTTCCCCTATGATCAATAGCCATCTCATCTAATTTCACGTCATTACAGCTGACATCGAGCATGTTTCAACTAGGTGACAGCTCCTGAAATTAAAATTCAAGATGTAAACCACTAGCTGTAGGAAAAAAAACACATTAATTTAAGGGAATTATTGTACATTTTAATGTGTGGGGTAAAAACACAGTAGACCAAGAATTGTTGACATAATCCGGAATTTATATCCAACAAAACTGGCCTGGTTTACTTTGGATATCTCCTACTCTATTTCCAAGCAAAAAAGAAATGCCTTGCTTCACTTCTGAAATCAGCTGTTTCCATTAGGTTTATTATTCTCCTATTAATGCAATCATGAATTTAAAAGGTTTGTATTTCCGACAGGTATTCAAACATCAATGTCTGTTTTGACTTGCTGAGCGTTAAAAACTAAAGATGACAGACAGCTTTGATCCACTGCTTCCATTAAAATATGGATCTGTGCTTGCACAATGTTTGTGTTGCTGAATCTGTGATTTTCTCCAATTCTAAGCATCCATTCTGACAACTAAATAAGGTTTTGGGGCTGAATTGCAATATGTGCTCACTGGCAATTTTTAAAAACATGCTTTATATGTCAATTGTACTCCTTCACAGCTGCCTGGGAGATAAATATCCAACTATCAGGTGCTAAACACACACAACTTTTTGTTCATTGCTGCCACTGTACTGAGAGCATGATTAGATTCTTTCAATGCTATTTTTTTTGTTGCATTGTAATCTCTTTTCTAGCGCTGCACATCTCACAGCACCATTCTCATACAGAACGTTAGATAGCTGGGAGTGAATTACAAGTTGGTAATACAACGGGCAGTAGCTGACGCTATCAAACTGCAAAAGCAAATCTTGAGTGTTTGCTGAGATCAAAGCTCAATTTACCCTAGAGTGTCGCTATAGAAATGCTGTATAGAGGGGAAAGGGGGAGATGGATAGCATCATTGGCTCTCCTTAGTGCAAGTGAATAGCCTGAGATTAGTTGTGGAGTATCTCAACCAGGCTGAATAAAACAATGTGGCAGCAAACATCTCCAGCTTGGAAATATAAAGGATTAGAGGAAGGGTAAGAGAACAGCGACGTAATAAAACTCACTATGCACTTGGTTTGAGTATAAAGCAAGGCTTTAATCAACTTGTTTCAGAACATGGAGGTCTAGTTGTACTTCACTAGTTCCTTGTCTTACAAAATGTCCCTGGCAAGCTGGGGCCATCGCCCGAGTATTTATACTCCTTGGACGGCGCCACCAGCTGGCCGCCCAGCGTTATTTCACAAGTAGTTTCTTGATGAATGATGAGATTTATAACAAACAGTAACTAGATAAACAGATGCTTATTTCTCTTCAATAAGTAGAGAAAATGTTACACTACAGCCAGAAATAAACTGAAAACTATATTGAAAGCAAAATAATTTTATTGCTGCATCACATCAAACCTGTGGATGAAATGACCATTAGTTAAAAAAGATTAGAGCTCAGTACAGACATGCAATGAAAACACAATTATAATATAATGAAGATATTATTGCAAGCTATCTGCAGAAAAGAGATCTAAATCTATGACTGAGTAAATGAATAATTCAGCAGCACTCATTAGGAGAGAAGAGAATTAGGTCATGCCCAAAGCTAATTTGAGGAGAAATTGATAAACACTCAAATATCCTCCAGTAATAGCAGATGGTCATAATCTACTTTTAGAAATCTAAAACATAAAACAATACTGTGAAACCAAGATCATATCTCAGATTACATTATCAAGCTTTTGTGAAGGTTATTTAAGTCTAATTGCATAATTTCAACATACAATTTTAATCATCTGGAAAAAGACGACAGCTTTTTCTGGAGATCAAATACGCGCTGAGAGAATAAGCTCTCATAATTTAGCTACTGAACAGTTTAATGCACAAAATCCAAACTAGCAGCAGGAGACCTTCAGTGACTGACATGTAATAAGAGGATGTAGTCTTCATCTCTTCTAATTATAATATGGAGAGACCATATAATCCTCGGAGCTTTCCTATCTACCTAATACACATGGAAATACTTGTTCTGGAAAAATTTTCACCCCCAAATATTTTTCTTAGGAATTCTCCCCTCTGATTTCCCCAGGCCACAAAATTCTAGTAGTAAAGGATATGGATGGGTTCAACCTGCCAAACCAATGCTATTTTGAGTAGCTCACAAGGGTAGCTTGGGATCATTTTCCCTTCCTATGGAAAAACATCTGGCCATAAATGGGTACCCTCTTATAGCTGGGGCTGCCAAACCGAGGCAGTAATGCTTCCTAAATGCACATAAATCAATTGTTACAATGCCAATGATACATTTGCAGCTTAAGACACAGACTCAGAATTGAGGCAGCCCTCTCGAGATTTAGGTCACCCCTCTCAAAAGCCACGCTAGCAGAGCACTGTGCTTATATGGCATTGGTATTGATTGACTGGCAGTCAATTCCAACCAGTGTACTAAAATAACTGCTGACTCTTCCATCCATGTCTTCAGTATAATCTTGAACATGAGGAGAAGCAGCAGGTATTTGTTTTAAAAATAAAATCCCTTTTCACACATCTAGAACAGATGTATGGCCTCTGCAGAAAAATCTCTCGAGACCAATCTTTGGATACTCCCCTCATTGCAAAGATGAGTTGGTTGATTCTAAATAGAGGACCTCACTTGTGTAACTGAGAACACTTGTGCAAGGCATCTACTGCAATATTCTGCACTCCTCAAAGCACTGACGGAAAAACATTAAAATGGTGAGCTTCTGACAACACCAATGCCATACATAGTTGACACAGGGGACAGGAGTGAAACCCATCTGAACAAGAGATGGTGGCAAAGCCTATAATCTCAATCTAATCAGTATGCTTATGTCAAGATCACTATCTTGCTGGTTCGTTGGACTAGTCATCATGTGTAGATATGGGCGGACGTGAGTGCTGGGATCAAACGCAGGGTCCCATTACACTTTGTGAACACCATGGGTGCTAACATAATTTACATCTCATCATTATTACCCAACTTCTTTTTACAGTTTTAACATTTTACAATTCAAATGCTGTGCTAGTTTCAATTGGTAGGCAGATTGTCACTGCGTAGTCAGGAGATATTCTCCTCCATAGGTTCATGGCATATGTAATGTTTAGCCTTTATGTTAAAGTGCAGCACATCAAAAATGGCAAACACTGCACACTAGCAGACCTTCCAAATCACTCTCATTTTGAGGAGGATACAACCACATTTGAACAGTCCATCCTCATTAAATATCACCAGCACTTGTAAAATACAAAAGTGCACCTTATTTGAATCAAACTGATTACATGAACTGCTCGTGCCAACTTTCAGTGCCCGTGCAGACAACAGTACAAATCACGGCGTGCCCTCATAAAACAGGAGCGTGAGTATTTCTGCTCTCCCATACTCCAGTACCTTATTAACCATCCAAAGACAAAGTTCTGCTGAGCTTGACAGTGAGGGTAAATCAGAAACCCACCAATTGCTAAAGTAGTGATGCGAGACACAGAGCTGGTTCACTAAATCAGCACACGGTTATGTAAAGCTGGAAGAGTATGGTTGGCAAGGTTGGGCTTGGGAGTGTTATGGCCACTACACAAATATTTTACTAAAGAGGAAAAGAGAGCAATACACGAGTCCCAGAAATGACTCAGGTTTTCCATCAAGAACCACAAAAGTGTCTTTGATCTAAAGTCACCAAATAGCCACAGCTGATTTGGTTACGCATCATGCCTTTGTGCTTGGCTGTGTCTGCACCTTCAAAACTTTCCTTAAGTTGGAAGCCATGTACTGACATTGGCTGGTAATGTCTAAGAAAAAGGGATTACAGTTAATTGTTCCCATACTCTCGACATCTTGCCTGGTACCAGACTGAAACAGCCACCGATGCAAAACATGTAAATTCTTTTTAGGTTCAGAATTATGAGGGGTTTTGATAGGACTAAATAACGAGAAACTGTTTCCACTGGCAGGCAGATCAATAACCAGAGGACACAGATTTAAAGTAATTGGAAAAAGAACCAGAGGGGAGATCAGGAGAAATGTTTTTAATGCAGCGAGTTGTTATAATCTGGAATGCACTACCTGAAAGGGCGGTGGAAGCAGATTTAATAGTGACTTTGAAAAGGGAATTGGATACACAACTGAAAAGGAAAAATTTGCAGGGCTATGGGAAAAGAACGGGGAAAGTTGGACTAATTGGATAGCTCTTTCAGAGAGTTGGCACAAGCACAATGGGCCGAATAGCCTCCTTCGGTGCTTCTATGATTCTATAATAATGCAAGAGTGGGTCTCACTAAACGGCAGATGCTAAAACATATCTTACCTCCTTCACTTTTATTCCAACGCCACATTCCTCAGTTATACGAAGAAGCTTGTGGTGAAAGGCAACGCATATGTAAGCATTTAAAGTAGGCCAAAAATGCAGCTGGTTGCTGTTCAAATCCACAACTACTTTCCAAGCTAGGTCAAGAGATTTCACACACAGAGACTCTTCCATCCTGTAAAGCTAAGTAAATCAAGAACAAGTTCTAATGCACAATAAAACACACTCAAATAAAAACATTTAAAATTACATTACAGTTTGCGAATATTTCTACGACAAATTTTGTTAGAATGAACATTTACAGGCCTCCGCGAAGATTAAAAGTACTTCAACTGTAGTTACAAATATGTAAATCTTGGTCAGTGTTAGCATTTTCAAGAAAAATATAGCAAAATTATTTACTGCAGGAGTAAATCAGAAATGTCCTGGTTCCTACGAATCAGACATGTGTCATATTTAATCTTGCTCACCTTAGGAATGAGAATCTTCATGCACTGCATTATGGGAAGTACTTGGTCCGACGGAACAATGTTAAGTGCTTCTATACAGGCTTGGAGAGTGAGCGCTGGATTTTCGACAACAGGTAATGAAAGCTGACAACTCTTGTTGGCTGGACTTTCAGGAGACTGCTCAAATTTGTTCAAAGTGAAATAGACGCAGGCCCACTGATCATGGACATACTGTGTAGACACCTTTCCCCAGCCCTGAGCTGAAGATCCATCCTCTAAAAGTCTAAACAAAAAAAACAAAAAATCTTGTTTTTTTTAAATCCAGGAGCAGTACAGCACTAACCCAACACTTCACATCAGTGTAAATTATGAAAGGGCAGTGAAATGCAAAGCCATTGTGCAATGTCAACATGCAAAAATATTCCGTTCCTTCCATCTTTAAGGTTTCTGCCATGCCTCATACAATCCCCCAACAAAAAATGACAGTAGATGATCGCCTGAGACCATCAAACTCATACAAGGGGTTTGAAGCATTGGGGCTTGACACAACTTTACAAAAATGCAGGATAACTGGACTATTCGAAAGACCTCTGCTGCAAATATGCAAGGATAGAATTTGTGCATCTAGAATTTGTTGTTTCCTTATTCTCAAAATGTCTTCGGGAGAAAGGTAAAAACTAGAATATTAAAATGGTTGACACAGCGAGTAGAAAGTGTTCACCATAATGAGCAAGATTTGCTGTTTTCATGGAAAAATGGATAAAAAGGGCAGATTTACCCCAAATCATTGCTAAAAATCCCAGAGGGAGCCCGGTGTCATAAAAATAGGATTACAGTAGATTTAGTCAGTCACTGTAGACCAGTGCACCTAAGGAGCCGAGGTGGATTCTATATCTTGTGCAGCCTCAGAGACCACGTGTACTTGTAAAATCAGAAGTGTTTTCATGGTTACAATAATAAATGCCTCAAAGTATTATATTTAAAAAAAATAGCCCTGGATGACAACACATTGCATCTGATTAAACATCAAAACCATCTGACTTACTAGCCCTTTGAACAACTGTACCAAATTTGGTTGAACTGCGCCAATTCTTCCTCAAGTTATCGCATTTGCTGACAGCTTTTTGTTATTAAAATTCCAGCTTTCTGATTGATGAAGCTTTAAAAAAAATGAATTTGCAGCAGATGGGATAATACTTTGAAATGCATTTGAAAGCTGCAAGCTTCAATGACAAGAGCAGTCATTGTGTGATTACATTAATTGCAAGCATACTCTTTGTTTATTAATAGATTGCATTTTTGTTATTTAACATGGCAATCCATTCTGGCAAGTGTTGTCTGGTGGGTTAACAACTTGACATATTTATTTCTGGTAAGGTAAAATAAAGTGCTGTTGGCATTAACTCAGCATTCACATGCAATTTGGATGATTATTATGGACAGAATAATAATGTTCTAGGAATACTTAATTATAAAAAGAGAACACGGTTGATTTCATATTCAGGCATGGTTTTACTAAAACCTCAGATTCTGATTAGCTGGCCGGTCATCGGTTCAACTGAAAACATCTGGTTGGCAGAACGAGTCAACACAAGATTCCTCGCTTACCTTCTTTTGGTTTTTGTGGCATTCCCCACTCAAGAATGCAGGCAAGGAGCTTGTTCCCATGTCACTATTTATGCTGCCCATTTTCGAGCTGTCTGCTGGGACGGGTATGAACAGACCTCGAGGTGCCCCACCCACCAATTTTCTCCCTCTTCATATGGGGAAAGTGCCTGGCCTTCACTCGGCACCTCCCCAATATCATGGCCGGAGTTGGACCTGCCAAGGTTTGAACAATACGCTCCAAATTTCTGAGCGTCAACAAAAATTATCGAGGCAGAGAAACAAATAAATGCCAAGACTGATTGCTTTTAATATCACATGGACCGCTCTCCCAAACCTAAATCTAGTTATGGTTTCGTTTTCTTTCCAGAACCAGTACAGCTGTTATTTCAGTCTTTCTATTTGGACATCTCCCAATCAGAGTCAGAAAGGACATTAATCCAAGCTGGTCATCAGGGAGGTATTAACTTACACGTCTTATAGCTGGTGTCAGCTGTGCCGCTTCCTGGCAAGTTTGGAGATCTGAAATTCAAGCCAACATGGAGCTGGAAAAATTAAATTGCAAGTAACGTCCATTAGAGCTTTTTTTTTTTTAAGTAGGTAGAATAGTAATCCTTGGATGGATGAGTACGTTACACTGAAAGTACTGATGAAAGGTCATCGACCTGAAACGTTAACTCTGTTTCTCTCTTCACAGATGCTGCTTGACAGACTGAGTATTTCCACCATTTTCTGTTTTTGTGACACTGAAAGTACTCCCCCCTTTCTTTGTGAATTTTTGAGCTTAATCTCTAATACTTACTAGAAATTTTTAATATTCACACTGGGCTTCCCAGCACAACAGTTTCACATTTTAAATATTAAATGTCTCGCATTACTTACCCATTGTCTTGCTTACTGCAGAGAGGTTTCTCAAGATTCTGGTTGAAGGGACCAATTAAAACCGATCTGACCAGTGTCTTGACAGCATCAAGGGAGTCAAGCTGCAGCTCTGGATACTGGGCAGTAATCTCGCAAACCCAAGCTAAAGAAGCCCTAGCAACCACCATTTGGATCTGTCGTCCTAGCTTTATGACCTGTGACACAGAACATATGAATTGTTGTACCATCAGCTTAACTGTACAACTTTTATAGGTGTTCAGATTTCATGATTTTTTTCATGTTGGATAATAGCAACAAATTTAAACACAATGCACGTTAAATTTATATAACTTTAGAAAACTTCATTTTAGTAAATGCACAAATTAATTATTAACAAAGTTTAATAACAATTTGCATTTATATAGCATATTTAATGTAAAAAGTACCAAGGAGGGCGTCCAAACCAATACTTTGTCTTAGAGCTCTTAAAGGAGTGGAGTGGTTACAGTACTGGACTAGCAACTCAGAGGCTGCAAGTTCAAATCCGAGTTGGGAAATTGAACACAGTAAATCCGGTAATTTGTTGGCTAGCACCGGAAAAACTGACTATGAATGCTGTCAAATGATCATAAAAACTCAACTTGTTCACTTCAGGGAAGGCAACCTGCCACCAAGACGCTGTCTGGCCTAAACGTGACTCTAGTCCACACTACAGGAAACTTTCATTCAACCGGAGGTTAAATGTCCGGAAAGCTCTATCTACCGGCAAAATTCAGGAGCCGTTTCCTATAAGTTTTTTTTTACTTCTCGTTGCTTTTTTTTTCCCCCAGTCAGGCTCTGTAAGGTCTAGCTGAAGCTGTTGCTTAGCTACAGAGACGCTTTTAAGCTGCGGCCGACTGTTTTGAAGCTGTTGCTAAACAACAGGGTTTGTTGATTCACACGGCGCTCAAAAGCTCCGTATGTTTTAACATTAGCGCTGGTTTCTACGGCAGTTTTGATGGTATGGCACCAGCTCGGTCCAGTCAGTGCCGGATACCAGAAAGTTTCCTGTACATGGTTGACTCTTAATGACCTCTGAAGTAGACCAGCAAGTCACTCAGTTGTACAAACCATCACTATTCAAGAAAGCGGACCACCACCTTCGCAAGGCAACTAGAGATGGGCAATAAGTGTGGCCCTGTCAGCATCACCCACGTCCCAAGATCAACATTAAAAAAAAAAGAAACATTTGGGTTATTTTCATGAAAGAACCGCAGACTTAAGAGATATAGCTGAGATTTTTTTTATTAAATGGATTTTATCTCGTTTCATAGATAAGGGTGGGAGAACTGGGGCCATGATTCTAAAATGCGCAAAGATGCTAGGAAATATTTATTTTCAGAGAGAGTCTGGAACAGATTGCCAAAACGTACTGTGAGAATGGATTCCCTGCAATCCTTCATAAAGGCAATAGACAAGTTCCTGAGGGAGGACATTTTCAGTTATAAAAGGAAGTTGCAAATAGAGAGATACATGAGGCACCGTAGTCTCCTGGAGCTTGCTTGATTGCATCGGGGGTCAGGGAGTCATTTCTTGGTGCTTTTTCCCTACTAAATCAAGGTTCTTGGAAGCAGTTTTAGCAATGGAGGAGAGCGAATAAAGCCCAAAAAAGTTGATTAAGAAGGACTAGGGTAAAGCCAAAAGGCAAGAGGTGGTAGCTGCTGGCTAGACTTGAGAGAAACATGAAGACATGGCCTTTGAAGACACTTATAGAATAAAAAGCCCACAAAATTCTAATTGTCCCACTGAAGGGCAGCTCTAAAAATAGATTTACAGAAATTGGAGCAAGGACAAAGTAAGAGACCAGGTGATAGAGGCAGAATTTTTATGTGCAATAAGCAGAACATTATTTGGAGACAGAAAAATAGGCCTGATTGAAGCAAGATGTATTACAGGCTTCACAGAAGGGAAGAGTGAAGGCATGATATCTTCCATGCCAGCTGGAACAACATCAGTTACTTCAGGTAGAAAGGTCAGAAAAATGAAAGCAGTAGTTGAATCAGGCAAAGGTAGCAAAGAATTCTCAAAGAGCACCTCAGTTGGCTGACATACAGAGTCAAACAAAATGGGCCTCAAGAGTGTCATTTGTTGTGTGGCGTACCACAAGAGGCATCCAAGCAAGGGAGGTGACGAGATAGGAGCCAGTCTAAGAGTTAATACTGAAGGTAAGGAAAATATCCAGGACATTAGATGGATTAGCAGGATCGTCAGGATTATTGGCAGGACAATTTTTAAAACAATAACTCAAAGTGCTTTTGTACAATACTGAAAAGTTTTAAAATGTAATCATGCACCATACCATAATAATAGGGGACATTTTGTGCCCACGATTTCCAAGTTCCCAATCTTGGCTATGCTGTCAAGGAGAGATGCAGAGTGAAAAAAGGGATAATTTGGGGGGGGGGGGGGGTGGGGAAAGAGTTATCCCAGGCTATCCTTATGCATTTCCTAGCACATGTTAAGAGCAGCATTGTCAGAGATCTGCAAAGACCTCACGCTCTTAAATGTGGGAACACTTTTTTTTTAAAAAAGCTTTAAATATACTGAAGTCACTTGGTGAATTACAAAGGTTGCTGGAAAGTTCTTTACCATGAAGGGGCCACAGGCAAGGCATTTTTCAAATGCTTTATTCAAGGAAATAAAGAGTACATGATGGAATAAATCTGCAGAGGCAAAATGATTAATTGCCAAATATAGGAGCCAAATAAATAATGCAGGAATTATGCTCTGCAGAGTTCAATGCATTTTACATGTTTCAAGGTGTTTTATCACCTATTCATTTGGACTTCTAAACCATTTTCTTAAGCACACTTGCCAAAGACAATACCCAGCATGGAACACTGCAGAAAATTCAAAATACCAACACCAAGGTATCATACTGTCACAATGTACTCCAGGAAGGATAAGGAATGAAACTGCTTAAACTATAGTGTTACAACTAGTTTATCCAAATACAGAAGTACATGGTTTAAACAAAATTCTTGGCTCAGGACAATGTTGAGACTTTATAGTGGTTATTGGTTTTAACTCTGCTACATTTAGGTTGCTCACTGGTGCCTGCTGCACTGTTAAGTAGAAGCTCATATCAAATACCAATCTTAAGCTTTCAGGACTGTCAACCGATGTCAGGTCTGAGTTCCTTCAATCTTAAACTACCACCATTCAGATAGAACTAGGTTGTAGGATCATCTGGTGACCTCACAATCCAGTTAGCTAGTTGACCCTAACAACTCTAAACCCAATGCCAATATCTGCTTGAAAATAAAAGACTTGCATTTATACAGCGCCTTTCACGCCCACCGGACATCCCAAAGCGCTTTACAGCCAGTGAAGTACTTTTTGAAGTGTAATCACTGTTATAATGTAGGAAACACTGCAGACAATTTGCGCACAGCAAGCTCCCACAAACAGCAATGTGATAATGACCAGATAATCTGTATTTTAGTAATTGATAATCTGTATTTTGTTCGAGGGATAAATATTGGCCAGGACAAAAGAAATAGGTGCAGGAGTAGGCCATTTGGCACCTCGAGCCTGCTCCGCCATTCAGTAAGATCATGGCTGAACTTCTACCTCAACGCCACTTCCCTGCACGATTCCCATATCCCTCGATTCCTTTAATATCCAAAAATCTAGCGATCTCTGTCTTGAATATACTCAATGACTGAGCCTCCACAGACCTCTGGGGTAGAGAATTCCAAAGATTCACCACCCTCAGTGAAGAAATTTCTCCTCATCTCAGTCCTAAATGGCCGGCCCCTTATTCTGAGACTGTGACCCCTGGTTCTAGACTCCCCAGCCAGGGGAAACATCCTCCCTGCATCTACCCTGTCAAGCCCTGTAAGAATTTTGTATGTTTCACTGAGATCATCTCTCATTCTTCTAAACTAGGCCTAGTCTAATCAATCTCTCCTCATAGGACAAAACCCCCATCCCAGGAATCAGTCTGGTGAACCTTCATTACACTCCCTCTATGGCAAGTATATCCTTTGCTTAGGTAAGGAGACCAAAACTGTACACAATACTCCAGGTGTGGTCTCACCAGGGCCCTGTATAATTGCAGCAAGACATCTTTACTCTTATACTCAAATCATAGAAACATAGAAGATAGGAGCAGGAGTAGGCCATTCGGCCCTTCGAGCCTGCTCCACCATTCAATGAGATCATGGCTGATCGTTCAAATTCAGTACCCTGTCGCTGCCTTCTCCCCATATCCCTGGATCCCTTTAGCCTCAAGAAATATATCCAACTCTTTCTTGAATATATTTAATGAACTGGCCTCCACCGCCCTCTGTGGCAGAGAGTTCCACAGGTTCACCACTCTCTGGGTGAAGAAATTCCTCCTCATTTCAGTCCTAAATGTCCTACCCTTATCCTTAGACTATGACCCCTGGTTCTGGACTCCCCGACCATCGGGAACATCCTTCCAGCATCTAGTCTGTCCAGGCCTGACAGAATTTTATAAGTTTCGATGAGATCCCCTCTCAATCTTCTAAACTCCAGTGAGTATAAGCCCAATCGACACAATCTCTCCTCATACGTCATTCCTGCCATCCCAGGTATCAGCCTGGTGAATCTTCACTGCACTCCTTCCATGGCAAGAACGTCCTTCCTCAGATAAGGCAACCAAAACTGCACACAATACTCAAGGTGCGGTCTCACCAAGGCCCTGTACAACTGTAGCAAGACATCCCTGTTCCTGTACTCGAACCCTCTTGCTACGAAGGCCAACATACCATTTGCCTTCTTAACCGCCTGCTGCACCGGCATGCTTACCTTCAGCGACTGGTGTACAAGAACACCCAGGTCTCTTTGCACTTCCCCTTCTCCCAATCTATTGCCATTCAAATAATAATGTGCCTTCCTGTTTTTGCCACCAAAGTGGATAACCTCACATTTATCCACATTATAGTGCATTTGCCATGTTTCTGCCCAATCACCTAACCTGTCCAAATCGTCCTGGAGTTTCATGACATCCTCCTCGCAGCATACCCTCCCACCCAGCTTTGTGTCGTCTGCAAATTTGGAGATATTACATCCAATTCCCTCGTCCAGATCATTAATATATATTGTGAACAGCTGGGGTCCTAGGACCGATCCTTGCGGTACCCCACTAATCACTGCCTACCACTCGGAAAACGACCCGTTTATTCCAACATTACATTTATTACAAATCCTCTTGTAAGAAAGGCCAACATACCATTTGCTTTCTTAATTGCTTGCTGAACCTGCATGTTAACTTTCAGTGATTCGTGTACGAGGACACCCAGGTCCCTCTGAACACCAACATTTCCCATTTAAAAAACTCTGCTTTTCTGTTTTTCCTACCAAAGTGGATAACTTCACATTTCTCCACATAACATTCCATTTGCCATGTTCTTGCCCACTCACTTAGCCTGTCTATATCCCGTTGAAGGCTCTTTGCATCCTCCTGACAACTTACATGCCCACCCAGCTTTGTATCATCACCAAACTTGGATATATTACATTTGGTCCCCTCATCCAAATCATTGATATAGATTGTGAAGAGCTTAGGCCCAAGCACTGATCCTTGCGGTACCCCACTAGTTACAGCCTGCCAACCCGAAAATGACTTGTTTATTCCTACTCTCTGTTTTCTGTCCGTTAACCAATCCTCAATCCATGTTAGTATATTACCCCCAATCCCATGAGCCCTAATTTTGTTTAATAACCTCTTGTGTGGCACCTTATCGAATGTGACACCACATTCACTGGTTCCCCCTTACCTATTCTGCTGGTTACAACCTCAAAAAATTCTAACAGATTTGTCAAACACGATTTCCCTTTCATAAATCCATGTTGACTCTGCCCAATCCTATTATTATTTTCTAAGTGCCCTGTTACCACGTCCTTAATAATAGATTCTATCATTTTCCCTACTACTGACGTTAGGCTAACTGGTCTGTAGTTCCCTGTTTTCTCTCCCTCCTTTCTTAAATAGTGGGGTTACATTTGCTACTGGACACCGGGGATAACTCCCCTGCTCTTCTTCGAAATAGTGCCATGGGACCTTTTACGTCCTCGGTTTAATTTCTCATCCGAAAGACAGCACCTTCGACAGCGCAGCACTTCCTCAGTAATGCACTAGATTTTTTGTGCTCAAGGCTCTGGAGTGAGACTTGAACCCACAACCTTTCAGAGTTGAGGGTGCTGCCAACTGAGCCACAGCGGACACTGGTGAAAACTGCAAGAATAAAGCATACTCAGCTTCCGGTGCCACCCAGGAAAAGCAGATAACCGCGCCCAAATCTGGAGTTGCTCTCCTCTCCTCTCCTCCCCTCCCCAGTGTCTCCTCATCCAAAACTAGTTCCCAGACTAGACCATGAGCCCTATCTGCGAGTCTTGGAAAACTTGCCAGATTCCCTAGTCAGTTCTCCATAAAGTCCAAGAGGATCAGTGATCACTAACAGCTGATCTCCTGGCTTCCAGCATTCAACCATACTGCTCAAAATAACAGATGCCATCTTGGCAAAAGTGCTAATCCTGTTTGCAGGCTAGCTCACCAAGCTCCCACTTTGTTTCAGGAGTTCCGCAAATATAGAATTGAGCACGGGATCTCCTTCAGCTTGGAAATGTAAATTCTCAGGCAGAACACTGGATAAAGATTGGTTTATTTGAACCCCATGGTTTCTCTGTTCCTGCGCCCCTTTAAAATTGTACCATTTAGTTTATACTGCCTCTCGTAATTCTTCCTCCCAAAATGCATCACTTCACACATTGCCTAATATCCTACTCAAACTCATTCTTTCTCGGGATCTCAAAACTGTGGAGCTCTTTATCTCCCTCAATTTTTATTTTCTCCTATTCAGCTTTCTAAAATCCAAACGCAACACCACATTATTATTTTCTCCTCTCTGACTTACCTGGTCTTCTCGTTTACCCTCGTCAACTTTGGTGGTGTCTTGCACTATGGTACTTCATTGTTAATTATGATATCACCCTAAAATAGTTATCCATAAAATGTTAGATTGCAAAAGTTGCCCTTGTCTAGTGTCAATGGCCAGTTTGAAATAGTTACCATTGTGAATTGCAGTAGTTGGGTTGACTGTACAGTGATGCGTTATACCAGAAATACTTGAAGGGAAAAAAAATACAGGGCTTTGGGGGGGAAGAAGCTCTACCAAAGAGCTGGCACATGCCGACTGACCACCTTCTGCGCTGTAGCGTACTAGGATATCTGTACTTTTATGCATCTGTCGATTATATGTTGAAATTAATAAGTAGCTTTTAAGATTTGCAAGTGAAATATTTGGCGAGAGTGTAATTTGGCTGCCAAACGTGTTCAAAGGCTTTGATCAAACAATACTAGTTTTATTAAAGTATTCGGTCAAGGTGTTCTCCAGAAATGTCACTGAATTTTTCACAAGGGGAGAAAAAGGAGGGTGACAGATGAAGAAGTTAATTATGTGGAAGAAAATTAACATGGAAAGTTTAATCAAGGCAATTATCCATACCAAAATAAAAATGTGGGAATAAAAATCAGTCAACGTTAGAAGTTAATGTTATCAGTCTCCAAACACATGGCATTTATACAAAAGCAAAATACCGCGGATGCTGGAAATCTGAAATAAAAACAGAAAATGCTGGAAATACTCAGCAGGTCAGGCAGCATCTGTGGAGAGAGAAACAGAGTTAACGTTTCAGGTCGATGACCCTTCATCAGAACTGGAAAAAGTTAGAGAGGCAACAGATTTTTAAGCAAGTGCAGGGACAGGGAAAGGGGGGGGGGGGGGGGAGGGGGAAGAAAGAACAAAGGGAAGGTCTGAGATAGGATGGAAGGCAGGAGATTAAAAGACAAAAAGGGATGATGTTGTAAGGCAAAAGGAGATGGTAATGGGACAAGGTAAGAAACAAAAGATGAGTCTAGATAAGGTGTAAATGGGAATGGCAGAATCTTCAATAACTGCTATGTGAAACAAAGAATAGGGGTCGAGGTTACGGTCTAAAATTGCTGAACTTTATGTGGAGTCCAGAAGGCTGTAAAGTGCCTATTCAAAAGATGAGGAGCTGTTCCTCAAGCTTATGTTGAGCTTCGTTGGAACAGTGCAAGAGGCCAAGGACGGAGAGGTCACAGTGGGAGTGGAGCGGAGAATTAAAGCGACAGGTGACCGGAAGCTTATGGGCTGAACGGAGGTATTCCGCAAAGCAGTCACCTAATCTGCGTTTGGTCTCCCCAATGTAGAGGAGACCGCATCGTGAACGGCAAATGCAGTATACTAACACTGCAAGTACAAGTAAATCGCTGTTTCACCTGTGTTTGGAGCCCTGGACAGTGGGAAGGGAGGAGGTAAAAGGGCAGGTGTTGCACTTGCATGGAAAAGTGCCGTAGGAAGGGGAAGGGATGTTAGGGGTGATTGAGGAGTGGACCAGGGTGTCGTGGAGGGAACGGTCCCTTCGGAATTTTTTTTTAAATTAGTTCACGGGACGTGGGCGTCGCTGGCAAGGCCAGCATTTATTGCCCATCTCTACTTGCCCTTGAAAAGGTGGTGGTGGTGAGCTGCCTTCTTGAACCGCTGTAGTCAGTGTGGTGCTGTAACGGTTTGGTACAACTGAGTGGCTTGCTAGGCCATTTCAGAGGGCAGTTAAAAGAGTGAACCACATTGCTGTGGGTCTGGAGTCACATACAGGCCAGATTGGGTAAGGACGGCAGATTTCCTTCCCTGAAGGACATTAATGAACCAGATGGGTTTTTACAACAATCCGGAAGTTTCATGGTCACCATTATTGATACTGGCTTTTTATTCCAGATTTATTTAATTAACTGAATTTAAATTCCCCAGCTGCCGTGGTGGGATTTGAACTCACGTCCAGGCCTCTGGATTACTAGACCAGTAACATAACCACTATGCTACCGTTTCCGTTAGCATTGCTGAAAGGAGAGGGGAGGGGAAGATGCGTTTGGTGGTGGGATCACACTAGAGGTGGCGGAAAATGATCTGTTGAATGTGGAGGCGGGTGGGGTGAAAGGGGAGGACAAGGGGAACCCTGTCGTGGTGCTGGAAGGGAGTGGAAGGGGAAGGGGTGGGGCGAGAGCAGAAGTGCAGGAAATAGAACATACACGGTTGAGGGCCATGTCAACCATGGTAGAGAGGAATCCTTGCTTGAGTAAAAGGTGGACATATCGGAAGCACTAGTATGGAAGGTGGCATCGTCAGAGCAGATGCGACGGAGAAACTGGGGGAATGGAATAGAGTCCTTACAGGAAGCGAGGTGGGAGAAAATGTCATCCAGGTAGCTGTGGGAGTCAGTGGACATATAGTGAATGTTTTTCAATAGTCTATCCCCAGAAATGGAGACAGAGAAGTCGAGGAAGGGAAGGGAAGAGTCTGAGATGGACCATGTGAAGGTCAGGGAAGGGTGGAAATTGGAAGCAAAGTGAATGAAATTTTCCAGTTCAGGGCGTGAACGGGAAACGGCATCCGGCATCGATACAGTCATCAATGTACCGAAAAAAGAGGTGAGGGAGGGGACCCAGGCTGATACCTGGGATGGCAGGAATGACGTATGAGGAGAGATTGGGTCGATTGGGCTTGTACTCGCTGGAGTTTAGAAGAATGAGAGGGGATCTCATTGAAACTTATAAAATTCTGGCAGGACTAGACAGACTAGATGCAGGGAGGATGTTCCCGGTGGTCAGGGAATCCAGAACCAGGGGTCACAGTCTAAGGATAAGGGGTAGGCGTTTTAGGACAGAAATGAGGAGGAATTTCTTCACCCAGAGAGTGGTGAACCTGTGGAATTCTCTACCACAGAAGGCAGTAGAGGCCAATTCATTAAATATATTCAAGAAGGAGTTGGATATATTTCTTAAGGCTAAAGGGATCAAGGGGTATGGGGAGAAAGCAGGTACTGGGTACTGAACTTGGATGATCAGCCATGATCGCATTGAATGGCGGAGCAGGCTCGAGGGGCCGAATGGCCTACTCCTGCTCCTATCTTCTATGTTTCTATGACCGGAGTAGGACTGGAACAAAGAATGTTCTTTATTGAATTTTTTGTGGAGGTAACAAGGAGGGTCGATGAGGGTAGTGCATTTGATGTTGTCTATATGGATTTTAGCAAGGCTTTTGGGTCCCCCATGACAGACTGGTCACGAAAGTAAAAGCCCATGGGATCCAAGGCAAAGTGGCAAGTTGGATCCCCAATTGGCTCAGAGGCAGGAAACAAAGGGTAATGGTCGAAGGGTGTTTTTGTGACTGGAAGGCCGTTTCCAGTGAGGTTCCGCAGGGTTCAGTACTGGGTCCTTTGCTTTTTGTGGTATATATCAATGATTTGGACTTGAATGTAGGGAGTATGATTAAGAAGTTTGCAGATGATACAAAAATTGGCCATGTGGTTGATGAAGAGGAAAGCTGTAGACTGCAGGAAGATGTCAATGGACTGGTCAGGTGGGCAGAACAGTGGCAAATGGAATTCAATCAGGAGAAGTGTGAGGTAATGCATTTGTGGAGGGCTAACAAGGCAAGAGAATACACAATAAATGGTAGGACACTGAGTAGTGTAGAGGAACAAAGGGACCTTGGAGTGCATGTCCACAGATCCCTGAAGGTAGCAGGCCAAGTAGATAAGGTGGTTAAGAAGGCATACGGGATACTTGCCTTTATTAGCCGAGGCATAGAATATAAGAGCAGGGAGGATATGCTTGAACTGTATAAAACACTAGTTAGGCAGCAGCTAGAATACTGCGTACAGTTCTGGTCACCACATTACAGAAAGGATGCGATTGCACGAGAGAGGGTGAAGAGGAGATTTACGAGGGTGGTGCCTGGGCTGGGGAATTTTAGCGATGAGGAAAGACTGGATAGGCTGGGGTTGTTTTCTTTGGAACAGAGGAGGCTGAGGGGAGACCTAATTGAGGTATATAAAATGAGGGGCCTAGATAGAGTGTATAGGAAGAACCCATTTCCCTTAGCAGAGGGGTCAACAAACATGGGGCACAGATTTAAAGTAATTGGTAGGCAGTTTAGAGGGGAATCTGAGGAGAATTTTTTTCACCCAGAGGGCGGCGGGGCTCTGGAACTCACTGCCTGAAAGGGTGGTAGAGGCAGAAACCCTCATCACATTTAAAAACTACAGGAAACTCTCTTTTTACCGGCACCTAAATAACCAGAAATCTCTCTTAACCGGAAAAATTCAGGAGTAGGTTCAGGTAAGTTTTACTTCATATTAGTGGCCGTGTAACTGGGGTTCCTGGATCTGTGGCCGTGTAACCGGGGTTCCTGCACCTGTTGCCATGCAACAGGGACGCCTGGATCTGTGGCCGTGTAACCGGGGTTCCTGCACCTGTTGCCATGCAACAGGGACGCCTGGATCTATGGCCGTGTACAGGGCTCTCGTACCTTAGTAAGTATACCTCTCTGTAATCCGGACTTTTTGATCAACCGGCACCACGCCGGTCCCATCGGTGCTGGATAAAAAATTTTTTTCCTGTATTTGGATATGCACTTGAAGTGCCGTAACCTACAAGGATATGGACCAAATGCTGGAATGTGAAATTAGGCTGGATAGCTCTGTCAGCCGGCACGGACAAGATGGGCTGAATGGCCTCCTTCTGTGTTGTAAATTTCTATGATTCTACATATCCCACAAAAAGGCAGGCATAGCTAGGACCCATGTGGGTTCCCATAGCAACACCGTTAACTTGGAGGAAGTGAGTGGATTCAAAGGAGAAGTTGTTCAATGTGAGAACAAGTTCAGCCAGGCGGAGGAGGGTGGTGGTGGATGGGCCCTGGTTGGGCCTCTGTTCAAGAAGCGGAGCGCCCTCAGGCTGCCCTGGTGGGGGATGGAGGTGTAGAGAGAGAGAGATTGAACGTCCATAGTGAAAAAGGACAGTTGGGGCCAGGAAACTGTCGAAGTGGCGGAGGGCGTCGGAAGAGTCGTGGATGTAGGTGGGAAGAGACTGGACAAGTGGAGAAAAAAAAGAGTTGCTAGGAAGCAATCAGTTCTGTGGGGCAAGAATAGGCTGAAACGATGGGTCTGCCAGGGCAGTCCTGTTTGTGGATCTTGGGATTTATGTTTTTTTTTAATTTTATTTTGAAATAGTTTTTGAAATTGTAACTCTGATGTGTCTTCTGAGGTTTGCCATTTTTTGGAGAAATTAAAGAATTAAAGCTGTCCTATTATTACTCAAACTGTAAGTAAAAGTATGTACAAGCCCATATGGCTGACTAATACCTTTTTTGTAAACTACTTTAAAACTCTTGATCCTTTTGCAGAGGCATATTGTAATAGCTTTTATTATTCAGGTATATAAATATTGTTTATATGAGAAACTGTCAACTGGCAGGAGGGTCAGTAACCAGGGGACTCAAGCTTAAGAGAAGTTGCAAAAGAACCAGAGGGCAGGTGAGGAGAGTTTTTTCTCTGTCGCAAGTTATGTTCTGGAATGCACTGCCTGAAAGGGTGGTAGCAGATTCAATAGTATCTTGCAAAACTATTGGGACTTGAGCACAAAAATCTAGGCTGACACTCTAGTGCAATGCTGAGGGAGTGCCGCACTGTCGGAGCTGCTGTCTTTCGGATGAGTCGTTAAACCGAGGCCCCGTCTGCTCCCTCAGGTGGACGTAAAAGATCTTATGGCAGTAATTCGAAGAAGAACAGTGGAATTATCCCCGGTGTCCGAGCGAATATTTATCCCTCAATGAACATCACTAGAACAGATGATCTAGTCATCATTTTGCTGTTTGTGGGAGCTTGCTGTGAGCAAATTGGCTGCCGCGTTTCCTACATTACAACAGTGTAACACTTTCAAAAAGTACTTCATTCGCTGTAAAGCGCTTTGGGATGTTCAATGGTCGTGAAAGGCGCTATATAAATGCAAGTATCTCTTTAAGGGAATTGGATATATACTTGAAATGGAAAGGCTTGCAGGGGAGTGGGACTAATTGGATAGCTTTTTCAAAGATAGGGTGGTGGAAACAGATTCAATAGTAGCCTTCAAAAGGGAAACACTTGGAGAAAAAAAATTGCAGGGATATGGGGAAAGAGCGGGGGAGTGGGACTGACTGGATTGCTCGTCGAAAGAGCCGGTACAGGCATGATGGGGCGAATGGCCTCCTTCTGTGTTGTAAGAGTCGATGATGTCTTGATTTGCTGTTTAAGAGGAATTGGAGAGGACATTCAATGGAGTACTGACCATATTACTGTACAGGAAACTTTTGATTTACCGGCACCTAAATAACCGGAAATCTCGGTTAACCGGCAAAATTCAGGAGTAGGTTTTACTTCATATTGTACTTGCATTCCTCCATCTGTTGCTGTGCAAGGGTGTGGCTGCAGCTGTTGCTAAGCTACAGAGACACTTGCAACTTGTGGCCATTGTTCTGAACTTGTTGCTAAGCAACAGGGTTTGTTGCTTTATACGGAGCTGTCAGCTCTCCGTATCTTTTACTATAGCGTTCGGTTATCTGGAATTTTTGATGAACCGGCACATCGGTCCCGTCCGTGCCGGATTTAAAAAAAGTTTCCTGTATTATGAATAAAATAGAAAAAGAGACAAGGGGCAGGGGGAAGAGAGAAAGTGGGTGGGGGGGGAGGCGGTCAGCTTGAGTAAAAGTGGTCTGGTATATTAGACAATATACATCAGAATGGAAGGATAGAGTACCTCATCATCATTGGCAGCCTGCAGACACTGAATTGAAGCCTGTGTCAGGGAAGAGATGTAGCTCCAGATGCAGGAGCCTCTTGTCCAGCCTACTGTTGAAAGTGTCTTCGCTATCTCACTCATCACAGCAAGGTAGAGGCTACATCGGTCGAGATCCAAAACCTCAAATAAAGGGAAACAGAGTGGATTTAGAAAAATGAAATGAAAAAAATGGGCTTCAATGCTTACTTGTTCAATGACCAATAAGACACCCACTGCTTAGCACAGCGAAACAATAATCACACCGAAGCTTTCTCTAATCCTTACTTTAAATTAAAAAATCTCTCTTCAGATAGGGTGCCCATTAATGGATTTTCTTGCTCATGATTCATAACAAAAGTGACAGCAGCTCATTATACACGTGTTTAAAATACACTACAAAATTGCTAACAGAAGGAATTATCTCGCAGTATGAAAGAAAAAAAAGACTTGCATTTATATAGCGCCTTCCACGACCTCAGGATGTTCCAAAGCGCTTCACAGCCAATGAAGTACTATTTTTTTTTTTTTTTTTTAAAAAGTGCAGTCACTGTTATAATGTAGGAAACGCGGCAGCCAATTTGCGCACAGCAAGCTCCCTCAAACGGCAATATAATAATGACCTGATCATCTGGTTTTTTTTTTTTTTTTTTAAGGTGGTGTTGGTTGAGGAATAAATATTGGCCAGGACTCCCCTGCTCTTCTTCGAAATAGTGCCATGGGATCTTTTACGTCCACCTGAGAGGGCAGACGGGGCCTCGGTTTAAGATCTCATCCGAAAGACTGCACCTCCGACAGTGCAGCACTCCCTCAGTACAGCACCAGAGTGTCAGCCTAGATTTTTGTGCTCAAGTCTCTGAAGTGGGACTTGAACCCACGATCTTCTATCACAACTGCTCCCCCTCCCCAAGCACCAACATCAAGTCAACACACAAAGAAACATGCAAGAAACTGGACATTTAAAACAACACATCTAGTTTGGGATTAAAAATTGGCATCTGACAAACTTTTTGGAAGCTCACTTTGAACCCCGGAGAACGACAGTATCAGGTTTTTTTTGCAACAAGTCAAAAAAAGTGTTTTAATAGAGCATCCGTTTTTCCAAAATATGTTCAAATGTCAAAATCTGGCAACAGATTATAAAGATTCAAGATAGTTTGTCAGTTTTAATTAGTTCTTTTAGATCAGATATTTTTGTAGCTTTAAAGTACGCACACTTCCTGTCACAAAATATTTATGAACATGATAAAAAATATTTTGAGACGCGGCAAAAAAAAAGTTTTATAAGTACAGACACTCAACATCAGTTCCGCAAGGATTCCAAATGCAGACTGTTACTCAGATCATTCCACTAGAGAACTGTATTTAGCACAAATAAGCCCAGTGGAAATTATTTAGTTTCGTTTGCACTGGGGAAATTAACTTACACCCTGTTTATATCAAGTCCTGGTGCCTTGGTAATTAAATCCACAATGTCCGATTACATGGAGCTTTCATTTACACTGCTGATTCTCAACAGAGCACTTCCCTAGGCATAATTAGTTTATCGTTATGAATTTAGCATTTTTCTTTAAACCAGTTAACATGCAGGGCACGATAGATTTGTAGGGACATTGGGGTAGATTTTTATATTCACTATCGAGAGGGGCAGATCAAATGCCCTTTATAGAACTTGCCTGATTTTCATTGTGTTGAAAGTCTATTCTAATGAATCTATTTAGAGTTCAGAGGAAGAGGAGTAGGCCACGTAGCCCCTTGAGGCATTCAATCAGAACGTGGCTGATCTTGAAAATTTTAATTGATCCAGCATCCATAGCTTTTTGGGAGCGAGGGTTCCAGATTTCCACTACCCATTGTGTGGAAAAAATGCTTCATGATTTTACTCTTAAATGGCCTAGCTTTAATTTTAAGCTTATGCCCCCCTTGTTCTTGATTCCCACACCAGAGGAATTGGTTTCTCTGCATCTACCCTATCAATTCCCTTTATCAACATCTAGATGAGTTACCCCTCAACCTTCTAACTCAAGGGAATACAAACCGAGGGGGGAATTTTCCCAGCCCTGAGGTGGCGAGTTTGGAGGCGGGACTGGAGGGCAAATGGCAGAAACTGGGAGCGGGTACCAACCTCGCTCCCAACCCGCCTCCGTGCCACCTTCCCGGGAGGTGGGTCCCCAAGTTGCGCAGGGATCCGTCGCCTCGAGGTGGGAAGGGGATTAGAGCCAGTTAACTGCCTGTTAACAGGTAGTTAACAGGCAGTTTTGAGGCTTTTCCCCATTTTACGCCTGCAATTGCGGGCTTCCCGACGGCTCGAACCGCGCCAGGGCCGGCAAGGCGAGCAGTGGGTCTGCGGGGGTGAGAAGGGTCGATATGTCAGCTGTGGAGGTGAGTGATGGGTGCAAGTGTGTACAGGTAAGTATGAGAGGTGAGTGTCAAGTGTTGGAAAAAGTTTCCTTACCTTTGCTTCTTTCTGCAGGCTTCAACCGTTGAGGATCCTGAGTCATCGCAACGGCAGAGATGACAGAATGGCTGCTGCATTCTCAGATGCAGCAGCCATCTGCTTTCTGCTGAGGAGAGAGGTCTTGGTGAGCCTTTGTGCAAGGGCTCACCTTAGAACAGAGGTCATCAGTGTTTGACAGCTTCTCAAAGCTGTCAATTCATCTGTCAAAACAATTGACAGATGAAGCGTCATACGCTGACGTCATCTGTCACCGGCTTTCCCTTCATTGGCCGATAAGAAGGCCAATCAGGGGAAAATAGCGTGGGTTCATCAGACATTGCTGGGGGCGGGACTAGAACCCGGAAGGCAGCAGTCCCGCCCCCAACTCATCTCGACTGGCAAAATCCAGCCCCACGTTTATGCAACCCGTCCTCATAATTTAACCCTTAAAGCCCTGGTATCATTTGGGTGAATCTGCACCGTACCCCTCCCATCCTTCCCGAGGTTAACTGCCCAAAATCGAATGCAGCATCAGCTGCGGCTCAATTGGTAGCACTCTCAGCTTGCTGTGGGTTCAAGTCCCACTCCAGCGACTTGAGCACAAAATTTAGGCGGACACTGCAGTGCAGCAAAGAGGGAGCGCTGCACTGTTGGAGGTGCCCTCTTCCAGATGAGACGTAAAACTGAGGTTGACCTCAGGTGGACGCAACAGATCCCACAGCACTATTTCGAAGAGGCGCCGGGGAGTTTTCCTTGGTGTCCTGGCCAATATTTATCCCTCGACTAACACCTAAAACAAGATTATCTGGTTATTATCTCATTGCTATTTGTGGGAGCTTGCTGTTTGAAAATTCTCTGCCGAGTTTCCTACATTACAACAATGATTACACTTCAAAAGTACTTCATTGGCTGTAAAGTGCTTTGGGACATCCTGAAAGGTGCTATATAAATGCAAGTTTTTCCTTCCGTCATTACAAGCTTGAGGCATCAGTCATGCTTCAGACAGCAAATTTCAAAGTGTTAAAAATATATATTAAAAAAGAGAAAGGCGGCATATACTTCTGGCTGTTTTTCTAACCTGGAGTTGAATTTTGACAAGCATCTTACAATTTACAAATTTTCCCCAGCCAACAACAATTAAGCAGTGACTAACCTTAGACTGTGTTTACATATAGCAATATACAACTTCGTCTTAAAGCAAAAGGGCAGTTTAAACACAGATCCACCTCAGCACCGAAATAATATTGTGTATTACATGGCATAACCCTGCTGTCATTATAAAACAGTACATCGTGCGACTTACTGACAGCTACATCATAGAAGATCACTCGCATCAATGAAAATCCAATTTAATGCCATATATTTAAACTATCAATTTGTTATTAGATTCTATTTGCATAATACTATATACCAGTTGTCGCTATAGTAGAAATGTTATTTACACATCAGTATAAACAGAAAGTTACAGGAACATACTCAGCATTGAGCAGAATTTATGAAGCTGAATTTGTCATACTTACAGTTTGTAATTCACTTGTCAACCTCCTGAGTGTGTACTCCAAGACTTGCTCCACTGAAGACATGACACATTCTCGTAGTGCATTCAGTACCCTATCTATAGGCAAAGATAACAGATGATTTACACAAATTAATCCACTTGATGCAAGTTGGATTCCATTGTAATTCTCTACTGGCCTCGTAGCAACAAAATAAATAATTTCTTCATTTGAAAAAAATTCAGCTTGATAATTGGGAATATGTTCACTAAATTGCTAAGCATGCCATATCCTGATAAGCAAGTGATCAGTGTCAAACTCATTTTGCAGAATGCTAGACAGCAACCAATTAATGTCAGACCCAGAAAGGCACTTCCAGAGGCAGATCTTCAAGTCATTAACCCACGCACTTTGCAGCTTCTAAAACAGAGGCTCTCACTGCATTGCAGAAATTTAATTTAGAGGGTTATTATGAGATGGAGGAAGGAACAGAGGAGTTAATTTTAAATGGGATGCAACCATGCCCTTATAGTAGGCCCAGATTACAAATCAGGATGAAAACCGAATTCCCAGAAAGCAGGTATGAAATTCAGGAATCTAACACAAAGCCATGTAAAAATAAACCCACTATGTACTGCAAAGAATAAATGGATATCATGCAAACAAACACAGAGATTAACATATTTTAAATGAATATACAGGAAACTTTGGTTTATCCGGAGGTTAACTGTCCGGAATGCTCGAGCCACCGGCAAAAATCAGGAGCCGTTTCGTTAGTTTTTTTTTCTTTTCGTTGCTTTTTTTCCCCACCAGTCAGGCTCTGCAAGGTCTCGCTGAAGCTGTTGCTAAGCTACAGAGACGCTTGCAAGGTACGGCCGACTGTTTAGAAGCTGTTGCTAAGCAACAGGGTTTGTTGCCAGATACGGAGCTCAAAATCTCCGTATGTTTCAACATTAGCGCTGGTTTGTCCGGCAGTTTTGATGGGACGGCAACAGCTCGGTCCTGTCGGTGCCGGATAGCACAAAGTTTCCTGTACCTCCAACATTTTATGTAGGGATGGTATCGCATTGCAATGAATTTAAGTCCCAGCTTGCTGAGTTAGAGGATGGTGGGACGCAGGTTCACGTCTGCATACCCTCACATGACAAGTTATCAATTTCAGCCGTGACATTGGGAAGAGATGGCGCATTGAGGCCAGATACTTTCCCAAAGGCAGTGAGGGAGAAGCTTTCCCCATAGCGACGGGAGGAAGGGAAGAAGGGGTAAGGTAAATTTGCATTTACAAAAGCCTCATCACATTCTCAAAAACATCCCACAGTGCGTTAAATGCAATTAACTACTTGGAAATAGCCGATATGTAAATTAACACAGCAGCCATTTGTGCACAGCGAGGTCCCACAAAGAGCAATCAGCTGAATGACCACTTGATCTATTTTTTGTGGTGTTCGTTAAGAAAAGGACACCAGGAGAACCCTCTGCAAAATGGTTTAATGACTAGCATTTTACATTTAGATTAGATTCTTGCAAATCAAAGAAATGTGGGAACAACTCTGCCCCAACTAAAACCAACTCTTGTAATTTACCTCATATGAAGACTAGTTGTGATGAATTTTGTGTTTTTTTTTTAAAAAGCAGATAATTGCCATTCACATGTTCCTCTACAAGAGGCCCCAGAGGCTCAGGTAGGCCCCAGTGCGGCATCGGCAGCGGGTGGAGGCGGAGCTGAGCGGCAGAGCGACAAGAGGCCCCAGAGGCTCAGGTAGGCCCCAGTGCGGCATCGGCAGCGGGTGGAGGCGGAGCTGAGCGGCAGAGCGACTACAAGAGGCCCCAGAGGCTCAGGTAGGCCCCAGTGCAGCATCGGCAGCGGGTGGAGGCGGAGCTGAGCGGCAGAGCGACTACAAGAGGCCCCAGAGGCTCAGGTAGGCCCCAGTGCGGCATCGGCAGCGGGTGGAGGCGGAGCTGAGCGGCAGAGCGACTACAAGAGGCCCCAGAGGCTCAGGTAGGCCCCAGTGCGGCATCGGCAGCGGGTGGAGGCGGAGTCGGGACCAGCGGGAGCAGCGAGGAGGAGCTCGGGAGAAAACCCGGCGACCAGCGAGGCCCGAGACCAGTCGGGAGCAGTGAGTCGGAGCCCGGTATAAAAACCAGAGAGAGGCGAGGCCCGAGACCACAGCTGGGGCAGTCGGGAGAGCAGGAGGCCAGTAACTGCTGGGGCAGTCGGGAGAGCAGGAGGCCAGTAACTGGTGAGTTTAAAAGCTCACCTTTCGCGGGCTTTTTCTTTCACAGCTGGTGCAGTCGGGAGAGCAGGAGGCCAGTAACTCTTATATAGGTGGAGCTGTTGCTAAACCCGAAACACTACAGTGTAGTGTCTCCCACCCTTCCACCTCCTCTAACCTTTTAGGGGTTAGGGGAAGTTGAAAAGGTAGGTTCAATTTATTTTATTTCAGGAGCCTAACCTAGGTGGAAAAGGTTCCAGGACAGGAGGCGGCAGTGAAAATACAACACCAGAAAACAGGTAGGTGACTGGTTGGTGAGTACTTTCACAAACTTATTCTAAGTAGAATTCAATAATTAAGCTAAATCGTAGTAAATAAAAGGGTATTGTAAGGGTTAAGTCATGGAAGGGCAGCTCGGACCCGTGTCATGCTTCTCCTGTGCCATGTGGGAAATCAGGGACACTGTCCCTGACAACTATGTGTGCAGGAAGTGTGTCCAGCTGCAGCTCCTAGCGGACCGCATGGCGGCGCTGGAGCTGCGAATGGACTCACTCTGGAGCATACGCGATGCTGAGGATGTTGTGGATAGCACATTCAGTGAGTTGGTCACACCGCAGGTAAAGGCTAGCTCAGACAGTAAATGGGTGACCAAAAGGCAGGGTAAAGGCAGGAAGGTAGTGCAGGAGTCACCTGCGGTCATCTCCCTCCAAAATAGGTTTACCGTTTTGGGTACTGTTGGGGGAGATGACTTATCAGGGGAAGGCACCAGCAGCCAGGTTCAGGGCACCATGACTGGCTCTGCTGCACAGAAGGGCGGGAAAAAGAGGGATAGGGCTATAGTGATAGGGGATTCAATTGTAAGGGGGATAGATAGGAGTTTCTGTGGCCGAGACCGAGACTCCAAGATGGTATGTTGCCTCCCTGGTGCAAGGGTCAAGGATGTCTCGGAGCGGGTGCAGAGCATTCTGAAGGGGGAGGGGGATCAGCCAGTTGTCGTGGTACATGTAGGTACCAACGATGTAGGTAAAAAGAGGGAGGAGGTCCTACAAGCTGAATTTAGGGAGTTAGGAGCTAAATTGAAAAGTAGGACCTCAAAGGTAGTAATCTCTGGATTGCTACCAGTGCCACGAGCTAATAAGTTTAGAGAGAGTAAGATAGATAAGCTAAATACGTGGCTTGAGCAGTGGTGCAAGGGAGAGGGATTTAAATTCTTGAGGCATTGGAACCAGTTCTTGGGGAGGAGTGACCTGTACCAAGGGGACGGTCTACACCTGAACTGTGAGGGAGCCGATGTCCTCGGGGTAATATTTTCTAGGGCGGTTCGGGAGGATTTAAACTAATTTGGCAGGGGGATGGGAACCTAGGTAGTGGAAAAGAGGGAAGTCATATGAAGTTAGAAATAGATGGTAGAAAGGTGAGAAGCAATAAGCAAAGGAGAGAAACACAAAGGGCCAAACTAATTCATAATGAGAGTGTGAAAAAAGCAAGCCTGAAGGCTTTGTATCTTAATGCTAGAAGCATTAGGAACAAGGTGGATGAATTAGTTGTGGAAATAGAGGTAAACAAGTATGATTTGATTGGGATTACAGAAACGTGGCTGCAGGGTGGGCAAGGCTGGGAACTTAACATCCAGGGATATACAATATTTAGGAAGGATCGGCAAAAAGGTAGGGGAGGTGGGGTAGCATTGCTGGTAAAGGAGGGGATTAATGCAATGGAAAGGAAGGATATTAACTCGGATGAAACGGAATCTGTATGGGTAGAAATGAGAAATAGCAAGGGGAGGAAAACGTTAGTGGGTGTGATATATAGGCCTCCAAATAGTAATATGGAGGTGAGGGAAGGCATAAAAAGGGAAATTAGAGAAGCGTGCGATAAGAGCACAGCTGTCATCATGGGTGACTTTAATTTACATATTGATTGGACTACCCAAATTAGTAAAAATTCTGAGGAGGAGGAATTCCTGGAATGTTTTCGGGACGGTTATCTGGACCAATATGTCGAGGAGCCGACTCGAGATCAGGCCGTTTTAGACTGGGTATTGTGCAATGAGAAGGGACTTATCAGCAATCTTCTTGTACGAGGCCCCTTGGGTCAGAGCGATCATAATATGATCGAGCTCTCAGTCGAGATGGAGAGTGAGGAAATTGAATCAGAGACTAAGGTCCAGAACTTAAATAAAGGGAATTACGAGGGTATGAGACGGGAATTGGGTAAGATTGATTGGGTGGTGTTTCTGGGGGGATTGACAGTGGATAGACAATGGCAAGCATTCAAAGATAGAATGGAAGAATTCCAGAACATGTTTATACCGGTTTGGCATAAAAATAAACCTAAAAAGGTGACTCAACCGTGGATAACGAGGGAAATTAGGGACAGCATAAAATCAAAAAAAAGGGCATATCAACTGGCAAAAAAAAGCACCAGACCGGAAGATTGGGGGCAGTACAGGATACAGCAAAAGAGGACAAAGGGATTAATCAGGAAGGGGAAAATAGAATACGAAAGTAAACTTGCAGCAAACATAAAGACAGACTGCAAAAGCTTTTATCGGTATATCAGGAGGAAAAGACTGGTAAAATCCCAAGTCGGTCCCTTGCAGTCCGATTCGGGAGAATATATAATGGAGAATAAGGAAATGGCAGACCAATTAAACTCATACTTTGGTTCTGTATTCACAAAGGAGGACACAAATAACCTCCCAGGAATATCGACAAACATAGGGACTAATGAGAGGGAGGAGCTGACAGAAATTAGTATCTCTAGGGATATGGTGTTGGGTAAGTTGAGGGGACTGAAGGCCGACAAATCCCCGGGGCCTGATAAACTACATCCTAGGGTACTTAAGGAGGTGGCCCTGGAGATAGCAGATGCTCTAAGGATCATCTTCCGGAACTCCATTGACTCGGGAACAGTACCCGTGGATTGGAGGGTAGCTAATGTTACCCCAATATTTAAAAAGGGGGGTAGAGAGAAAGCAGGGAATTATAGACCAGTAAGCCTTACATCGGTTGTGGGCAAAATGCTAGAGTCCATTATTAAGGATAAAATAGCGGAGCACTTGACAAATGGGGAAAGGATCGGACAGAGTCAACATGGATTTACAAAGGGTAAATCGTGTTTGACTAATCTGCTGGAATTTTTTGAGGAAGTAACTGGTAAAATAGATGGGGGAGAGCCAGTGGATGTGGTGTACCTTGACTTCCAGAAAGCCTTCGATAAGGTTCCACACAAAAGATTATCATGCAAAATTAAGGCTCATGGGATTGGGGGCAAAGTATTAACGTGGATAGAGAACTGGCTGGCGGATAGAAAACAGAGAGTTCGAATAAACGGCTCGTTTTCGGAGTGGCAGGCAGTGACCAGCGGGGTGCCGCAAGGATCTGTCCTGGGACCCCAGCTGTTCACAATATATATATAAATGATCTGGATCAGGGAATTGGATGCAATATTTCCAAATTCGCTGACGACACTAAACTAGGAGGAGGGGTGGGCTCTGATGAGGATGTCAGGAGGCTACAGTGCGATTTGGACAGGTTGGGGGAATGGGCGGATACGTGGCAGATGCACTATAATGTGGATAAATGCGAGGTTATCCACTTTGGGGGTAAAAACAGGAGGGTGGATTATTATCTAAATGGCAATAGATTGGGAGATGGGGAAGTGCAGAGGGACCTGGGTGTTCTTGTGCACCAGTCACTGAAGGAGAGCATGCAGGTGCAACAGGCGATTAAGAAGGCAAATGGTATGTTGGCCTTCATATCAAGGGGGTTCGAGTATAGGAATAGGGATACCTTACTACAGCTGTACAAGGTGCTGGTGAGACCGCATCTGGAGTATTGTGTACAGTTTTGGTCGCCCCATCTGCGGAAGGATGTTCTTGCCATGGAAAGAGTGCAGCGGCGATTCACCAGGCTGATACCTGGAATGACCTACGAGGAGAGATTGAATAGTTTGGGCTTGTACTCACTGGAGTTTAGAAGATTGAGAGGGGATCTCATCGAAACATATAAAATTATGGCAGGCCTGGACAGGCTGAATTCAGAGAGAATGTTTCCAATGGCAGGGGAGCACAGAACCAGGGGCCACAGTCTAAAAATAGCGGGCAAATCATTTAAAACAGAGATGAGGAAGAATTTCTTCACTCAAAGAGTGGTGAGCCTGTGGAATTCCCTGCCACAGAGGGCTGTGAAGGCTAATTCAATAAATATTTTCAAGAGAGAATTGGATATATTTCTGAAGGCTAAGGGGATTAAGGGTTACGGAGAAAAGGCGGGGACGGGGTACTGAACTGGTAAGATCAGCTATGATCTCAGACGAAGATCAGCCATGATCTCATTGAATGGCGGAGCAGGCTCGAAGGGCCGAATGGCCTACTCCTGTTCCTATCTCTATGTTTGTTCTTTGCTAACTGCCATGCTACTGTACTTAAGATTGACTGAAATCTGGATTATGATCGTCTCTGATGAGGATTGAAATTGGGATTGGAAAATGCTATGCACAGGATTGAGACTGACTTGTATAATGAATTAATCCATCACTGCCATGAAAGCATTACAATAGCCATACAAGTTGGTGTTCTGTAAAAAAAAAGTAACAGCTTGTAATGAAAAATAACTGGGGAAGACACACCAAGGGGATTCATAACCTATTGATAGTTGTAAAATCACCTGGGATAAATTAGTGTTACAACATGCTTTGTTTAAAATGTTTATGCCTGCATGAATGCAAGGTTCCAATTTGCTTTCTGATTGGTTGCTAATCACATGGCTAACAGGGACCAATCCAACCAGAGAATTACATTCTGCACGCGCTGTAAAGCACTTTAGGGTGTGAAAGGGGTGCTATGAATGCAAGTTTGTTCTTTACAACACACGGAAGGCAGCCATTATAGATTCACACCACCAAATATTGAAGTTGAAACAAGTAACAATTTAAAAAGTTGTAACTGCAAACATGTAAAAATTCATGTCAACTGCTCAATTCCATTTTTAAAAATTACCCATAATTAACATCATGAGATTAACTAGTCTGCAAAGTAAAAAAAGTTTACAAATAAAACTATGGGTTAATTTTTTCTCGTACATGGAATGTTAGCAGCGATGGCAAGGAGAAACAGTAGTTGCCGCCAATGATTATGCACGGTCATCGTGCTGCTCCTCGTGGAATGCACCACAGGAATCTTCAGAAATAAATAATTACAACATTAAAAAAGAGTTAATCTATTCCCGTCTAGTCACATGGATAAAGCTGGTACTCAACTTCTTGGCAAGACTGCCCACTCAACTCAGCAAGTCTTACTTTACAAATGGCTTTGCTCACAAGCCCACTCTGCGAGAGGCGGCCAACCATTCATGTGTATTTAATCAAAACTAATTCTCCCCATTACTGAAACATAAACTTACATTAACCTGACTTGTGCATGATTTATTAGTTGGATTGCTGAAGGGAGTATTCTAAATGACCTTTGAAAGATTTATGCAAAAATAAACCAGTTATTCAATTTGATTAAAAAGAGAGTGGCCTTCGAATCAGGGTAGGCCATCTTCATGTCCATCCATTTACATAGCCAACCACTGGAAAATAACACAGAGGCAGGCAGCTTTGACCCCCAGAAGCCCCTACCACTTTTCTCTCCACTGTAGAGCCTATCAGCAACATTTCTCCATCCAGTGCCCATGTCGAAGGCTGTGTGGTTTACTGTGACTGTCTTAAGAAAATTTCCATAGTCACTTTCCAATTCTTCTTTAAACTTCTCTATTTGAGGGCAGGGACTGTGACCTTATTAGAAAGCCAGATGGGCTGTTTATATCCTGAACTGAAACATTTAATGGTTTCAAAAATATATACAGGTTAGCTAGCCTTTTCTAGGGTCATCTGCATGGACAAAACCATGGGGTTGATTTTTGTGGAGCCGTCAGGCGGGGTTTCAGGCGTGTGGGGGGGGGGGGGGGGGGGGGGGAAATCCAGAATTCAGGGGTCCCGACACCATCCCGCCCAAAACCCCGCTCCACGCAACTTTCAGAGGCGGCAGGTACCCGCCCCGCAATGGGACCCGCCGAAACCAGACGGGAAGGGATTAGTGCCAATTAACTGCCTGTTAACAGGTAGTTAACAGGCAGTTTTTAACCTAATCCCTATTTTGAGGGGTTTCGTGTGGGATTCCCGATGGCTCCAAACCACGCCAGGTTAGAGCAGGCGGGCCGTCGGGTTGAAGGAGTTGGAGGGGTCGCAATGTCGGTGCTCAGGTGAGTGATGGGTGCATGAGTGCAAAAGTAAGTGTGTTTGGTGTGTCTAAAGTGTGTAAAGAACTTTTACTTACCTGTACTTACCTTAACAGCCTTTCTTCCTGCAGGCGTCGGGAGCCCATCACTCAGCCGGCACGTAAAGCTGAACGGCTGCGATCTGTGAAAAGTGACAGCCTTCAGCTTTGAGTGCTGCCGAGAGTTCTAACTGAGTCTGTGCAGAATGACTCATGTTAGATCTCAGACTGTCAGTGTTTGACAGCTTCAAACAGCTGTGAAACACTGATATTTCATCTGTCAAGAACTCTTGGCAGATGAAATTGCAGTCTGTGACGTCACCTGTTGCCAGGTGGCCCTTAATTGGCCTGCTGAGCCCGCTGGGCGGGCTCAACAAGGTCAATCAAGGGAAAACCGCGCGGATTGGCCGGACGTCGAAGTAGGCGGGTCTAAAATCCGAAAGTTGTAGTCCCGCCTTCTTCCCGACAGCTTCAGGAAAATCGACCCCCATGTCTCTATCACTGTCAAATCAACCTGCTGACAGCTGAAGATTCTGATTTGTTTCGATTGGTGGCTTTAGGTGAACTATCAGTGACAAATTTTCTACCAGATTGATGTATTATGTGGTATAGTTAAACCACACAACCACCATCCTGATAACAGGGATACAACTGGCATTACATTGCAGTCACGCTGCTAAACGCCAACCAGTTGAACAGTTTACGGCTCCACTACAATGTTCAATACATTAATTAATCAGGGTTCATTTTGATGACCGAGATTATTTTTAACTTGACAAAAATTATTGTTTTTTTAAAAAAATGCTCCGATTCTGTATTCCAAGTTCTTTCTGTAGCTGTCTTACAGGGTTTTAGGATAATTTTCTCTCTGATCCTTTTAATATTCTCTGGCCGTTCCTTTGCTCTCTCTTGCTGGTCCCATTCGGACATTTATCATCTCCCAGCCTGTTTGCTACTCTTGCGCTGCATTTATGGCTATTTCCCTTTTGCTCCATAGCTGCCCGATTGAACTTTATTATGCTGCTTTCCCTTCTCTTTAATGTTGTTTGTTTGTTTCTCTGGCTGTTTTTATGGCCACTTACTGGTCTCTGTGCTGCCATTTACTATTTTTAACAACTGCTCTCCAATCCCTCGGATGTCATGTCCCTATAAACGCTGTTCATATTAGCAATTATAAGTCAGGGGCTGACATCGACTCACCCATCCAATGATTGGCAGAATATGTTGACACATTGTGTTTTCCAAGTCTGCTCTGGGAAAAGTAAAACCACTTTTAATTTGGAGATTATGCAATTAAACCGTCACCAAAATTTGCGGTCATATACCAGTCCCATTCTGCCAACTGAAGCACATTAGACACGAGGCTGCAGTTGGGAGTGTTGTCTGCATTTTTCAGCACCCCAGTATAGGAAAGGGTAATAAAAGCAAAAGAAAGGGTATAGCATAAAGTCACTTGGGTGTTACTGGGACAGGTTATGGGCATGAAAACAGACTCGAGAAGTGAAGGCTTTTTCAGCAGAGCTGAGAGATTAAGGGGTGAACTGAGGGAGATGCTCAAGATTATGAAGGGTTTTAGCGCAAATAATCATCACTTGTTTCCACTGGTCGATGAAACGGCAGGAAGAGAGCACAAAGTTCAATACTCACAAAGTATTAAAGGGGAGGTTAGAAGAAAAATTCTCTGCAAACTGTCGTTGAAGCAGAATCTATTTTTTTTCCTCAGTGAGAATTAGATTGAATCAGTGTCTATGAATGCAACTATCACAGTAATTTATAGAAATCATGCCTTTTAAAAAAATTAGGGCTTTTTGATAAATGCATAATATGGACATTTGTAGAGATATGTACACAATGTACAGGAGCCTTTTTTTGTTATACATGTGAAGCTTTCTTTCAAATTTAAAAAATACCGGTCCTATAGCTTGAAAGGCACAAAATACTCCACAAATTTTGCAGGAAATCTCCTGGTTTAAATATTAGGATATACATGTTAAAAATGGGGTAGTTAGGAGTAAGGAGGAAAGTCAGGTGGAACTTTTTCCACCCAGAGTTGTGCAATAAGTTTTTTTTTATTCATTGATGGGATGTGGGCGTCGCTGGCTAGGCCTGCATTTAGTGCCCATCCCTAATTGTCCTTGAGAAGATGGTGGTGAGCCACCTTCTTGAACCGCTGCAGTCCATATGGTGTAGGTACACCCACAATGCTGTTAGGAAGGGAGTTCCAGGATTTTGGCCCAGCGACAGTGAAGGAACGGCGATACAGGTCCAAGTCAGGATGGTGTGTGGCTTGGAGGGGAACTTGTAGGTGGTGATGTTCCCATGCGTCTGCTGCCCTTGTCCTTCTAAGTGGTAGAGGTCGCGGGTTTGGAAGGTGCTGTTGAAGGAGCTTTGGCGAGTTGCTGCAGTGCATCTTGTAGATGGTACACACTGCAGCCACAGTGCGCCGGTGGTGGAGGGAGTGAATGTTGAAGGTGGTGGATGGAGTGCCAATCAAGCGGGCTGCTTTATCCTGAATGGTGTCGAGCTTCTTGAGGGTTGTTGGAGCTGCACTCATCCAGGCAAGTGGAGAGTATTCCATCACACTCCTGACTTGTGCCTTGTAGATGGTGGAAAGGCTTTGGGGAGTCAGGAGGTGAGACACTCGCCGCAAAATTCCCAGCCTCTGGCCTGCTCTTGTAGCCACAGTATTTATATGGCTGGTCCAGTTCAGTTTCTGATCAATGGTAACCCCCAGGATGTTGATCGTGGGGGATTCAGCGATGGTAATGCCATTGAATGTCAAGGGGAGATGGTTAGAGTCTCGCTTGTTGGAGATGGTCATTGCCTGGCACTTGTGTGGTGCGAATGTTACTTGCCACTTGTCAGCCCAAGTCTGAATGTTGTCCAGGTCTTGCTGCATATGGACACGGACTGCGTCAGTATCCGACGAGTCTCGAATGGTGCTGAACAGTGTGCAATCATCAGCGAACATCCCCACTTCTGACCTTATGATGGAGGGAAGGTCATTGATGAAACAGCTGAAGATGGTTGGGCCTAGGACACTGCCCTGAGGAACTCCTGCAGCGATGTCATGTGATTGAGATGAATGACCTCCAACAACCACAGCCAACTTCCTTTGTGCTAGGTATGATTCCAACCAATGGAGCGTTTTCCCCTTGATGCCACACTCGGTCAAATGCTGCCTTGATGTCAAGGGCAGTCACTCTCACCTCACCTCTTGAGTTCAGCTCTTTTGTCCATGTTTGAACCAAGGCTGTAATGAGGTCAGGAGCTGAGTGGTCCTGGCAGAACCCAAACTGGGCGTCAGTTAGCAGGTTATCGCTGAGTAAGTGCCGCTTGATAGCACTGTCGACGACACCTTCCATCACTTTGCTGATGATTGAGAGTAGACTGATGGGACGGTAATTGGCCGGGTCGGATTTGTCCTTTTTGTAGACAGGACATACTTGGGCAATTTTCCACATTGCCGGGTAGATGCCAGTGTTGTAGCTGTACTGGAACAGCTTGGCTAGGGGCGCAGCTAGTTGCCAGGAAGAGTCATTAAACCAAATAGTATAAATACATTCAAGAGCCAATGCATTATATAGAGGGAAAGATTTGAGGTATATGATGGGTAGATGGTCTATGAAAAAGGGATCTATTTGTTTGAGACTTGGTAGGAGACAGAGTAGGAATAAACGATTTGTTCTCGGATTGGAGAGATGTGACAAGCAGTGTTCCCCGGGGATCTGTATTGGGGCCTCAGCTTTTTACCATATAAATTAATTGCTTGGTTAGAGGAAGAGAGACGTGTATACCCAAGTTTACAGATAACACCACATTAGGATGCACCATGTGTGGATGCACAGAGGAAGCTACAAAGGGATATTGACAAACTAAGTTAGTGGACACACTATGGCAGATGAAGTTTAATGTGGGGAAGTGTGAGGTCATCCACTCTGGATCCGAGAAGGGCAAATTGGAATATTTTTATAATGGTGAGAGAATAGGAGCTGTGGAAAAGCAATGGGATTTAGGTGACCATGTACACAAATCATTAAAACCTACTCTGCAGGTAAAAGTAGTACGAACTCCGGGAAAGATATATTGTCCTTGGAAGGGGTACAGCACCAGACGTATACCAACAACAATTTGTATTTATATAGCGCCTTTAACGTAGTAAAATGCCCCAAAGTGCTTCAAAGGAGCATTATAAGACAAAAAAATGTGACACCGAGCCACATAAGGAGAAATTAGGGCAGGTGACCAAAAGCTTGGTCAAAGAGGTAGGTTTTAAGGAGCGTCTTCAAGGAGGAAAGAGAGAGGTAGCGAGGCAGAGAGGTTTAGGCAGGGAATTCCAGAGCTTAGGGCAGAGGCAACAGAAGCCAAGGCCACCAATGGTTGAGCGATTATAATCAGGGATGCTCAAGGAGGGCAAAATTAGAGGAGCGGCGATATCTCAGGGGGGTTGTGGGGCTGAAGGGGATTACAGAGATAGGGAGGGGCGAGGCTTTGAAAACAAGGATGAGAATTTTGAAATCGAGGCGTTGCTTAACTGGAAGCCAATGTAGGTTAGTAAGCACAGCGGTGATGGGCGAACGGGACTTGGTGCGAGTTAGGACACGGGCAGCCAAGTTTTGGATCATCTCAAGTTTACATAGGGTAGAATGTGAGCGGTCAGCCAGGAGTGTGTTGGAGTAGTCAAGTCTAGAGGCTACAAAGGCATGGATGAGGGTTTCAGCAGCGGATGAGCTGAGGCAAGGGCGGAGACGGGCGATGTTACGGAGGTGGAAATAGGCAGTCTTTGTTATGCTGCGGATGTGGTTGGAAGCTCAGTTCAGGATCAAATATGACAAACAAGGTTGTGAACAGTGTGGTTCAGCCTCAGACAGATGTTAGGGAGAAGGATGGAGTCAGTGGCTAGGGAACGGAGTTTGTGGCGGGGACCGGAAACATTGGCTTTGGTCTTCCCAATATACCAGGGTTTAAAGGATTACGTTGAAACATGGGACATAGAAATTACTAGATAAAAAATTCAAATGTCCATCTATTTCACCTTCTCCCATCCTGGTAGTCGCAGGATACAACGATAATCAAGTTGTTGCCTAATCATAACAATCAATCTCTATCAATTAGTCTACAGCAGACCGAGACATGAGGCAAGGGAACCCCACCCCCCAGTGGTGGAAAGCATAGGTCCAAAGTCACCTGTTCCTCCCAAGCATGATACACTTACCACATCATGTCTCAAATTACTCATGTACTGTATCCCGAAATATTTATTTATGAAAGAAATCTATCTAATTTGCATTTGAATGAATCAATACTATCAGCTTCCACCATCCCCCTGGGTGCCTGTTCCATTACTTGATCGCTCGCTCTCTGATTAGTTTTGATTTCAGAATACTCCTCTTCAAGCGTAGGCCCTGTCCTTTGATTCTTCTATTCTGGACAAGATGAAACAGCTTGTCACGGTCTACATTATCTCATTCCTTTAGAAAACTAAAAAGAGCAATTAATCACCTCTCAACCTTCTCTTTTCCAGTGAGAACATATCCAATTTGCACAATCGCTCCTCATAATCCAATTCCTCCATCCCCTCAATCATCTGGTTGCTCTCTTCTGTATCCTTTCAATAGCTGCAATATCTTTTCTGAGGCAACCAGAACTGTACATAGAATTCAAAGTGCGGTCGCACCAATGATTCATAAAGTGGCAGGATTACCTCGTTATTTCAGCTCAATATTGACCTTTTAATACATACCAATATCAGGTTTGATTTACTCACTGCCACTGAGCATTGTTGCAATAGCTTCAATTTATTGTCAGTAAGGACTCCGAGATCTATTTCATTTTCCAGTCACATTATTTTCTTTCCATTTAAGTAATAGTCCCTTCCTGGATTTTATTTGTCCTTACGTGAAGCATTTTGCAAATTCCGTTTTGAAGTCCTCACTCTGCTGTGCTCGAGTCCTGGGTTAAATTATGAGGATTGTCCCAATATCTATTTACGTGGCTCGGTGTCAAATTTTGTCTGAGAACGCTCCTGTGAAGCGCCCTGGGAACTTTTTTTTAAATATGCTTTATAAATGCAAGTAGTTGTTGTGGTTGCATAAACTTGGCTTATATACCCTTGATTATAGAAGATTGAAGGGTGATCTGATCGAGCCATTTAAAATGTTAAAAGGATTTGATCTGGTGGGGGAATCCAGAACAAGAGGGCATAATCTTAAAATTAGAAATGAGAAAGCACTTTTTTCCACAGAAACAGTAGTGCAAATCTGTAACTTGCTCCCACAAAATGCTGTTGAAAATTTCAATTCACCCAGCATCAAGACCAAGATTGCGAGATTTTTGTTTGGCAAGGGTGTCAAAAGGATACATCCAAAGAAATCTCAACGGCAGTAATTGATACTGGTGCTCCTTACTCAGTGACAGGGGAGATTATACAGAGATTTCACCAACATGAAAGAATATGGGAAACTACCACCATCATTTAGACCGGTCTACCAAACATTCTGTAGCATAATATAAAATGCTCTAGAAGACTTCCAGAACAGTTTCCATCTATGCTACAAAAGAGCAGCTTGCCAGGCTAGCATCCAAAAAGTTTAGCAACATTAGCAATGCTAATTTGAGGCAACTGTACTGATCAAAGTTGTAACATGGAGCCCAGATACATTTGAAAAGTGCAGCATGTTCACTTCTGGCAGGCTCTCTCTCTTCTTTAACACACGACGCAATGATGTAAATTTCACTGCAGCACATCATGTTACTTGTTCTTGATTTCACAATAATCCTGCGTTTCATCCTTCACAGTAGTTTGCCAAAAACGCTTCCATAAAGCATTGCCTTTTTAGTTTTCAGGCGGTCTGGCATAAGCGTTCTTCAGCCATATGTAGGTATGAGAGGCAAGTTGGCTAAGATAGGTTGGGAAATTAGATGAACAGATATGACAGTAGAAAAGCAATGGCAAACATTAAAAAAAAAATCATAATTCGCAACTAATATACATTCCCTTAAGGAATAAAAACACCATGGGAAACATGGTCCACCCGTGGCTAACAAGAGAAATTAAAGATAGTATTAGATTAAAGGAAGAGGCCTATAATGCTGCCAAAAAGATTAGTAAGCCTGAGGATTGGGAGGATTTTAGAATTAAGCAGAGGACCAAGAAATTGATAAAGAAACGGAAAATAGAAAGAGAGTAAACTAGCGAGAGACATAAAAACAGACCGTAAAAGCTTCTATAGGTATGTAAAAAGGAAAAGATTAGCAAAAGTAAACATGGGTCCCTTACAGGCTGAGACAGGAGAAATTTTTATGGGGAATAAGGAAATGGCAGAGAAATTAAACAAATTCTGTGTCTGTCTTCACAGAAGATGACGCAAAAAACATTCCGGAAATAGTGGAGAACCAAGGGTCTAGTGAGAATGAAGAACAAAAAGAAATTAGTATTAATAAGGAAATAGTGCTAGAGAAATTAATGGGACTGAAAGCCGATAAATCCCCTGGACCTGATGGCCTACACCCTAGGGTTTTGAAAGAGGTGGCTATAGAGATAGTGGGTGCATTGGTTGTCATTTTCCAAAATTCCATAGATTCTGGAACGGATCCTGCGGATTGGAAGATAGCAAATGTAACCCCACTACTTAAGAAATCAGGGGGAGATAAAATGGTGACAGTTACCCTGACATCAGTAGTAGGGAAAATGCTAGAATCTATTATTAAGGACGTGCTAACTTAGAAAGTAATAATAGGATTGGACAGAGTCAGCATGGATTTATGAAAGGGAAATCGTACTTGACAAATCTGTTAAAAAAAAATTGAGGTTGTAACTAGCAGGATAGATAAGGGGGAACCAGTGGATGTAGTGTATTTGGATTTTCAGAAGGCATTCGATAAGGTGCTACACAAGAGGTTATGGGCTCATGGGATTGGGGGTAATATACTAGCATGGATTGAGGATCGGTTAACGGACAGAAAACAGAGAGTAGGAATAAACGGTCATTTGCGGGTTGGCAGGCTGTAACTAGTGGGGTACCTCAAGGATCAGTGCTTGGGCCTCAGTTATTCACAATCTATATCAATGATTTGGATGAGGGGAACAAATGTAATATACCCAAGTTTGCTGATGATACAAAGTTGGGTGGGAATGTTAGTTGTGAGGAGGATGCAGAGGCTTCAAGGGGATATAGGCAGGTTAAGCGAGTGGGCAAGAACACGGCAAATGGAATGTTATGTGGAGAAATGTGAAGTTAATCCACTTTGTTAGGAAAAACAGAAAAGCAGAGTATTTTTTAAACGGAGAGAGATTCGGAAATGTTGGTGTTCAGAGGGACCTGGGTGTCCTTGTACATGAATCACTGAAAGTTAACATGCAGGTACAGCAAGCAATTAGGAAAGCAAATGGTATGTTGACCTTTATTACAAAAGGATTTGAGTACAAGAGTAAAGACATCTTACTGCAATTATATAGGGCCCTGGTGAGACCACACCTGGAATATTGTGTACAGTTTTGGTCTCCTTACCTAAGGAAGGATATACTTGCCTTAGAGGGAGTGCAACGAAGGTTCACCAGATTGGTTCCTGGGATGGGGGGATTGACCTATAAGGACAGACTGAGTAGACTAGGCCGATATTCTCTCGAGTTTAGAAGAATGAGAGGTGATCTCATTGAAACATACAAAATTCTTACAGGGCTTGACAGGATAGATGCAGGGAAGATGTTTCCCCTGGCTGTGGAGTCTAGAACCAGGGGTCACAGTCTTAGAATAAGGGGTCGGCTATTTAAGACTGAGATGAGGAGAAATTTTGTTCACTTAGAGGGTGGGGCACCTTTGGAATTCTCTACCCCAGAGGGCTGTGGAAGCTCAGTCATTGAGTAAATTCAAGGCCGAGATCGATAGATTTTTGGATATTAAGGTAATCAAGGGATATAGGGATAGTGCAGGAAAGTGGAGTTGAGGTAGAAGATCAGCCAATATCTTATTGAAAGGCGGAGCAGACTCGAAGGGCCGAATGGCCTACTCCTGCTCCAATTTCTGATGTTCTTATGTAACATGCATTCATTTGCCACATTAAAATTTTTGGTCTCTGCTGCTCCCTGATGTATACAGAATGCAATTTCTTTAGAAATAGCAATGGAGATGAAATAGGTTGACAACAGAAAAGGAAACACAAAGGTGACTCCATCACGAGCAGCTGCTCCGTTGGTTTTAATAATTATAGATCATAAATGTTTTTTTATAACAGTTTATATACAGAACAGAAAATGGTAAATTACTTTATGTAAAAGCAATTCATATTTCATATGTACAGCCCACTACTGTAATACCGTTGTGGAAAGTGGAATAAAGCGATGGGAAATTTTACTCAGATTCCACAGTTAAGTCCACACACTGCAACAAGCAACTAATGGGGGTGGGGGAGAAGAGAAGCGGCATTTTCTCTGCTCCATCAGCCATCAAGCTGCACTTGAGACAGGTTCTAAATAATTAAATACAGGAGCAAGAGATCAACTGGCATCTGATCAAACTTAAATATAGTGGACGATACAATCTTTGAACAGGGCTTCTGCATTTAATCCACGGAGAGGCTATCCCGGTGCCTCAGTTGGTAAAGCCATTCAGCTATTCTCCCAATTGCCAGTTATTGTTAAAGTGTCCCCGTCGATGCACAGGATAAAGCCATGATCGGACTTCACGGTGACCTTCCCCTACTCCCATCAAACAGTGCTTAAAGAGAGAAAATAATTGGATTCTTGCTTTAAATTGAGCTTAGTGCATCCCAAAAGTCAAATACGTTCAAATCTATTGGGTGTGTGGGGGGGGGGTGAAAATGGATTGAACAAAAAAAGCGCTATATCCGCAAATAAACCACATAATGTATTCTCATTTAAAATTTCTGACAAAATTAATTGGACTACATTCACAAATAAGAAGCAGCCACATTAAAGCGCACTTCCATGTCTCTGTGTTATGCAAGGTTTCATTAGATTTGAAGAACACTCACTCTTCAGCAATGTCAGCAGTAAAATAAACAGCTGCACTTTATACAATTTTTGCAATTCAAATGGCCGAGTATAAAAGAAGCAGCTTAGCAGATTTCCTGCATCTTGTAACCTTCTACAACATCTGAACTCTTACCAAAAAAAACCAAGACTTGATAGTACAGTACCTTGAATTAGCATAATCTCTATTTAGTACAGGAAACAGCTAATGAGTCCATCTACAATTTAGCCTCCAACAAACCAAATATAGAAACCAACAATTATAGCTCCTTAAAATAGAAAGCATTACTGCTTCATTATTACCGTGACCCCTCTTTAAATGAGTGAGAAAAAGAGAGGAAGAGAGAGAGAGAGAGAGAAAAAGGAGTAATATTAAAATAACTTGTGAATTTTAAATAGCACATGCGGGTCCCAGAGGAAGTGCTGGATCTGGGGCACAGTGGAAGAAATTCTGTCAAAGAATGGGAAATGTGTCAGTCAGCTACTGGAAAGACATGATTGGCTCTCTGGGAGCTTCTTCTGGCGAATCCCTTTTCAAACAAAGAAAGACTCGCATTTATATGGCGCCTTTCACGACCATCGGACGTCCCAAAGCACTTTACAGCCAATGAAGAACTTCTTGAAGTGTAGTCACTGTTGTAATGTAGGAAACGCGGCAGCCAATTTGCGCACAGCAAGCTCCCACAAACAACAATGTGATAATGAGCAGATAATCTCGGTTTGTGAAGCTGGTCGAGGGATAAATGTTGGCCAGGACACCGGGGCGAACTCCCCTGCTCTTCTTCAAAATGGTGCCATAGGGCAGACGGGGACTCGGTTTAACGTCTCATCTGAAAGACGGCACCTCCGACAGTGCAGCACTCCCCCAGTACTGCACTGGAGTGTCAGCCTAGATTTGTGCTCAAGTCTTTGGAGTGGGATTTGAACCCACAACCTTCTGACTCAGAGGCGAGGGTGCTACCCACTGATCCACAGCTGACAGTCATGCCACATTCTGATGCCTGTTGCAGCAGGAGTCGCCAGAAAACATATTGGGGGCAAGGCCGAAGACCCTGGGCAATCTTCAGTACAGTTCATGCTTCCTTGTTGGCTCCCAGAGATACTACTGGGTGCTTTGTCACCCCACACTCTCTCTGTAAATTCCACCCCAACTCTATCAGGTGAATATAAGTGAAACAGTGGCCATAAGGGGACTGTCAAACACACAATCTGGCTTTATTCCCAACTCCACTCCCGCACAATGGTTCTGAAGATCATCCAAGCCTTACCATCCCAGATGAGCCACACAGACCAGGAAGGTCCCAGATTCAACCCTTATTCCACGCCGAGTTTTCTGATCTCAGCCAGAATGACTGTAGGACTGCTACAAATGCACCTCTGGGTTAAGGAGTAGGCGGAAAAATAAAAAGATCAGCCAGAGCTCCTACTCTTGGTCGCCAACTGCTGGAAGTACATCTGGGTGGACGGCAGATGAGACAGATAGGGGCTCTCGCATGAATGATGATCACTTGGGTGAGGTCTTGGAGGGTACCAGGCAGCTATGGAATTGCAATCCAACAAGGTAGCAAAACATTTAGCAGAGCAAGGGAAGGGGAGTAAATTGGCAAGGAAAGCACATTATGTGAAGCCTACAGAAACGTTTCAAGTCTGCCGATATTGCACAAGATTTTAAGGAGTCAACTAACCTTCCGATTTTGTTATAAGGTGTTTTGGTGCGGACATCTCCAACAGCTTCAACAACAGCTGTAGGCTCTTGTCTGCTTTCAGTAAAGGTAAGTAGGCATGAGTATTCAACTTCCACAAGGCATCTAGAAGGGGATGCAAGAACCAAGCCAAGGCATTCTGATCCCCACTGTCAAAGACACTAAATTAAAGGTTAAAAAAAAAATCACAGGCAGGGTCATTATTAGAGAAAACACATGGGGAATTATAAAGTGTTTACAACAGCAGAGCTACTTTAATGATTAAAGACAAAGATTTCACTCTAGCCTCTTATTACATTAGCTGTGCAATGTCAAAAGTTTCTGAAAAATTGAAGTTATGTAACATTTATCTGAATGAAACATCACATAAAATAGGAACACCGCTTTTTTACTTTTTATGGCATGACATTTTTTTCATTTTGAGACATGAATAGACACTTTCCATCATCACAGTCCCGGAAGGCTGCGGTGAGTATGCACTTAGCCAGGTGCTGGCCTGCTCACTCACCAGCAAGTATAGCTGGACTGCTAAAGGGGTAAAGGAATTTGCTCTTCTACCCGTACCCCGCTCACCACAGTCAGGCAGTCACGCAACTTCTCAAACACGTCTCGCATGCAAATGTGTCCGCTTGCTGGTATTTAGCAATGGCCTTATCCACCATGAATAATATAATCCTTTCCCAGTTCATTTTGGTGGGAGAGTCCAGACCAAGGGGGCATAACCTCAAAATTAGAGCTAGGCCGTTTAGGGGTGATGTTGAGAAGCACTTCTTCACACAAAGGGTAGTGGAAATCTGAGACTCTCTTCTCCCAAAAAGCTGTTGAGGTTGGGGGGGGGGGGTCAATTGAAATTTCAAAATGGAGACTGACAGGTATTTGTTAGCGAAGAGTACTATGGCATATGGAACTGAGAGGGGTAGATGGAGTTACGGTACAGATCAGCCATGATCTAATTGAATGATGAAACAGGCTCAAGAGGCAGAATGGCCTCCTCGTGCCCCTATGTTCCAAAGTAAAAAAAAAAAATCCTCAACTCCTTTCCCTTTACTTGAAGATTCTTCCCCATCCACCAATTTCCTTTAACCAATGCCTCTTCCGCCTTTATTGCTCTCTGCACACTTACCCTATTTACAAATTTAATTTCTGTATTGCCTTATAAGAACATAAGAAATAGGAGCAGGAGTAGGCCAATCGGCCCCTCGAGCCTGCTCCGCCATTCAATAAGATCATGGCTGATCTGATCCTAACCGCCAATCCACTATCACAGAACCATCTCCTGAATCTAACAGAATTAGACACACAAAATAGGAGCAGGATCAGGCTACACGGCCCCTGGGCCCGCTCCGCTACCCACAGGGCCATGACCGATCCGAACCTAGACTCATGTCCAAATTCCTGCCCGCTCCCCGTAACCCTTAATTCCCTTTACTTCTAGGAAACTGTCTATTTCTGTTTTAAATTTATGTAATGATGTAGCTTCTACAGCTTTTTGGGGCAGCATATTCCATGGACCTACCACCCTCTGAGTGAAGTAGTTCCTCCTCATCTCAGTTTTGAAAGAGCAGCCCCTTATTCTAAGACTATGCCCCCTAGTTCTAGTTTCACCCATCATCGGGAACATCCTCCCCGCATCCACCCGATCCAACCCCTTCACAATCTTATATGTTTCAATAAGATCGCCTCTCATTCTTCTGAGCTCCAATGAGTAGAGTCCCAATCTACTCAACCTCTCCTCATATGTCCATCCCCTCATCCCCGGGATTAACCGAGTGAACCTTCTTTGTACTGACTCGAGAGCAAGTATGTCTTTTCTTAAGTATGGACACCAAAACTGTATGCAGTATTCCAGGTGCGGTCTCACCAATACCTTGTACAACTGAAGCAATACCTCCCTATTTTTATATTCTATCCCCCTAGCAATGAAAGCCAACATTCCATTGGCCTTCTTAATCACTTGCTGCACCTGCATACTAAACTTTTGAGTTTCGTGCACCAGGACCCCCAGATCCCTTTGTACTTCAGTACTTTCCAGTTTCTTGCCATTAAGATAATAACTTGCTCTACGATTTTTCCTGCCAAAGTGCATAACCTCACACTTTCCAGTATTGTATTCCATCTGCCAAATCTCTGCCCACCTACTTAGCCTTATATACTAGTTGATCTTTAACTGCAGAATGACTGAAGTTCAGCATAGTCTTGTCCTGAGCTGGGGATTGGCAGAGGGAAGGGTGGAGAAGAGAAGAAAAGTACAATGGGGAGGCAGTGCGAGGAGCGGTGTACAGTCTGTTAGAATTTAAAGCAGTGGGCCACTTAAACCAATATACTTTAACGTTGTATAATACACCTCTCGTGTGATACTTTAATCACCTGAAATTGTTCCGTCCACTGCTACCAGCAATGACGTGTCAAATTTGGAATGACAAAAATCTACAATTATGTTGCAGGGTGTATTTCACAGTTCAACTTGACATAAGAAAACGTCACACAATATACTATTTATTACATGTTAATCGCCAACGAGCATTATTTCTTCACTCTCACTTGAACAGCGCAGTTGCTGAATGTTGTCCCACCACCACGGCAAATAAATACCAACAAAATTATGGAAACTGTTTTTGTTTTTGATTTGCACGTCAGATAACATGACACGCACATTTAGAAGAATTGACACTACCCTTCAGTGCTGTGCTGCTCTTCTATGTCGGCGGCAAGGAGAATCATCCGGGCGACAAGCTGGGCCTCAAACCAGTCCGGCATGTATCTGGCCCTTTCTCCTAGTTACAATGAAAGCACAGAAATGGGAGTTAAATGTAATATCTGTTGTATGGAACATACCTGCAGCATCCAGGTTGGTTGGTCAGTAAGGTCCTGTCTTGAAATATAGCATTATGATGGCTCGTAGAATTTCTGACCACTCTGCCCTCATCCTACAGTGCTGTTCAGTGCCAATTTCTCAGTTTTATCCACGCTGCCATGAAGGAAAGAAAAAAAGACTGGCATTTATATGGTGCCTTTCACGACCACCGGACATCCCAAAGTGCTTTACAGCCAATTTTTTTTTGAAGTGGAGTCACTGTTGCAATGTAGGAAACAGGGTAGCCAATCTGTGCACAGCAAGCTCCCACAAACAGCAATGTGATAATGACCAGATAATGTTTTTTAGTGATGTTGATTGAGGGATAAATATTGGCCAGGACACCGGGGATAACTCCCCTGCTCTGCTTCGAATGGCGTCATAGGATCTTTTACCTTCACCTGAGAGAGCAGACAGGGCCTCGGTTTAACGTCTCAACCGAAAGACGGCACATCAGACAGTGCAGCACTCCCTCAGCACTGCACTGGAGCGACAGCCTAGATTTTTGTGCACAAGTCTCTGGAATGGGACTTGAACTCATAACCTTCTGACTCAGAGGCGAGAGTGCTACCAACTGAGCCACAGCTGACACGGCCAGACTGTTTTCTCCCATAGGAAAGGAGCAAGATAGATCAAGGGAAGAGACATTCTAGATGTGCAGCATCCCAGACTGTACAGATGGTACCCTATACAAGATTTATGCTGTGTATATAGATCCAGTATTCACACAGGTCACAAGAGGGAACCACGTGTTACAATTCAAGTCAACACTGGGATCCTCTGTCAACACTTCTGCTCACTGTCTGTGCCTACTATGAACTGAAACATCGGTGTCTGTCGGGACTAGGAAGTACTTTGCCTCAGGGCTAACAAGCCACCATGTGATTGCTCGGTTATACTGGGAATAGTATGGGATGCCCACTGTATACGCTGACTTCTCTGACAGACTGAAAAACACCACTTATTGAAAAAAAAATTATATAGAAGCAAAAGTAAATCGGAAAGTAAAAGGACAGTAATATACCAAACACTCTGACACTTCCAATATAGTCTTTTGATGAGCTTATAGAAGCACAGAAGGAGCCAGTTGGCTTTCTGTTAAACAATTCCAAAATTAATCGCATTGTCTTGCTTTCTCTGCACAGCCCTGTATCATCATCTGTTTCAAATAGTTATCTAAGTTTTCCTCAAAAGATCGTGGTCTCTGCCTCCACCACTCCCTGTTGCAAAGAATTCCATGCTCCAACAACCTTCGAAATAAATACATTTCTCCTAACCTCTCCTCAGCGTCCCAAGGCACTTCACAGAAGCGTAATCAGACAAATATTGACACCGAGCCAAAAAAGGAGCTATTAGGGCGGATGACTAAAAGCTTGGTCAAAGAAGTATGGTTTTAAGGAATGTTGTAAAGGAGACGAGAGAGGTGGAGAGGTTTAGGGAGGGAATTCCAGAGCTTAAGGCTTGCATGGCTGAAGGCATGATTGCCAATAGTGGGGCGAAGCAAGTGGGGGATGCACAAGAGGCCAGAGTTAGAGGAACGTAGAGTTCTCAGAGGGTTGTAGAGCTGGAGGAGGTTACAGAGATAGGGAGGACTGAGACAATGGAAGGATTTGAACAAGCCGATGAGAATTTTTAAATGGAGGCATTGCTGTACCAGGAGCCAATATAGGTTAGCAAGCATAGGGGTGATTCTAGTGAATCTACGCTTTATGTTCTCTATGGCTTTCATTTCTTTTCTATAGCGTGCGTCCAAAACTCCATGCAGAACTCAAACCGAGGCCTAACTAAAGTTTTGTAAAAAATATTTCTTTACACATGTATCTACATAAAATTGCATCTGCCACCCATCTGCCCATTTTTTTCTCACCTGTCTATGCCTTCCTGAAGTCTTTTATACTTCTGCTCGCTGTTGCCCAAACCCTGCATTTTTGTGCCGTCGCCAAATTTCAAAGATTTGGCTCCGTGTGCAAGTCCAAATCATCTCTACATACCAAGAACAAAAGTGGGTCCAACACTAACCTTTGTGGTACACTACTTCCAACCCATATAAACCATTTAACAAGCCTCTTTTGAAACAAGTTATTGACACCGTCTGAAATATTATAACTTAATAATAAAACAGGGGATTGTGTTGGACACGATATTTATTCCCAATTCTCCCTGACCCAAATACATTTTTATCACATGGCACACCCCTGCCTTAAAAAGGAAACATAATAAGAACATAAGAAATAGGAGCAGGAGTAGGCCAATCGGCCCCTCGAGCCTGCGCCACCATTCAATAAGATCATGGCTGATCTGATCCTAACCTCAAATCTTCTATCACTCTGCATCCACCCGAACCCATGTGATCTCCCGGGAGAGGCGAAAAACCAGATAAAGACCCAATGGCCAATTTGGGAGAAAAAAATCTGGGAAATTCCTCTCCGACCCATCTAGGCGATCGAAATTCTTCCAGGAGATCACTCTGTCCCTATATTTTCTACAGTACTTACCTTCTGTAAAGGCGATCTCCACCCCAGCCAGGAACAGGAATAAAACCATCTCCTGAAATCTAACAGAATTAGAACACAGTAGGAGCAGAACAAGGCTACACGGCCCCTGGGCCCGCTCCACTACCCACAGGGCCATGACCATTCCGAACCCAGACTCATGTCCAATTTCCTGCCCGCTCCCCGTAACCCTTTATTCCCTTTACTTCTAGGAAACTATCTATTTCTGTTTTAAATTTATTTAATGATGTAGCTTCCACAGCTTTCTGGGGCAGCAAATTCCACAAACCTACCACCCTCTGAGTGAAGAAGTTTCTCCTCATCTCAGTTTTGAATGAGCAGCCCCTTATTTTAAGATTATGCCCCCTAGTTCTAGTTTCACCCATCATTGGGAACATCCTCACCGCATCCACCCGATCAAGCCCCTTCACAATCTTATATGTTTCAATAAGATCGCCTCTCATTCTTCTGAACTCCAATGAGTAGAGTCCCAATCTACTCAACCTCTCCTCATATGACCACCCCCTCATCCCCGGGATTAACCGAGTGAACCTTCTTTGTACTGACATCTAGGAAGAGTACAGTTTATTAAAAGTAGTCCCCCATTGTGCATATAATGAAAATAAATTATTATGTGTTAAATTCAATACATGAGGTGAGCCTTTCATTGAAAATTCTGAGGTCAAGTTTGCTCATTATGGTGCTTGTTGTACCCGTTGACTGTAGGTGCCGTTAGGATAGGAGTTTGCACTATTAAGGGTGTCAGTGTTTGCCGGTCACAGATTCACCCATACTTGGTCTCACGCATAATAGACATTATTGTAAGGTGTATGGCCTGGAGTTTTTTTTTAAGTTTTTCTTTTGAAATATTCGAACATTTTTAATGTTTTGAACTTTCTCTAAGTTTTTTTTTGAAAAAGATATTTACTCAATTGAATTTTCTGTTCCAGCATCGACATTATCTTGACTTTTTCCCCAAAACTATTTATTTTGCCTCACAGATACAAGTCATCTTAAATTTCAATACTGAAAATTGAGTTTAAGATTTTTTTGGTTATGATTTTACACATTAAGATATTCCCTTTTCTCTCCCTATGATTTAATCCCCTCCAGCCAATGTTAAAATCAACATAATTCCCAATTTGGGCTGCTGTTCCCCAGCTAGTTCAGGCCATTATCACTGCTCCCAATCGTGCCCCACACTGGCTGCAGCTTCCCTCTTTTCAGGTGAGAATAAAAGAAAATGTGCCTTGCTGGAATTCTTAATTATTTTCCTTATTACAAAATAGTTTTTGTGGCCCGTGAACCCAGCTTTTTCACCCCTTGACCTCCCAAACTCAGACCTCTAGGTCGGTTACTTCCTAAGGTATCATCAACCAGGGAGGCACCTGGTAAGCAGTGCTCCCTGTAATTTGTTTTTGGGTGCGAGGCTCCTTTAAGTGGCTGCGCGGTCCATTCCAAGTGTTCTCATATGCGCGGTTACTCCAATTGAAAAGCCAGCGAGCGGCCTGTGGGGGAGCTCTAGACCGCTGCGCAGCCTAAAGGGAACATTGCTGCCAAGTCAAAAAGCTGAATTTAACTGAAGCTGCAAATTCAGACCAGAGCTGATCTGGAGTTATCCAATCCCACAGAAGTTTGCTGTTGGCTAGTTGCCTACTTTCCTAGGTGGGGTAGCTCTAAATCAGTCCGAAGTCATTGCTTTAATGAATACCAGTTCAGGAAAGCTACCCATCGGCAGCATCTTGTAGTAATTCAACAGCGGAATTCTAATATGGAAAAGATTTGATGTTTTTCATTAGGAATTACTTCTCTCTTTTAAGAAGTAACAGATTGTATATATGAGTAAAAAACATACTCCCCGCCCAATCAAACCCATTAAGTGTTTCATCTCTTTTAAGGATGGCTGGAGTAGGAAAAGGAAAAAAGTCACATTGGTGCTCTTCTGAGACTGTAGCTATGATATATTGTTGAGGCTTCACTCTGAATCTGACTGATGCTAGATCTCACCTGGGAGTGCGCAATACTGACACTAAGTGCCCAAAATAGAAAAATGTTCCATTTCTCAACTTTGCCATCGCATATAGAGATGGGGGAGAGAAAATAACACACAAAACATTGCTGCCTGTTGATTGCATCATGGCAAGTATAGAAGGTTATAAATTATATATAAGCATGACATCCAGAGTATCACAATGGGCTTTTCCTGAAACAGCTTTTCTTTAATACTTTGTGTGGTGGCTGGCCTCCCAACTTTGCTGTATTTCCATGGATGACTATGGGAATGGGATCCAAAGCAGAGTACAGAAATGTTATTGGTCAGCACTCCAGTCTCAGCAATGGAATGCCCATCACCACATGGAACGTGTCAAATAATAGTGAATAAAATATAAGACATGAACTATGTTTTCCACAAATATAAATGCACAACAGGAACCGTACACAGTACAGGAAACTCTCATTTAAACGGCACCTAAATATCCGGAATTCTCTATTAACCGGCAAAATTCTCACTCCGAAAACAACATCTCAATAACTGATAATGTTGCAGAGTCCGAGTCTCCCACGGTGGCCGAGTTAGTGGGGGTAGATCTCCAAACTGCCACTACTCAGCTTCTTGGCGCTGTCGGAAGTCAGAACACCTCAATACCCCTGTAACAGGAGTCTGACTCTCCCGCGCTGCCGGTAGTCTCTTCTGATCCGCCATTTTACAGGGGTACTGTGTGTCTCCCACGCTGCTGGTAGTCATTGCATTGCATTACTCTCAGCTGGCAGTACTGTACTTAATCAAGCATCTTCCACCATCCATTTAACACAACATTCTGTAGGCGAGTACCCAATTACTGTATACTGCACATTTCTTGATTTTTTATTTTTCTTTGTTAAAAATAGCCTCGGTAGATAACCCTCTCCGTCATCCGGAAATTTTGATAAACCGGCAACACGCCGGTCCCGTCGGTGCCGGATACCAAAGAGTTTCCTGTACTACAGTCAAAAGCCAAAGGGCCAAGATGGAGGATATTGAGTATTTTATAAGATTGTGGATGTGGTTTGGCATCGCTTATTGTAAATGAATGAATTATGGTGTTTGGGAAGCTGCCATTTAGTTTCCAAGGATTCGGGATGTGGTTTGCGAGGAGGTTGGGGTGAATAGTTTGGTAGAAGAGTAGTGAGGATTTGAAAGGTAGTGGGTAACTGTAGAAGATTGTTGAGTAGTGAAGCTATAGGGAGTAACATGTGCATCAAGTATTTATGGGAGTTGGGGTGGAGTATTTTGGGCAGGAGCAGCGAGAGGAAGCAGGAAGTGAGGGAAAGGCATTGGATTGGAGGGTGGGAAGCAACAGAAGGGAATGGTAAAAGGGAAATGGAAGGTACAGGTGGCTGTGGTTGAGAATGGTGGGAAGCAGCAGAAGGAAGCAAAGAGGAGGGAGGTAGGTGGTGAGGAGCAGCAAGTGGAAGAACAGCACCAGCACTCAAGGGCAAATGACAGCTCATCAGAAGGTTCACAGAAAGGCTTTCCCAGTACTGAGCTGGGAAACCTGTTATTTATAAGCACCATACAGCGTTTGCTATTTTAATTGCTACAGAGCTATTTTGTGCTTTAAATAATAAGTGCTTTAAGGAATCTCACCCCTGCAGTGCTAAAGTGATAACAAAAGCACAGAGAGTGCATAAACAATTTAAAGCTATGTCTCCCCCACACATCCTCTCCAGCAGACATCCTGCAAACTAGCAATTCCAAGGCAAATTATTGACCTGGTTAGGTGACTGATTAGGCAGTAGAAGACAGAGAGCAGAGATAACAGGTATGCACGCAAATTGGAAGGAAGTAACTAGTGGTGTCCCACAAGGATCTCTGCTGGGCCCGCAGCTATTCACTATATATATGGCTTAGATAATACAATAGAGAGCCATATATCCAAGTTTGCCGATGGCATGAAGACTGGTGGTATAGTAAGCAGTGTACACGAGAGCATAAAATTAAAGGAGACATTGATAGATTAAGTGAGCGGGCGAAACGGTGCTAGCTGGATTTCAACACAGGCAAGTGTGAGGTCATCCATTTTGGACCAAAAAAGGATAAAAGCAGAGCAGTGCAGATTCATCAGAATGTTACCAGGGTTCCAATGGTTAGATTATGAGGAGAGATTACATAAACTAGGCTCGACTTCCCTGGAACATAGCAGGTTAAAGAGTGATTTGATTGAGGATGTAGGATTTTGAAAGGAATTGATAGGGTCGATAGAAAGGAACTTTTCCCGCTGGTGCGGGAGTCTAGGACAAGAGGACTTTAAAGTCACAGCCAGGCCATTCAGGAGAGAAGTTAGAAAACACTTGTTCACGCAAAGGGTGGTAGAAGTGTGGAACTCTCGCCTACAAAAATTAGTAGATGCTAGCTCAATTAATCATTTTAAATCTGAGATCAATAGATTTTTGCTAGACAAGGGTATGAAGCCAAGGTGGGTGGATAGAGTCAAGATACAGATCAGCCATGATCTCACTGAATAGCGGAACAGGCTCGAGGGGCTGAATGGCCTATTCCTGTTCCTATGGACCACCCTCTCAACCGGTGACTGTTGTGTAGCATAATGATACACTTAAAATACTGGAAACAAAATGCAGTTCACAAAAATAACACAAGCAAGCCTTTTACCGTCAGTCACTGGCACCTTCATGTACTGTTCCACCAGATTCTGAACGTAAACACTTAAAGCAGATCTCTTCAGACGCATTTCAGTGGCACCTTCTTCGAGCCTGAAATTTCTGTCATTACTGTGTAACCACTCACACACCTAAAATAAAAATCCACGACAACCACGAAATTAGATTCAAGTGGCACAAACAAGTGCAATGTATCCACCTACAGTGTTAACAGACTTCTCAACAAATTATTCATTCAAGTTACACTGCACTTTAAAAAAAAAAAGTCAGCTCCATTCCTCCCATCATAAGTTAGAGAAGAAAAAACAGTCTGAGTTCCCTCTCTTGATGGACCGTCCAGAGACTTGCTGGAAAGTGCAAGGTGTGGATGCCAGGACCAGGCTGGGTGCGCACAGGACCAGGATGGGTTCGGCTGCTCAATGTTTAGTTCACACATGAAGAATGGCCACTGGGCAACCATTCCCCCAACACCAGCAGGAGAGGTGGGAAAAGAGCAGAACATTGGCAGAAGAAAATGACAATCCAAGATCCAAGCTGCTTTTTTGTTTAAAAACCAACATCTTCTTGGTTTCATGAGGTACAAAAAGAACAAAAAATCCTTGGGAGCGGACTGTGATGAACACAGGAAATTATGTTGTCACTTTATACATATTTATTAAAATAACTAGAGTTAACATGAAGGCTGCTTTCTCTTCTCTAAAGGTGCAAAATGGAAGATAGACGCTCAGTGTATGGCAAAACAGAGGGCTGATAAAAGGATTTCTCATCATGGCTGGGAAAACAGGTTTAAAAAGGTGTTAAATGAAGCAGCTGGAAAGACAGAGATGGCCATTTCTGTGGTACTTCAAAGGGTGAAAATTAACTACTGGATGCAGACAGCTCTATGCTTCATGACTGCTAAGCAATTACAGAATCCACTGTAAAGTGCCATTCACAATTGGTATCACTGTCATGGGATAAAACACAATTGTTGCTTTCCTGCCAACATGACAGGCAACACATCCTTGAGAGTTTTGCTGGATCAACAGAAAAGACCCTTGGCATCAGTCAGCCTTGGCTCAGTCGTAGCACTCATGCCTGGGAGTTAGAAGGCCATAGGTTCAAGGCCCACTCCAAGGTCTTGAGCACATAATCTCGCCCAAGACCATGCCAGTCCAGTACTGGAGAAATGCTGCCTTGTCGAAGGTGCCGTCCTTTGTCTGAAACATGAAGCCTCTCCGGTAGATGTGAAAGATCTCATGAACAGCAAAATTGCACGCACACCAGAAAGGAGAAAAATAGGAACATAGGAATTGCCAGTTCACCTTCTACTATCCCGGAAGTTAAACAATACAATATTGGAATTGTTGACTAATATCTACCAATTAGCCTACAAGAACAATTTGCATTTATATAGCACCTTTAACGTAGTAAAACGTGCCAAGGTGCTTCCCGGGAGCTAATCATATGAATACGGACACTGGGCCAAAGGACACATTAGAACAAGTGACCAAAATCTTGCAACTCCTAGCTCCAATCATCGAATTTTACAACAGAGAAGGAAGCCAATCAGATTATCACGCCTGTGCCATGTCTACTCAGTCCCATTTTCCTGCTCTCTCTCCCCATACTCTTAATTTGTTTCAAATATTTATCCGCTTCCCTTCAAAAGCTACTACGGATTCTGTTTCCACTATTGTTTCTGGTAGGGCATTTCATATCCTCAAAACCTTCCGCACAAACGAAACCTCTCCCTTCTTTCTTTTGATGATCTTAAATCTGTGCCATCGCGTGACCAACTCGCCAACCAGCAGCGATAATTCTTCCCTAGTCACCTTATCAAAATCCCTCAAAATTCTGAACACCAAAACAGGAGTTATAAACTATGCACTATTTTAAAATAATAAACAATACAATGCACGAGGATTTATGGTGGGCGGGGTCGCAGGTGCTGCATCACTGAGCTGCAGTACCAGCCAGTTCCTGCTGGTGATGCCACGTACAGTAATCACACTCAGCAGATCAGTAGCACCACCAGCAGGAGCCTAGTGGTATAGCTGGTTTGTAAAGCACACGTCGGGATGTAAATTTGGCTTCAGCCGTAGCGCAAGACGGACGAGAGTGAATCTGCAGTCTGTTTTTCCACTCAGTCCACTTTCCATTTGGAAATCAGGCTGCCGATTTGCTACCACTCGTTTTGCGCTGGCGCCCCAAGACAAATCTACACCCCATTAAAACCAAAGGGCAGATTTTCCTAGAGGACTTGCTCCATTGTAATGGTGCATCCGACGCGGGGCGCTTGAATGGCGCACAAGAAAGAGGAAATTAGGGAGCAAGTGACTTAACGCCATTAATTACGTCACTCCAGATTTTCCTGGGACTTTTGCGCCGCTCCGCTGTTACCCTCACTAAAAACGGTTAGAAGTTAATCGAAGCTCTGTCCTCATTAAAACCAATGGCCGTCACTATTTTCCTGCATGCAAGTCAGTTTTCATGCTGCTTCCACTTAAATGTAAAAATAAGAGACACTGGAGACTTGGCAGTGCCGATTTATGGACTTGTATTGGAGGAAACATAGGAACAGGAGTAGGCCATTCAGCCTCTCGAGCCTGTTCTGCCATGGCTGATCTGTTTCTTAACTCCATCTACCCGTCATGGTTCCATAACCCTTTATACCCTTGCCTAACAAAAACCTATTAATTTCGCTATGAAATTTTAAACTTATCTAGCATCAACAGCTTTTTGAGAGAGATAGTTCCAGATTTCCACTACCCTGTGTGAAGAAGTGCTTTCTGACATCACTCTTGAATGGTCTAGCTCTAATTTTAAGGTTATGCCCCCTTGTTCTGGACTCTCCCCCACCAGAGGAAATCGTTTCTCTCTATCGACGCTATCAAATCCTTGAATCATTTTAAACACCTCAATTAGATCACCCCTTAATCCTCTATATTCAAGGGAAAGAAGGAAGCAGGTTGCTTTATTTCCCAGGCTTTGGGAGTCTTTGCAGAGTGCGGCACAGGCCACACACAGACCCTTGCCTATTGATCCAAATTAGCAAGTATTTAACATTATTGGGAAACAATCCAAGCAATCTTTCTCTTAATCAATTCAAAGCTGGAGATTTGGGAGGTAGCCTGCTCCTTTGCGAGATATAATCATGCCTCCTGACTTCACAAATCCAAGAAAAACCCTGATCACAGACAGTCACTTTTATACTGGTGACCACTTAAAACCCAGCCCCTTAAAAGAGACCGTGGCCTTTCATTACACGACCTGACGCACAGACGGAGATTCCCGAAATTAAAAGTCCACACAAATAAATAATTTTCATTATCGTTTTTCATCATAATTTTCATCTCGGTGGTGTCCTTCCAAATTCAAGACAGCAATCCAACATATTGAATATCTAAGTGAATAGAGATACAAAATACCTGATCAATAAAACTGAATTAATTGTCTCTTTAAAATATGTTATCTACAGAACTAAATTTAAGCAGTACATTTCTAATTACTGTAGCAGAAAATGTGAGGCGAAAACAAAATTAGTTACTCGTCTTTTAACTCTTTGGTCCTTTGATCAGTGGTAAATTAGCTTTCCCTCCAACACAGTCTGTACAGTAAGCAACCGTAAATACGGCAGCTCAATCTCCCCTCAAAACACCTTTTCCACCGTCAACATAGAAACATAGAAGATAGGAGCAGGAGTAGGCCATTCGGCCCCTCGAGCCTGTTCCACCATTCAATGAGATCATGGCTGATCATCCAAACTCAGTACCCTGTCCCTGCCTTCTCCCCATATCCCTTGATCCCTTTAGCCTTAAGAAATATATCCAACTCCTTCTTGAATATATTTAATGAATTGGCCTCAACTGCCTTCTGTGGTAGAGAATTCCACAGGTTCACCACTCTCTGGGTGAAGAAATTCCTCCTCATCTCTGTCCTAAATGGCTTACCCCTTATCCTTAGACTGTGACCCCTGGTTCTGGACTCCCCGGCCATCAGGAACATCCTTCCTGCATCTAGTCTGTCTAGTCCTGTTAGAATTTTATAAGTTTCAATGAGATTCCTGTTGTGTATGTACCTTTAAGAGAAGAACTGATTTTATACTGCAGTACCGGCAGTGACCACCCCTGTATAAAAGGCCCTAGCAGGCTTCTGTACTTCAGTCTGACGTTACTCTCTGTTCAGTAAAATACCTGTTTATTTGTTCTCCCGCAGTCCGTGTATTATTGAGGCGCGGACTCAACAGTAGCGACGAGCAGGTTTGAACTCACCTGCGGTACTACATCACCTCGCGGGGATCTTTCCGAGAAGACGTTTCTTGGAGGTCGAAGTCTGAGCAACGGGCGTCGACCGCGGGCAACCGCCCAAGGATCCATCGGTGTTTGGAGAATTGCGGGAGAGGCTGTGGAGAGCTGGGCTTGGCTCCCCAGTCAAGAGGTTCCAGCAAATCGTGCTGGTAGCAGGTAGTGCGCTGACCCTTCCGGACTGCGGCGGGCTCGAGCTCGATCGAACGGCTCTACAAAACGGGCCGCGCAGCGTTGTCGGGAGGAAAGAGAGAGAGAGAGGGAGAGAGAGAGGGTGGAGCGCACAGGGCGCGGTCGGTGCTCAAGAACCGGGCAGCGTAGAGGAAATTAAACGAGGGGAAGGAAAAGTGAGACGCGCCGAAGCCACGGGTCGCCGCCATTACTCTGTAGAACGCTAGGAGCAGCGTGGCAGCAAGGGGAAGGAGGAAAAGCGTGGGAGGCGCCATTTTATTCGATTGGGGAAGAAGGAAAAGCGCGGGAGGCGCCATTTTATTCCATTGGGGGAAGAAGAAAAAGCGCGGGAGGCGCCATTTTAAATCACCCAAGATGCCGAAGAGTGGCAGTATCACTGCTTTCAACAACGAGGTAGAAGACTGGACCATGTATGTGGAAAGAATTGAAGTGTACTGCAATGCCAATGAGGTGGCCAATGGAAAGAAGGCGTTGGTATTATTAAATTTAATAATGGGCGCAAGAACATACGGCCTATTGCGGAATTTAATTACCCCAGCTAAACCAGTGGAGAAAAGTTTTGAAGAGATTGTTAATATCTTACAGGAACACCTAAACCCTACACCGCTGCTGATAGCAGAAAGATTCAAGTTCCATAAAAGAAACCAGCACAAAGAGGAGAACAATGCTGACTATCTTACGGAACTACGCAAGTTATCGAAGCACTGCCAGTTCGGAGCAGGACTGGCAGACTCCTTATGGGATAAGTTTGTCTGCGGGCTCCAGAGTGAAGGAACCCAGAAACGACTACTTTCGGAAAAGGACCCGACGCTAGAACAGGCTTTCAGCGTGGCAGTATCCTACGAAGCAGCAGCATCCTACGAAGCAGCAGCACGGGGAGCTGCGGAAATAAAACAGAAGCCACAAGAATACAGCGCTAACGAAATGGCGTATGGAGCAGAAAAGTGCTATCGCTGCGGCAAAACAACCCATGATCAGAAGGACTGCTGGTTTAAGGACAAAGTACGCAGGCAATGCGGGAAAATGGGACATATAGCAAGAGTCTGCAGGTCGGGAAAGAAAACCAACACTACAAAAACTAAGGAAAAGTACAAGAAAGTAAAAAAAATGACAGACAGTAGTTCGGAAGATCAGGAGAGTGATAACGACTCCGGGAGCAGGAGACTAAGTTGTCTAAAGTTACACGTGATCGCAAAGGAGGATCACCGAACCATTTGGGTCACCCTCTTGATAGCAGGGTCCCAAGTAAAGATGGAATTGGACACAGGATCAGCCCTAACTGTTATGAATCGACGAGACTATGAGCGGCTATTCTCACACATACCCTTAAAGGACACGTCCATTGTATTGAAGACATACACGGGGCAAAAAGTCTACACCAGAGGAAAAATAAGGGTGCCAGTTAAATACAACGGCAAGGAAACACAGAAACTGTATCTATATATCCAAGATGGAGGACCACCATTATTGGGTCGTGAATGGATCCGAAAAATACAATTGGATTGGCATTCCATTCAGGCGCTAACTGTGACTGACAAAAAGGATGATGACGTCACACCTGGACGACTGTCACAAATTCTAACTGACGCGAAAGAGGTGTTCCAACAAGGACTTGGGACTCTAAAAGGAGTAAAGGCAACGATAAAAATCGAAGATAACGCAAACCCAACATTTTTTAAGGCCAGACCGGTGCCGTACGCGATCCGCCCAGCCGTTGAAGCAGAACTGGAGAGTCTGGAGCGTTCGGGTGTGCTGTCCAAGGTGGACTGGAGCGAGTGGGCCACACCCATCGTTCCTGTAATGAAGAAATCATTGAGCAGCACGCCTGGGGAGTCGAAGAAGGTTCGCATCTGTGGGGACTTCAAGGTAACTGTGAACCCAGTCCTGCACACAGTGCAATATCCACTTCCACGGATAGAAGATATTTTCGCCTCACTATCTGGAGGGAAACGCTTTACGAAGATTGATCTGGCCCAAGCGTATCTACAAATGGAGGTGGAAGAAGCATCTAGGAAATACCTCACGATAAACACTCACAAAAGGCCTTTACCAGTACAATCGACTGGTATTCGGGGTAGCATCAGCCCCGGCTATTTGGCAGAGGGCAATGGAACAAGTCCTGCAAGGGATCCCAGGGATCCAGTGTTATTTGGACGACATCCTGTTTACGGGCGAAAATGACAGTGAACACCTTGCCAACCTGGAGCAGGTGCTCACTAGATTGCAGGAATATGGGCTACAAGCCAACCGCCCCAAATGCGAGTTCTTCAGGAGACAAATCTCGTATTGTGGCCACATGATTGATGAGGAAGGGTTGCATAAGTCGCCAGACAAGATTGAGGCGGGAGTCAAGGCTCCAGCACCGGAAAATGTGTCGCAACTGAGGTCGTTTCTTGGGTTGGTGAACTACTACCATAAGTTCTTGCCGAATTTATCTACAATCCTGCACCCACTGAACACCCTGTTGCAAACTGGAGTAACATGGAACTGGAGTGATGAGTGTAAGCGTGCCTTTTAAAAATGTAAATGCCTAATCACTTCAAAAGAAGTATTGGCCCACTACAACCCAACACTGCCGATTCGGTTGGCATCTGATGCATCTCCCTACGGCATTGGAGCGGTGCGGTCACACAAATTCCTTGATGGTTCAGAGAGGCCAATAGCCTTTGCGTCGCGCTCATTAACTTCAGCCGAGCGTAACTACGCCCAGATTGACAGGGAGGCCCTCAGCCTGGTGTGGGGGGTGAGGAAGTTCAATCACTATCTGCACGGGCAGAAATTCACCCTACTGACTGATCATCAGCGCCTGGTCTCCATTTTTAACCCAAAGAAGGGCGTTCCGGTGATGACGGCGCAACGGCTGCAAAGATGGTCACTTTTTCTAGGGGCACATCAGTACGACATAGAGTACAAGGGTACGAAGCAGCATGGAAACGCTGATGGGCTGTCGCGCCTACCGTTGCCTACGGTGGAGGAAGCACCTGCAGTGGACCCTGTTGAGATATTCCATGCGACCACAGTCGAATGTCTGCCTGTTACAAACTCCAGTATAGAGAAGGAAACCCGAAATGACCCGACACTCTCTCAGGTCTATGATTTGACGGTGAAGGGATGGCCAGCACATGGCGACTCACTGTTGCCAGCATTCTCGACAAGAAGAGAACAGCTGTCAGTGTGCCGGGGGACCTTGATGTGTGGATCCCGAGTGGTAATTCCACCCAAGTTAAGGGATAGTGTGCTCAATGAGCTTCATGAGGGTCATCTGGGAGGGGTAAAAATGAAAAGCCTAGCCAGGGCTTATGTGTGGTGGCCGGGAATCGATAAACAAATTGAGGACCTGACCAAGAGCTGCTCAGGATGCCAGAAAGTCCAAAATGCACCACCACAGGCCCCTCTACACCCATGGGAGTGGCCCTCATCTCCATGGCAACGGGTACACATTGATTTTGCTGGTCCATTTATGGACTCAATGTTTCTAATCGCCGTGGATGCCCATTCGAAATGGCCAGAGGTCATCAAAATGTCCTCCACCGCCACGGAGAAAACTATTGCAGTCCTACGGACCATCTTCGCCAGGAATGGCTTGCCAGAACAGATTTGCTCCGACAATGGGCCACAGTTTGTGTCCGAGGATTTCCGGAGGTTTCTGAGGAATAATGGGGTGAAACATTACACATCTGCCCCATATTATCCAGCCACAAATGGATTGGCTGAGAGGTTTGTTCAGACCTTTAAAAAGGCAATAAAGGCGATGTATAACGACGACATACCACTACAACACACCACTACAACACAAGGTGGATAATTTCTTGTTTGCTTACCGGAATGCGACACATGCAGTCACCAACCAAGCTCCAGCCATAATGTTCTTCAACCGAAGGCTAAGATGTCGCCTGGATTTGCTCAAACCAAACATAAGACGAGATGTTGAGGATAAGCAATTCCAGCACATCAATGAGAAGCCAACCAGGAGCTTCAAGATAGGGCAACCAGTCTTGGCCCACGACTACCGAACAGAACAATGGCAACCAGGAACGATATGCACACAGCAGGGACCACTAATGTACACAGTGGACGTTGGAGAGAGCATCGTGAGACGCCATGCTGACCAGATTCTAGAGTCACAGGAATAAGCCAAACCTATACCACGAGCATGTGCACCTGGTAATGAACCCGAAGTACAGATTGCGTCTACCTCAGAAGCAGTGGTATTGGAAGCTGACGAACCAACCAATGACAATGAGCCAGAATTGACTCCACCGCAAGAACAGGATACTCGAGAAAGGCGCTATCCAGTCTGGATCAGGAAGCCTCCTCAAAGACTGAACTTATAAATGATTATTTCAGTTGATGTTTATATTACAGAGAAAATTGTAATTGTAATTAGTTATTATTTAGTTGTTAAATGAATGTTATGTACTGTTTATCTAAAAGGGGAGGAATTGTTGTGTATGTACCTTTAAGAGAAGAACTGATTTTATACTGCAGTACCGGCAGTGACCACCCCTGTATAAAAGGCCCTAGCAGGCTTCTGTACTTCAGTCTGACGTTACTCTCTGTTCAGTAAAATACCTGTTTATTTGTTCTCCCGCAGTCCGTGTATTATTGAGGCGCGGACTCAACAATCCCCTCTCATTCTTCTAAACTCCAGCGAGTATAAGCCCAATCGACCCAATCTCTCCTCATACGTCATTCCTGCCATCCCAGGTATCAGTCAAATCACAGTTCTGCAATTTGTCCCTAGATTAAGCTTTATTTGCAAAGTTACAAAACCCTCGCCAAAAGTGGCTAACTTTTTAAAAAATGGAACGATCTATTAAATTTCAGTTTAATTAATCGAAGTGTCAAAAATCCAGCGCAGTCTCAACAAATTTCAGATGAATTTGCATCTTGATAACAGATCAAGTAATAATGTAGGCAAGATTTTTTAAATTAGTTTTACCCTTTTCAGCATCTTTGGTTTGCTATTACTGTATTATTAAATTCATTATTGCATAAGAGATTACATATTACTGAACAGTTTAACCCCCTCGTCTCTAAATTATAAGTAAATCAAAATTCAATTGTGTTGTATTATACATCGCCACAATGGGCCAACAGGAACTGGAAAGACCCTCACCATCTCCAAAAAGCTTCGTAAAAAGATGTCTCCAGGTTGCATCTCTCATTTTCTGATTTTTTTCCCCACCCGATACATCCGCCAATCAAACACAGGACATCACTGCCAGTTAACTAGATAAAAAGGTGAGTTTGTAGATAAACAGCTGTTCTTGCTGTGAAGCTGGAAGATCTCCACAGCTTTGACAGCCCAGTGAGCCACCAACCAAGTGATGGCTTCCACCTAAAATCACAGACCGCCAACGGCTCGATCTTAGGAGTGGCATCATATCCTCAGAACATGCCAGCGCATTTTTAAACCAGCTCGATAAACAAATTGCCTTACTTCATGTTAGTCTCATTTTGGATCATGTTTTGGGGAAGAAAATAAGACATTTTTGTAGCATTAGTGTTGTCCAAAGGTAAATTGAACAAGTGGTGGGATCAATATACTGGCCATTAGCATGGCCACTTCCGATTCTCCGTTATGCTTGCTACATACAGTGCATTATAATTAGAAAACTAGGAAAATTTGAGTAAGTTCTCAACAGCAAGCTAGATGATGAAATTTACGGTGTATGGCGCCGATCCCGCTGAAAATCTGGGCCTAAGTTTCTGATCCAGCCAAAACCCAGACAAAGAAAATATCTTGAGCACCAACATGTACACAACCATATCGAGAAGGCTAAATGTGCCAATGTATTTTCCAATAAGTACCATATTACAAAACTGTACTTCAGAGTAATAAAAAATCCCTTTTCCCAAAAGAAAATTAAAATATAAAATTCAAAAAAAGTTATAAAACCTAGAATGAGAAAATCACAAAGCACAGGCCTTAATGAAAAGTGTGGAATCTACATTATAAAAGAGACACAGGAGAAGCAAGAACTGCACAGGAACGTGACAGAAAATGTTATGCTGACACACCGAGCACACTACAATTACCCAAATCACAAAACAACAATGTTTGTTTTAAATAAAGGGGAAATGACCAGTTTTGGATGCACATCGCGAGGACTTCCACAATCTCTAGTCCAAGTAACTAAGATTAGGATTATTAGTTAAAGTAACAACTTTTACTGTTCAGAAGGTTGCCGCCAACAAACTGCACTGTTATAGCAGCTTTCATATAAAACAGCCCAATTAATTTTTTGTGGGTAAGGGGGCTTGGGGAAAGTAAAGGGAGGTGGCCGTAAGTGTTGTCAAAAAGGCGGCCTTTGATAAGGATCTTGATGGTGGGGAAAGTGGAAATGCAGAAGGTTTTATGAAGAGACTTATCGAGTTTGGGGCATGAGAGAGAGAGAGAAATTTCTGCCTCCAACAATGGAGCAGGTTGAGAAGCAAACTCATTGTAGACTAAAGTGGAAGAGTGGAGAGATTATGTTGAGATGTACATATGGAAAAGATTATAATTGGTGGAAAGAGGAGATCACTGTTTTTAAAAAAAAAAAACAGGACATTTTCCAAGTTGATGCACCGTGGAAGAGCCACCGATTAACGTGGATGACAATAGGCGTGCAACACATGATGCAGATAGGAAACAGGTGATAGGAGTTCTGGACAAGTTTAGTTGGATGCTCAACCACCCACACAACCAGCTCCTGATCTGAGCCAACCACATTTGACATTGAGGCTTTACCGCAATGAGAGAACAGAAAGAGAAACTGAAAGATATTAAAGTCATCCCATCCTTCCTGTGGTTGGCTTAAATGGGGTTTACAGAGGCTTTGGAACAACCTTCCATTCTATATTCTTAGCATAGGAAAGATGTATTGAATGGAAATGGAGAAAAAAATTCCTTTAAAAATAGATTTTCAAATCCAGTGTATACAACAACAACTTGCATATATATAGCGCCTTTAATGTAGTAAAGGATCCAAAGGCGCTTCACAGGAGCGTTAGCAACAAAATTTGACACCAAGCTGAAAAGGATTATTACTAGTCCTAGTCCCTGTAGGGCTACCCTGGATCAGGCATATTCCCCAGACGTTCACTTTCAACTAAAGTTAGAGGTAGCCGATCCTAAGGATGCTTAATTGGGTCTAAAAGGTCCAGACTATCTCTCCCTAAAGATGGTACCGTCCTCCAGATAGCACTTTTAATAAGTTTAGCTAGACTGTAGCCTACCGGATATTATGAGGGTCCGGAAAACTCCCCCAGAATTCTGCAACTCCTCACCAAAGAGTGTACAGAGATTGAGTTTGCGACTTTGATACAGAAGTACTATGTGAGACAATTCTAAAAATATATAGATTTATTTAAGAACCGACATGTAATTTCAGTAAGTATTTCAATCGTGACATTAACAGTTCCAAATACAAAAACTTACAATCCTTATTATCAGAGATCTTTATTCTCAAATCTTAACTTTGTTACATTTCTTAGTCTTATTCCAGGATATCCACCAAAATCAAATACAAGTACCTTGCTCCCCGAGAAAAAAAGAGTTGAAGACTTTCAGAGCTTGCCTCTGAAGCCTGAGAATCGCTTTGCCCCTTCAAGCGAATCTGTCTTCCCACTTGAAAGTCCAATTTTTATACTCTTTCGCAGTGGTATATCCTTTGAAGTTTTCTGCTGGTGTAAGCTAATTATCTCTAGTCATTTTTCTGTTGACTTCTGCAATCTTTACAGTCAGATCAGCTTGTTGCATTAAGAATTATGTCTCCTGTGTAGTTTTAATACAAAAACAATGTGATGGCTGGTGCCTCCCCCACTTGATGCCATTCTTACCAAAGTCTTCTGTTTGTATCTTTTGCATTTAGAACACCTCGGCTGGTTGCACCATTGTTTTCTTGGCTACCTCCGTTGGTTGCAACACATAATCGTGTCTCCGTGTTTCATTTGATGTTATTTTTACAAAGGCATATGTTGTTTCTTCTTTTAGGTGTTTCTTTACAAAGTGTACTTATAACACCTTAACAGGGTATATGCCATTGTGTTCTTTCCAAGCTGCAGACTTCCTGGAACATTAACCTTCTACTTCAATAAGGCTATTGTCTCAGGTGTCAACAACTTATCTTATCTCAAAAGCCTGTATGTTGTTCACAGCTTTAGATTGTTGAGGCTTCCAGATTTTCAAACCTAGTATGTCATGTTTTAAAGCCAGAATATTTCATAGAATGGTGTATTTTTCTGAATATGGCATATTCCTTCACAAAGCCACATGAGATATTAGGGCAGATCAAAGAGGTAGATTTTAGGAAGTAACTTAAAGAGGAGGAAAAAGAGAGGCGGAGAGGTTTAAGGAAGAAATTCCAGAGCTTAGGGCCTCGGCAGCTGAAGGCACGGCCGCTAATGGAGGAGCGATTAAAATCAGGGATGCGCAAGAGGCCAGGATTGGAGGAGCGCAGATATCTGAGGGTGGTAGGGCTGGAGGAGGTTACAGAGATATGGAGGGACGAGGCCATGGAGGGATTTGAAAACAAGGATGAGAATGTTAAAAACGAGGTGTTGCTTAACTGGGAGCCAATGTAGGTCAGTGATGGGTGAATGGGACTTGGTGCGAGTCAGGACACGGGTGGCAGTTTTGGATGAGCTTACGTTTATGGAGGGCGGAAGATGGAAGGCCAGCCAGGAGTGCGTTGGAATAGTCATGTCAAGAGATCACAAAGGCATGGATGAGAGTTTCAGCAGCAGGTGAGCTGAGGCAGGGGCGGAATCGGGCGATGTTACAGAGGTGGAAACAGGCGGTCTTAGTGATGGCGCGGATATGTGGTCGGACGCTCATCTCGGGGTCAAATATGACACCAAGTTTGCGAACAGTCTGGTTCAGCCGCCAGGCAGAAGGATGGAAGTGGATTTAATCTCCCTCCTCCTCTTTAAGCAGCTACTATATAAAAACATGTAAATATTTAGATGCAACACTTTCAAAACACTGCACAATATAGATGAGAGAACAGTGACCTTGAAATGTTTTAATGAAAGTTTACATTGCAAGACACTAGTGACAGCTGGCCCAGTAATACTTGGTTTCTACTCTTGACATATGGACCTACCCTACATTAGGTAATTTTTTTCTCCTACCTCCGTCCACAATTTTGTACCCCGAGGTAAAGCCTCCTCAGTTCGAATGGATGCCAGGAAGTTTGAAATGTCAGACAGTGTCACGTTTTCCTAAGAGGGCAAAAAAGAAGTTGCTTATTTATCTTCACTGGCAGAAAATTCACTTCAGCAACATTGCACTGACAACATTACAAACTAAAATAATCAGTTTAAACAGGAATCACTTACAGATCTCAAGTATCTCTTTAAATGTGGCATGGGTGTGAAATCAGCACATACTTTTCACCACCACCTTCTCAGGGGCAATTAGGGATGGGCAATAAATGCTGGCCTTGCCAGCGATGTCCACATCCCATAAACAAATTTTTAAAAACTTGAGGAAAAGTGAAGTGAATCTTGGAAAGTCAGAACAGAGGAGATGTAATTTCAACCATGGACAGACAAAGGAGTTCCCATGTCCACCCTCGGATAGAAGAGCATGGGGGGAAAAATGAACAGAGCAGACAAGAACAGCGGCATCTTCACCAGCAAAGAGCAGAAGTCCAGCTTCTTAGCTTTTAAAATACTAACAAATGTAAGCAGAGGGTACAGCATTTCATCTTTTGGATGAGACGTTAAACTGAGGCCTACTCTCTCAGGTGGACGTAAAAGATCCCATGTCACTATTTCGAAGAAGAGCAGGGGAGTTCTCCTCCAGTGTCCTGGCTAGTATTTATCCCTCAACCAACATTACTTAAAACAGATTATCTGGTCATTACAACAGTGACTACACTTCACAAGTATCTCATTGCCCGTAAAGTGCTTTGGGACGTCCGGTGGTCGTGAAAGGCGCTGTTTAAATACAAGTCTTTCTTTTTTTTAGTTAGGTTTCATTCAGTCACTGACGTCAACTGTTACATGAAGAGATTATTCACAAGTAAAAAAGACTTGCATTTATAGAGCGCCTTTCACGACCACCAGACATCCCAAAGCGCTTCACAGCCAATGAAGTACTTTTTGAAGTGTAGTCACTGTTGTAATGTAGGAAACGCGGCAGCCAATTTGCACACAGCAAGCTCCCACAAACAGCAATGTGATAATAACCAAATAATCTATTTTATTGTGTTGATTGAGGGATAAACATTGGCCAGGACACTGGGGATAACGCCTCTGCTCTTCTTCGAAATAGTGCCGCGGGATCTTTTACGCTCCCACAAACAGCAATGTGATAACCACCAGATAATCTGTTATCCATGGATGTTCTTGCCATGGAGGGAGTGCAGCGAAGATTCACCAGACTGATACCTGGGATGGCAGGAATGACGTATGAGGAGAGATTGGGTCGATTAGGCTTATGCTCGCTGGAGTTTAGAAGAATGAGAGGGGGTCTCATTGAAACTTATAAAATTCTAACAGGATTAGACAGACTAGATGCAGGAAGGATGTTCTCGATGGCCGGGCAGTCCAGAACCAGGGGTCACAGTCTAAGGATAAGGGGTACCATTTAGGACAGAGATGAGGAGGAATTTCTTCACCCAGAGTGGTGAACCTGTGGAATTCTCTACCACAGAAGGCAGTTGAGGCCAACTTATTAAATATATTCAAGAAGGAGTTCAAATGGCCTACTCCTGCTCCTATCTTCTATGTTTCTATGTTTCAGTAATGTTGATTGAGGGATAAATTGGAATTACATTTTTAGGGATAGCTCCCCTGTTCTTCTTCAAAATAATGCCATGGGATCTTATTAGTGTTAGCTAAAGAGTACTAATTCCCTTACCACATTAGTCAGGTGCATCGCAGTTTGTAGAAGGTAACACTGAGCTGCTCCTCGCAGCAACACTTGGTGATTGGTCAGGGTGCAACGTACTACTTCTCTGTAAAGTACAAGACGTAAAAATAAAGGGCAAATGTCAATGCATATTTTTCACAAATGTAAATGATGGGCTTTTAGTCAAGTATGGTCCTTCACAGAAGCTTATAAAAGGATATTGCAATGGCTTCATATTCCATTAATGTTTTTGGTTGTAAGTGTTAAGCACATTCCATAACACAATAGAAGGATCACACCATTAGGTGTTCTTTGCACTGAAATAATTGTGTATTCTACACTAATCTACCACCAAACAGTGCTGTTTTTCAGTAAGCCTCTTTCTTTTAAACCTTTGTTTAAAAAAAAAGTCCAAAATTTTCGGCCCAACCAGTCCATGTTGGCATTTGCCCCACCATGTGAGCAAATAGTCCTAATCACATTTACACACCCTGTTCCCATATCCCCTTTTCATTCATCCAACTATGCAATCCAATCTCCAACGTTGACCTAGTTTCTGCCTCAATCACTAACCCCATTGTATGGCAAAACGCACACAGTCTTCAATAGTTCTGGGTAGAGTTAAAACTAATTTCTTGCAAACATTCTTACCGAAGAGCGTGAAGCCCTTCTACTCCCCAAGTTTTGCGTGATGGGATGTGCACTAGGGCTCGAGAGATGAAGAGTATGGGGATTGCGCACCAGTGCTTGGTGGCCATGCTCTTAATCAACTTCATGAGAAAGTCACCTAATCAAAAAGGAAATAAAACATTTTTTGGGCTTCCACACAAACCAGGTCAAAATACGACAACATACAGCACCTTTTAAACAAACTGCAAATTCTTTTCAGTTTCCAAAGCTTATGGGTTTGATCTCAAATATGACAAGTTATAATGCATTAATACTAAAGAATTTCAAGATACATTATCAATGCAAGTACAATATTTTTATGCATAAATGTTGACTTAGAATTATTCTGCTGTTTGAATCCTATCACTAACTTACATTGGAAAGTATATCACGTCGCATAATTTCATCTTCATGATTGTAGCATTGTCCATCAGGTTAGCACAGGGCATGATCCCTGAAATACTTGTATAGTGTGAAATAATGACTTGTTTTGTGGTGGTGGATTTCTTGGATCTGCACAGACATTTGCTGAGCACAGTATCTGGAGGTCTGTTTGTACAGACACCTATCCAAACACAATAGCTTTTTTTTTTGTGGGGGGAGGGGTGAGGGAGGGGGGCGTTAAGAAAAGGAAAGCAAATCACAACCAATGTTCCCTGTAGGCTGCACTATTCTCTGTGCGGCCTATTTCTTTCAATGCACGGTTCCTTTAAATTTCTGCACATGCCCGGTATTGCCGATGTAAAATCTTGCGAGCGGCCTGCGCGGGACCTTGCAGATTGCTGCGCAGCTGCGCATGCGAGCAGCTTAGAGGGAACATTGATTACAGCTAAAAAACATTTCCAAACTAACAGAGAAAACAAAATCAAACAAAAGGATTTTTAATTGCTCTAGTTGCAAAATAATTGCACATTGATGATTTTTTAAATTAAATTGGTGAACCGCATTAAACAGCTCCCTGGAATGGTTAAGTGGGTAAATGCTATAGTATAAAGACATGCATAGACCAGGAAAGCCCCAGGTTTAATCCCCGATTTATGCGGTTAGTGGATCTCCGCTGGGACAGCAGTGGGAGTGAGCTACGGGGGAGGAGTAAGGAGGGGAAAAAAAACAAAAGTCAACTAGGGTTTCCACTCCTGATCACAGCCTAGTGATTTGTTCACGGATATCAGGTTAAGATAGGATAGTGTTCATGTGATGCTCCCCATGGTAAAATAACCTGCTGGCATGGCTAACAGCATCAAGCACTGGACAGCATCAGGAAAATCTTACTCCAGCATGAGCCACGAGAGATGGGGAGAAAATAAAAGCATGAAAAACTAATGACTGCAATAAATTTTGGGTAAGATTTATGGTTACCAGTCCCTGATCATTATTCAAATTACACCACAAGTGCACTATCATGGTTAGGATTATCACTTGAAAAGGGTGATTATCATTTGCCTGTACGGTACACAGGCAGCATCACTTTCACTGGGAACCAGATGCGCTTCTCTTCTCTAAATAGCTGTCAGAATTTTTTGACTTGCATATAAATTGGGACCAATACTATCATAAGTGACAACAGCCATGCAACTCCAGTACAACAGTCAAGACCACAGAAATAAAACTATTTTAGGGAGGGGAAAAAGCTGTTTATTGTTTACTTCAGTTACAGAATGCTGTAGATAATTATGGATCCGAGGTTCGTTACTCTAGGTCACCAACTAAGTGACTCAAACAGATGGGAGACACATGACTAAATACTGACAAATTACCATATAAAGCCCAAGTTACCTTAAACAGTAGAATAGGAGCACTGAAAAAATCAGTGACTATAATCAGTACAACTTTGATTATTTTTCCCCCCAACACACCAGTTTATCTATGTGCTGTCCTGAATCGAAAGCATCGTTACAATGCAATCGAGATGGCCCTTTACAGAACAAGTTCTATAAATCAGAAGTACTTACCTTTGAATTCTTCAGGCACATTTTCTACAAAATCAGCAAACAATGTCTGTAACTTCACACCTAGAACAGGACAGCTGCCAATGATCTGATCTGGAGATCTGAAAAGTAGAAACGCAGTTACATGTCAAAACAGATAAAAAGATCACATAACACGAATAACAGGAAGGTAAATTAAGGAACTAAAGATTTACCTGCTGTAAAGTGTACTTTCTGAAAGAGCATCCATCACTGGCCCACAGATAAACTTAAAGTTTAAAAAAAACTTAATTAGTAAAGCTTAAAACCTAAAAAATAAAATGTATGTTTTGAAAGAAAAACAGGACAATGAAAGATAAAAAGGACTAGAAGGGGAAATAGAATGGATTAAAAAGATACATATTTTTGAGAACTTTTATAGGATATAGGATTGTCTCCATTCTTCGAGTGAAAATACCCATTAGACACACTTCCCATGTCACACAACACGCTAAACACCATTCTTGAATGTTGATCACTGAAAGCTCCAGTGGCAGGTCATGCAGGTTCTGAAACAAGATGCCAACTGACGTAATAAAACTCACTACGCACTTGGTTCGAGCATAAAGCAAGGCTTTAAATCAACTTGTTTCAGAACATGGAGGTCTAGTTGTACTTCGCTAGTTCCTTGTCTTACAAAATGTCCCTGGAAAGCTGGGGCCGACGCCAGAGTATTTATACTCCTTGGATGGCGCCACCAGCTGGCCGTCCAGCGTTATTTCACGAGTAGTTTCTTGATGAATGATGAGATTTATAACACCAACATTACCTGATGTTGACCAGGATCACAGAAGCTTGATTGAAGCGACAATACCCAGTAACCCACATCGTGAATAAAGATAGGATTTTTCTATTTTTGTTTCCTGTTGTGAGGTAAATGGGGAGACTGCTGCCAACAAGTTTTCGTTTACCAAGTGCAGCAAATTTCAAAAACTTACCTCAGATAGTTCTTGAGTTCGGAAAGGATATTTCACGACGCCAAGATCCAGAAAATGGAACAGGCCTTCTTTCATCGCAGTTTTGTTTTCACTTTCAAACATTCGCTTGTAAGCACAAAGGAGCCAAGATGTGTGGAAAAGTGAATTGCCTAGGTGATATATAAACACATCTCATTAATCAACTTCAATCGATGATTTTCTTCCAGCCATCTCTTCCCCCCCCCTAAAAAAAAATATACGTTCAAAATCTAAATCCAGGTAACTCAAATCCCTTCAAATTTAAAATACTATATATTTAATAATCTGACTTTCTTTCTCCCCCCACCCCACCGACCCCTTTTTTTTTTTTTTTTTTTTTTTTTGAGCTCTCCATGGATTAATTTTCTTCTATTATCTTCTGGCTATGCCCAAGCTCAGACAGACTGTTCTGGTATTCATAGCTACCCTTCCTACCAAATGTGATTCAAGATATAGTAAACTAGGCAAAATCAGAAACAAATTAGACACAAGTTAAAAATGTCCTTATGCAATGACGTGAAGTTTCTCTTAACACATAACAGAAGTGCCTGTTTTTCTCTGTAATAAACCGGATAACTAGTAAATAAGATGATTGGTCTTTTAAGGGCTACAGTTATAAAGAGCAGAGTGTGGATTAACTACTGCAGCGATCAAAAGCCAGTGCTAATTGCCTACATAGGAATAAATGACATGGGGGCAGGAGGGTGATAGGGGAGTCCAAGGTGCTTAAAACAGAGTTTAGGTATATTGTCTGAAACTAAAAGAGAAGCCAAATTAAGTACTTTCAAAGTGTGGTCACTGTTGTAAAGGAGGAGATGCAGCAGCCAATTTTCCCATGCAGACTTTTTAAAAATATAACGGCAACAATTTGAACTTATATAGAGCCTTTAACATAGAAAAACCATCGTAAAGTGCTTCACAGAGGCAAAACTCAGATAAAAATGGATGCCCAGATGTCAGGATCAAAAAGGGCCTTAAAGGAGGAGAGGGGAGTGGAGATGCAGATGGTTTAAGGAACAGAATTCCAGAGTGTGAGGCCTGCATAGCTGAAGGCACAACCACCAATGGTGGGGGGGGGGGGGGGGGGGGGGCAAACAGAGGGGGTGGAGGGGGAGGGGGCATGCACAAGGAGCCAAAATCAGAGGAACAGAGGATTTGGGTCAAGCAGGGTGTGGTGGGGTGGTTGTAGGGCTGGAGGAGATTAGAGACATAGGGAGGTGTGAGGCCATGAAGGGTTCTAAACACAAGGATAAGAATTTTAAATCTGAGGCGTTGGGGGAACCAAGAGCCAACAATGGTCAGTGAGGACAGGGGTTATGGTTGAACAATACTGTGTGCAAGATAGGATATGGGCAGCAGAGTTTTGGATGAGCTGAAGTTTCCAGAGGATGGAGTATGGGAGGCCGGCCAGGAGAGTATTGGAATAGTCGGGTCTGGAAGTGACAATGGAATGGATGAGGGTTTCAATGGCAGGTAGGCCGAGGTAGGGGCGGATGTGTAAGTAGGCGGAGGGTGAAGAGACTACAGCATAGAAACTGGGTCAAATAGGGCCCAGAGGTTGCAAACAGTCTGGATCTGTCTAGGACAGTGGCCAAGGGAAGGAATGTAATTTGCGGCAAGAGTACGGAGTTTGTGGCAGTGGCTGAAGATGATGGCTTCCGTCATCCCATTGTTTAACTCGAGGATTTTGTGGCTCATCCAACACTGAATGTCAGACAAGCAATCTGACAACACAGAGGCGGTGGAGGGGTCGAGAGAGTTGGGTGTCGTCAGCGTACATGTGGAAGCTGACCCAGTGTCTGCGGATAATTAAATGTATTCTCAGAAAGTTCACACTTCCAAGCAGAGCGAATTAGTTATAGTTATAGAGTAAATCAGGCATCCTCCCGCAACCCCCCTACAATCATCTTTCATTAAAAGAGAAATCTCGGACTGAATAGAGCAGCAGATGGTTACTTTATATGGCACTATATTGACACATCAAACTCCAGCATGGCTTGGTGCTCAGAATAGCTAGTCATACCAGTGATGAGTTGTTAGTTCTGAATCAGGACGTTAGGTGCAACAGTTCTGAGCAATACAGTACTTGTTTGAGGGATATGAAAACGCATGTACACACACACACACCACAAACTATGGGGAAATTGCTACTTTATACTCACAGCTAGATTATAGTGCATAGATAGATGGGAGTGCTTTTTTTTTAAAAAAAACTTTAAAAGTATATACATCAATAAGCAAACTAAAATGTGATCCAGAACCAGCGCAGCGGCCCAGTTAAGACATATTTATGATGCGGAATCATGCGATACAATTAAAATTCTATAAGTGGATTGATCTGATAACTTCAACTTAGCAAGTTATGGTCAGCACCACCATAAGCAGAATTACAATGAAGTGTCATAATCACCTTTGTCATTGGAAACAGTGGCATCCATTAGGCTCTTAAGCCGTGGCAAAATTGGTCTTATGACATGAACCTAAAATACAAAACCAAAGGTTTAATTTATACAATTATTCAAAAAAAAAGTGAAGCATTTTTGTCTAAAATTTAGCTTGGTATCAGCTTCTTTCATCGTCATGATGCATACATATGAATACATGGAAAGGATAGGAAAAGACCATCTGGTCCAACAACCACATGACATCCAGACATGGGACTGCCAGGGACCCACATCTCTATCCCCAATCTCCTGGGAGTCAAAAAACCAAAAGGAGGAAAAAAAAGCCAATTTAGGAAATTGCTCTCCAACTCCCAAGGGCAATTTAGCAAAGCTCCAGGAGACGTACCACAATTTACTCTCTATAACTGGAAACGTACTCTTCTCTCAGGAACTTGTCCAGTTTCCTTCTGAAGAAATGCAGGGAATCCATACTCATCACATGCCTTGGTAATCTGTTTGAGGGTAATGACTCGACACGTAGCCCGAGGATTTTATATGCATGCAGCCATATCTAATCCTTTTATCATTTTTATAAAACCTCATATTTCCACTAAACTTGTGCTTCTCTACTGAAAACAGTCCCAACTCCTGTAGCTATCATAAGAGCCCAAAATCATAGAAACATAGAAGATAGGAGCAAGAGTAGGCCATTCGGCCCCTCGAGCCTGTTCCACCATTTAATGAGATCATGGCTGATCATCCAAATTCAGTACCCTGTCCCTGCTTTCTCCCTATATCCCTTTAGCCTTAAGAAATATATCTAACTCCTTCTTGAATATATTTAATGAATTGGCCTCCACTGCCTTCTGTGGTAGAGAATTCCACAGGTTCACCACTCTCTGGGTGAAGAAATTCCTCATCTCTGTCCTAAATGGCTTACCCCTTATCCTTAGACTGTGACACCTGGTTCTGGACTCCCCGACCATCGGGAACATCCTTCCTGCATCTAGTCTGTCTAGAATTTTATAAGTTTCAATGAGATGCCCTCTCATTCTTCTAAACTCTAGGAAATATAAGCCTAATCGACCCAATCTCTCCTCATACGTCATTCCTGGAATCCCAGATATCAGTCTGGTGAATCTTCGCTGCACTCCCTCCATGGCAAGAACATCCTTCCTCAGATAAGGCGACCAAAACTGCACACAATACTCAAGGTGTGGTCTCACCAAGGCCCTGTACAACTGCAGCAAGATATTCTTGCTCCTGTACTCGAATCCTCTCGCTTTGAAGGCCAACATACCATTTGCCTTCTTAACCGCCTGCTGCACCTGCATGCTTACCTTCAGCGACTGGTGCACAAGGACACCCAGGTCTCGTTGCACTTCCCCTTTTCCCAATCTATTGCCGTTCAGCTAATAATCTGTCTTCCTGTTTTTGACACCAAAGTGGATAACCTCGCATTTATCCACATTATACTGCATTTGCCATGCATCTGCCTAATCACCCAACCTGTCCAAATCATACTGGAGTTTCTCTGCATCCTCCTCACAGCACACACGCCCACCCAGTTTTGTGTCGGCTGCAAACTTGGAGATATTACATCTAGTTCCCTCGTCTAGATCAATTATATATATTGTGAATAGCTGGGGTCCTAGCACCGATCCCTGTGGTACTCCACTAGTCATTGCCTGCCACTCGGAAAAAGACCCGTTTATTCCAACTCTTTGCTTCCTGTCTGCCAACCAGTTCTCTTTCCAAGACAGTGCCTTACCCCCAATCCCGTGTGCTTTAACTTTGCACGCTAATCTCTTATGCGGGACCTTATTGAAAGCCTTCTGAAAGTCCAAATACACCACTTCCACTGGTTCTCCCTTATCTATTCTACCAGTTACATCCTCAAAAAATTCCAGTAGATTAGTCAAGCATGATTTACCTTTTGTAAATCCATAGTGACTTTGTCCGATCCTGTCACTGTTTTCCAAGTGCTCTGTTATTAATTCTTTTATAATGGACTCTAGCATTTTCCTCACTACCGATGTCAGGCTTACCGGTCTATAATTCCCCGTTTTCTCTCTACCACCTTTTTAAATAGTGGGGTTACATTAGCTATCCTCCAATCCATGGGAACTGTTCCAGTCGATAGAATGTTGGAAGATGACCTGCAATGCATCTACTATTTCTAGGGCCACTTCCTTAAGTACCCTAGGATGTAAATTATCAGGCCCTGGGGATTTATCGGCCTTCAATCCCGTCAATTTCCCAAACACCATTTCCTTACAAATACTGATTTCATTCAGTTCCTCCCTCTCATTAGGCCCTATGTTCCCCGACATCTCTGGGAGGTTAGGTGTGTCCTCCTTTATGAAGACAGAACCAAAGTATGTATTTAATTGGTCAGCCATTTCTTTGTTCCCCATTATAAATTCCCCTGATTGACTGCAAGGGACCTACACTTGACTTCACCAATCTTTTTCTCTTCACATATCTAAAATCTAGCTATCACTTTGGTCATTTTCAAGTAGGGACTGAAATTGTTTATGTGCCTTTTATGATTTATCCACGATGACCCTCAAGTCCCTCTCTTGATCCATATAACTTAGTGGGTACCCAGGGACCCAGCTATCAGGGAAAGTGAAAGTACTCTTAAGAATGTGTGAGTTAAGAAAAAAAGACTTGCATTTATATAGCGCCTTTCACAACCACCAGATGTCCCAAAGCGCTTTACAGCCAATGAAGTGCTCTTTTGAAGCGTAGTCACTGTTATAATGTAGGAAACGCAGCAGCTATATAAATGCAAGTTGTTGCTGTTGTTGTTGGAGTGGGACTTGAACCCACAGCAAGCCATGAGTGCTACCAATTGAGCTTTCAGTTTTGGACAATTAACCTCGAAGGATTGGTGGGGGTATAGTGCAGATTCACCAGAATGATCTTTTATGTCCACCCGAGAGCACAAACGGGGCCTCAGTTTAATCTCTCATCCAAAAGACGGCACCTCCAACAGTGCAGCGCTCCCTCGGCACTGCACTGGAGTGTCAGCCTAGATTTTTGTGCTCAAGTCTATGGAATGGGACCTGAACCCACAGCCTGCTGGCTCAGAGGTGAGGGTGCTACCCACTGAGCCACAGCTGACACGAGAGTAGTCTGAAACACAAATGCCATACATGTAATCCTAAAGTTTATTCCATTATTTAAACTCATGTTGATGCTTGGGAATGGAACACTTTCCACTATAGAGATGTGGCAGTTTTCAAAATGACAAGTGTACATTAACTAGACATGAACTACTCACTTGGTTTTCTTCCAGTGTCTCCATTATTAAAATGTAATTTTCCCACAACTGTACAAGTTGTTTGTTTTTTTCACCCGACCACCAGAAAAGACACGAGTCTAAAATAAAAAGGTTCAAATTAGAATGGGACTGAGAAATTGGCATATTTGAGCCAACAGTTACACCAGGCAAATTTACCTTCAAATGTCAAGATATGCAACTCATTTGGAACATAGAAGATAGGAGCAGGAGTCGGCCATTCAGCCCCTCGAGCCTGCTCCGCCATTCAATGAGGTCATGGCTGATCATCCAAATTCAGTACCCTGTCCCTGCTTTCTCCCCATATCCCTTGATCCCCTTAGCCTTAAGAAATATATCGAACTCCTTCTTGAATATATTTAATGAATTGGCCTCTACTGCCTTCTGTGGTAGAGAATTCCACAGGTTCACCACTCTCTGGGTGAAGAAATTCCTCCTCATTTCTGTCCTAAATGGCTTACCCCTTATCTTCAGACTGTGACCCCTGGTTCTGGATTCCCCCACCATCAGGAACATCCTTCCTGCATCTAGTCTGTCTGATCCTGTTAGAATTTTATAAGTTTCAATGAGATCCCCTCTCATTCTTCTAAACTCCAGCGAGTGTAAGCCTAATCGACCCAATCTCTCCTCATACGTCATTCCTGCCATCCCAGGTATCAGTCAGGTGAATCTTCGCTGCACTCCCTCCATGGCAAGAACGTCCTTCCTCAGATAAGGTGACCAAAACTGCACACAATACTCAAGGTGTGGTCTCACCAAGGCCCTGTACAACTGCAGTAAGACATCCTTGTTCCTGTACTCGAACCCTCTCGCTATGAAGGCCAACATACCATTTGCCTTCTTAACCGCCTGCTGCACCTGCATGCTTACCTTCAGCGACTGGTGCACAAGGACACCCAGGTCTCGTTGCACTTCCCCTTCTCCCAATCTATTGCCATTCAGATAATAATCTGCCTTCCTGTTTTTGACACCAAAGTGGATAACCTCGCATTTATCCACATTATACTGCATCTGCCATGCATCTGCCCAATCACCCAACCTGTCCAAATCATACTGGAGTTTCTCGGCATCCTCCTCACAGCACACACTCCCACCCAGCTTTGTGTCGTCTGCAAACTTGGAGATATTACATCTAGTTCCCTCGTCTAGATCATTAATATATATTGTGAATAGCTGGGGTCCAAGGACCGATCCCTGCGGTACCCCACTAGTCACTGCCTGCCACGTGGAAAAAGACCCGTTTATTCCAACTCTTTGCTTCCTGTCTGCCAACCTTTATACTTGTGGATGAAAAGGTAGCCTTCAAATCCATAGCTTTTCTTGCATTGAACTTCTATAATATTGCCCACCAATGCCCTAATTCATGCTTGTCATCTCCAAACCTTGACGAATCCAATGCTCTCTTGGCCAGATTCCCATCCTCCAGCTCATCCAAAACTCTGCTGTCCGTGTCCTCTCACACCAGGTCCTGGGCACCCCTCACTCCTGCCCTCAATGTCCTCCAATGCCTCAAATTTTAAATTTTCATCCTTATGCTTAAAATTCCTCCACGGCCTCTCCCATCCCTACATCTAGAACCTCCTCCATCCCTCTAACCCTCTAACCCCTCCCTGATATCTGCATTTCTCTGACTCCGGCCTCTTGTACAAACTCCACTCCCCGCAATTCACCATTGGTAGCCATGCCTTCAGCCTCCTTGACTGCACTCTGGAATTCCCTCCCTTGACCTCCCCGTCTCTCCGCCTGCTGCTCCACCTTTAAGACCTTCTTTAAGCCCACCTCTTTGACCAAGCTTTTGGTCGGTCCTCCCAGTATTTCCTTCTTTGGCTCAGCATCCATTTCCTTATGCCTCTTTGAAGCACCTTGGGTTTTTCGATGTTAAAGGCACTACACGGGTGCAAGTTGTTGTTATAGAGAGAACCAAATAATATTCATATAGGAGTGATGGTACAGTATTTCACTTTAATTTATCCTAGAATTAAAATCTACAAGGCAAAGAAACAGATTTTCTTTTAAGCATAGGAGGAGTCCCTTCCTGCCTGTGCTGAATTTAAGCTCCACCACTGCTGATTTTACATAGTCCAATTTTCCTGCGTTTTAATATTATTCTTAAAAAATAACCAGTACCCTTTTGAATGCCGTAATGAATCTAGCATTAAATCATCATTTGTGGCAAAGTATTCCATATTCTGATTAGTCTGAAAAAGTTTCTTTCAATGTTCCTTTTTAATGTAGTGTGCACTTACATTGCCATGGTGGGCTCTTCTCTTCAATTTATCACCAACATAAATAATCTATATTTATCCTGTTTATTCTTATCATTTTGAACTCCTCTGTTAAATCCTCCCTCAATCATCACAGTCTGAGAGAACACAGCCCTAGTTACTCTAACCTTTATTTCTAACGCCCGATATCATCCTGGTAAACACAGGAAACTTTCGTTTAACCGGAGGTTAAAAGTCCGGAAAGCTCCATCTACCGGCAAAATTCAGGAGCCGTTTCCTGTAAGTGTTTTTTACTTCTCGTTGCTTTTTTTTTTTCCAGTCAGGCTCTGCAAGGTCTAGCTGAAGCTGTTGCTTAGCTACAGAGACGCTTTTAAGCTGCAGCCGACTGTTTTGAAGCTGTTGCTAAGCAACAGGGTTTGTTGATTCACACGGAGCTCAAAAGCTCCGTATGTTTTAACATTAGCGCTGGTTTCTATGGCAGTTTTGATGGTACGGCACCAGCTCGGTCCCGTCAGTGCCGGATACCAGAAAGTTTCCTGTACTCACTGCACTCTCTCTGGGGCTGTTCTAGCTCTCCTGTTGCGAGGAGCCCAAAATCATGTACAGTACTGAAGACGTAGCCCAACTATCATTTTAGACGTAGCCATCATGACATCTTTGCTTTTGTGCTCAATCCATCTCGATATAAATTCCCAAATCTCATTTGCCTTTTTAATGGTTTTTAAAAAAAATCTTACTACTCATTTTTTGGATTTATGTAATTGTCCGTGTCCTTTTTTTGCTGTGAGAAATTTAGCATTTAAGTTATAATTCTATACTTTATCCTTGTTCCCAAAATGCAATGCCTCACATTTTTCCATATTAAACAGTGTCTGCCACGTATCTGCCCATTCTCCAGGCCTGTTTACGTTCTTTTGTAATATGCTTCATTCTTCTTGGCATTTCGCTACTCCTCCCACTTTGGTATCTGCAAACTTTGATGTTCAACCTTTTATTTTTACAATAAAGATCATATAATAATGTTACACACACACACACACACACACACACACACACACACACACACACACATCACAGACACAAAAAGACACACACACACACACACACACACAGACATCACAGAGACAAAAAGACACACACACACACACAGACATCACAGAGACAAAAAGACACACACACACACACACACATCACAGAGACAAAAAGACACACACACACACACAGACATCACAGAGACAAAAAGACACACACACACACAGACATCACAGAGACAAAAAGACACACACACACACACAGACATCACAGAGACAAAAAGACACACACACACACACATCACAGACACAAAAAGACACACACACACACACATCACAGAGACAAAAAGACACACACACACACACACAGACATCAGAGACAAAAAGACACACACACACAGACATCACAGAGACAAAAACACACACACACACACACACACACACACACACACACACACACACACACACACACACACACACACACACACACACACACACACACACACACACACACACACACACACACATCCGTACAGCCACTTTCTCCTTTGGCCTTGGGCCTTAATTTTCTCAACCAATTCCCTATGCAGCATTTTATCAAATGTTCGCCAAAGTCTCCATAAACTACATCTAACATATCTCCTAATCCATATGTTACATTATTCTCTCAAAAAATTCTATAATGGTAGTTAAACATGATCCATATTCACTAACTCTAATCAGTCTATGCACACTTATTTTATCCCTAATTATGGTCTCTAGTAGATTTTCCTAGTACTGACACAAGTCTAACCAGTTGATTGTTCAAAAACGAGAAAGGGATAGGCCACGCAACAGAGGGGCAATATTTACCAAGCTCCAGTCCTTTAGCACATCTGCTGTCTCCAATGAACTTTGAGGTCCACTACTTTCTCACTAACCTGGGATGCACATCATTTAGTCCTTAATATTTAGCAATTTTAGCACTCTCAACGTCTTAAGAACCATTTCCTTATTAATGCACATGCTATTAGTTGCCTTTCTGTTTCCTCAGTCTGTCAGCCATGGCTCAGTTGGTAGCACTCACGCCTCTGAGTCAGAAGGTTGTGGGTTTAAATCCAACTCCAGAGACTTGAGCACAAAAATCTAGACCGACACTCCAGGGCAGTACTGAGGGAGTGCTGCACTGTCGGAGGTGCAGTCTTTCAGATGAGGCATTAAACCAAGGCCCCGTCTGCTCTCTAAGGCGGACGTAAAAGATCCCATGGCACTATTTCAAAGACGAGTGAGGGAGTCCTCCCCGGTGTCCTGGGGCCAATATTTATCTCTCAATCAACATCACAAAAACAGATTAGCTGGTCACCATCACAATGCTGTTTGTGGGAGCTTGCTGTGTGGAAATTGACTGCCGCATTTCCTACAACAGTGACTACACTTATAAAAGTATTTCATTGGCTGTAAAGCGTTTTGGGACGTCCCTTGTGCCCGTATGCAGCAAGACCTGGACGACATTCAGGCTTGGGCTGATAAGTGGCAAGTAACATTCGCGCCACACAAGTGCCAGACAATGATTATCTTCAACAAGCGAGCATCTAAATACCGCCCCTTGACATTCAACAGCATTACCATCGCTAAATCCCCCAACAGCAACATCCTGGGGTGGGGGGGGGGGGGGGGGGGGTGGTGATCACCATTGACCAGAAACTTAACTGGACCAGCCACATAAATACTGTGGATACAAGAGCAGGTCAGAGGCTGGGTACTCTGCAGCAAGTGTCTCACCTCATGACCCCCCCAAAGCCTTTCCACCATCTACAAGGCACAAGTAAGGAGTGTGACGGAATACTCGCCACTTGCCTGGGTGAGTGCGGCTCCAAAAACACTGAGGAAGCGCGACACCATCCAGTACAAAGCAGCCCGCTTGATCGGCACCCCATCCACCACCTTAAACATTCACTCCCTCCACCACTGACGTACCGTGGCTGCAGTGTGTACCATCTACAAGATGCACTGCAGCAACTCGCCAAGGCTTCTTCGACAGCACATCCCAAACCCGTGACCTCTACCATCTAGATGGGCAAGGGCAGCAGGCACATGGGAACACCATCACCTGCAAGTTCCCCTCCAAGTAACACACCATCCCGACTTGGAAATATATCGTCGTTCCTTCATAGTCGCTGGGTCAAAATCCTGGAACTCCCTCCCTAACAGCACTGTGGAAGTACCTTCACCACACGGACTGCAGCAGTTCAAGGCGGCGGCTCACCACCACCTTCTCGAGGGCAATTAGGGATGGGAAATAAATGCTGCCTTGCCAGCGATGTCCAGATCCCAGGAACAAATTGAAAAAATAAATGCAAGTCTTTCTTCTTCCTTTTCCATCTACAAGCCTTTGATATCATCTTTCACTCTCCTCTGTAAATACCAAAGCGAAGTTTTCATTAATCTACACTGCCATTTCCATATCTAGATGAAAGACCTTGCAGTTATGTGGCCCGTTTCATGTTCTCATCACATCCCAAGCTAATAATTACTGTTGAAGTGTCGTCCGTATTGGTATATAGGCAAACACAGCAGCAGGTCTCACAAACAATGAGACTGACCAGATAATCTGTTTTAGTTGATTGGCCGGTATTTATCGCTCAGGACACTGGGAAAACTTCACTCTTCTCCACCTGAGCAGGCAAATGGACCATCAGTTTAACATCTTATCCAAAAAATGCCACCTCGGAGAGTGCAGCGCTCCCTCAGTATTGTATGAAATGTTAATCTAGAAAGTGGGCTCAAGTCTCTGGCGTTGGGCTTGACCCTACATTGTGATGAGGTGGTCTGAACCAATACAAAATTTCTTCTGGCATTGTGCAAAGCGCTACGACAACAATTAAATCCTGATAGCTGAAATTTTGGCTAAACCTTTTGCATCTTAGATATGCATTAATGAAAGAATGGAAAAGATAATCAAGTTTCCTGACTGCTTTTACCTGTTGGGTATGAGGTTATCTTCTGTATCTAGAAAGTGTCCGTCACTGACTATACCATGAAACTTGTTGAATGTTAGCTAGAACCACTACATTTTATTGAAACTGGTTGGTAGTGTAATGTCCCATTGTAAAAGTCACTGTCCTGATGACAACCCACCAGCTTCTGACGCCGCGGGTCCTTGCTGTGCACAAATTGGCACTACTGGCTGCTGTGGGGACAGGTTTACAAAGTTACTTTCCTCAAGTTCATTCCTAATGATTGGCAAAATAATGGAATCAACTATCGATGTCAGAATAAGTTGCTGAGTTTATGGTGTCACTTAAAAAAAAAAACAGGCCGGCTTATTTCCAAATTAGTGGGGCCTCTTACATTTGCACACACTCGGCACTTTGTAGCTTTTGCCCTAATCTCACTTAGCACTCTCTCCTGTATATAACAATCTGTCCCTGGGGACTTAGAGTTTTGAGCCCTCGGACCCCCAGAAGAACTTCAAGTACCAATATGGAATGACCTGTCCGAACTAAAAACGTCAGTGATATCTTTTAAATTTCAATTTGAAAAATCTTGCTTATATTGCAGTAACGGCAACGTAGTTTAACTGTAGAGCCCCTCATGCTGGGCGGCATGGATTAGATGGTGAATACATAAGAACATAAGAAATAGGAGCAGGAGTAGGCCATATGGCCCCTCGGGCCTGCTCCGCCATTCAATAGGATCATGGCTGATCTGAATCTAGACTCACGTCCACTTCCCTGCCCTCTCCCAGTAACCCCTAATTCCCTTATCTGCTAGGAAACTGTCTATCTCCATTTTAAATTTATTTAATGTTGCAGCTTCCACAGCTCTCTGGGGTAGCAAATTCCATAGATTTACTACCCTCTGAGTGAAGAAGTTTCTCCTCATCTCAGTTTTGAAACGGCAGCCCCTTATTCTAAGATTATGCCCCCTGGTTCTAGTCTCACCCATCAGTGGAAACATCCTCACCGCATCCACCCGATCAAGCCCCCTCACAATCTTATATGTTTCGATACGATCGCCTCTCATTCTTCTGAACTCCATGAGTAGAGTCCCAACCTACTCAACCTTTCCTCATACGTCAACCCCCTCATCTCTGGAATCAACCGAGTGAACCTTCTCTGAACCGCCTCGAGAGCAAGTATATCTTTTCTTAAATATGGAAACCAAAACTGTAATGTATATACCTTTTAAGGGGGGGGGGGGGGGGGGAAACTACTTTTTACAGCTCATGTATACTGTAGTACCGGCAGTGACCACACCTGTATATAGCACGGAGTAGTAATCTGTACAGTTCAGTTCCAGAGTGAGCCATGTTGAGTAAACACCTGTTGTACCGTTCTCCTGCAGTCTTGTGTCTTACTACTGACGGACACAACATTGGCGACGAGACAAATTCAATCCTACCTGCAACTCTGCACACCTCCCAGAGATTCGTTCCTGCAGGCCAGTAGATTGGAGGTCAAGGCCAGAGACACGGGCGTCGACCACAGGCAACCGCCCAGTCATCCAGCAGAGACTCGAGAATTGCGAGGGAGGCTGTTGAGAGCCAGGCTTGGCTTTCCAGTCGCGGTGGTCCAGCGAAACGGGCTGGCAACAGGTAGTGCGCAGACCCTTCCCGGACAGCGGCGGGCTAGAGCCCGACCGAGCGGCACAGAAAAGGGCCGAGCAGCGTCGACGGGGGAGAGAGAGAGAGGGCAGAGCACACAGGGCGCAGCCGGTGTTCAGGGGCCGAGCAGCGTCGAGGAGAGGGAGAGACGTGCAGAAACCCGCGAGGCGCCGCCATTGCCACAAGGACCGCCGAGAGCGGCGTTGGCAGCAGCGCAGGAGAATTGCGCGAAACCTACAGGGCGCCGCCATTGCCACGAGGACCACCGAGAGCGGCGTTGGCAGCAGCGGGGGAGGAAGGAAAGCGCGGGAGACGCCATTTTAAGCCATTTTTAAACCACACCCAAAATGCCGAAGAGTGGCAGTATCACCGCATTTGACAATGAAGTCGAAGATTGGACTACATATGTCGAACGAATAGAGGTATACTGCAAGGCAAATGAGGTGTCAGATGACAAGAAAGCGCCGGTATTGTTAAATTTAATGGGTGCAAAGACGGATGGCTTATTACGAAATCTAGTAACCCCAGCGAAGCCAGTGGAAGAGAGTTTTGGAGACATAGTGACGATACTACAGGAACATTTAAACCCCACACCGCTGCTGATAGCAGAAAGATTCAAGTTTCACAAACGGAACCAGCATAAGGGTGAAAGCAATGCTGAATATTTAACAGAACTGCACAAACTATCGAAACACTGCCAGTTTGGAACGGGACTGGCAGATACCTTAAGGGACAAGTTTGTGTGTGGGCTTCAAAGTGATGGAACCCAGAAACGGCTTTTATCTGAAAAGGACCTTACGCTGGACAAGGCTTTCAGCATTGCGGTATCATATGAAGCAGCAGCACGGGGCGCTGCAGAGATACAACAGAGACCGCAAGAATATGGCACAAACGAAATGTCATACAGAACAGAGAAGTGCTATCGCTGCGGCAGAACAACACACGACCACAATGATTGCTGGTTCAAAGACAAAGTGTGCAGACAGTGTGGAAAAGTAGGACACATAGCACGAGTCTGCAGGTCGGGAAAGAAAACCAGCAATAAGAAATCTCCAAAAGAAAAGTACAAGAAGGTACATAAGGTGACGGAGAATAGTGCAGACGAACAAAAGAGTGATACCGACTCCGAAAGCAGGGAGCTGAGTTGTCTGAAACTACATAATGTGATCAAAACGGAGGATCACCAAACCATTTGGGTCACTCTCAAGATAGCAGGAGTCCAGGTAAAAATGGAATTGGACACAGGATCAGCCCTAACAGTCATAAACCGACAGGACTACGAGCGGCTATTCTCACACATACCCTTGAGAGACACAAAAATTATTTTGAAGACGTACACGGGGCAAAAAGTCTACCCCAAAGGAAAAATAAGGGTGACCGTTATATATAACGGTAAGGAAATACCAAAACTAGACCTGTATGTATTGCAAGATGGAGGACCACAATTACTGGGACGTGAATGGATCCGGAAAATACAGCTGGGTTGGCATTCCATACAAGCACTGACTGTGGCTGCCAAAAAGGATGACGACGTCACACCTGGGCAACTGTCAAAGATCCTAACCGACGCGCAAGAAGTGTTCCAGCAAGGACTCGGAACACTAAAAGGCATGACAGCAACAATTAAAATCGAAGAAAACGCAAGGCCAAAATTTTTTCAGGCCAGACCGGTACCTTATGCGATCCGCCCAGCCGTCGAAGCAGAGCTGGAGAGTTTGGAACGTTCAGGAGTACTGTCCAAGGTAGACTGGAGCGAGTGGGCTACACCCATCGTCCCTGTGATGAAAAAGTCATTGAGCAGCACGCCTGGGGAACCAAGGAAGGTTCGCATCTGTGGGGACTTTAAGGTAACAGTGAACCCAGTCCTTCACACCGTACAATATCCACTTCCGCGGATTGAAGATATTTTCGCCTCGCTATCTGGAGGGAAACGCTTCACTAAGATTGATCTGGCCCAGGCGTATCTGCAAATGGAGGTAGAAGAAGCATCAAAAAAATACCTCACAATCAACACCCATAAAGGTCTCTACCAATACAACCGGCTGGTATTCGGGGTAGCATCAGCTCCGGCTATTTGGCAAAGGGCAATGGAACAAGTCCTGCAAGGGATCCCAGGGACCCAGTGTTATTTGGACGACATCCTGGTCACGGGCGAAAATGACAGTGATCACCTCGCCAACCTGGAGCAGGTGCTCACTAGATTGAAGGAATATGGGCTCCGAGCTAACCGCCCCAAATGCGAGTTTAAAAAAAAACAGATCTCGTATTGTGGCCACGTTATCGATAAAGAGGGGTTATATAAGTCCCCAGAAAAGATTGAGGTAGTAGTCAAGGCTCCAGCACCGGAAAACGTGTCATAACTGAGGTCGTTCCTTGGGCTGGTAAACTACTACCATAAGTTCTTGACAAATTTGTCTACAATACTACACCCACTGAACACCCTACTGCAAACTGGAGTGCCATGGAAGTGGAGTGACGAATGTAAACGAGCTTTCCAGAAGAGCAAAACACTAATCACATTGAATCACATTCAACCCAGCACGACCAATTCGGTTGGCGTGTGATGCGTCACCTTATGGCATTGGAGCGGTGCTGTCGCACAAATTCTCGGACAGCTCAGAGAGGCCAATCGCCTTTGCGTCACGATCACTAACCTCAGCCGAGCGTAACTACGCCCAGATTGACAGAGTGGCCCTCAGCCTAGTGTGGGGAGTGAAAAAGTTCAATCACTATCTGCACGGGCAGAAATTCACCTTGCTGACTGACCACCAGCCTCTTGTCTCCATTTTTAATCCGAAGGAGGGCATTCCGGTGATGACTGCGCAACGACTACAAAGATGGTCACTCTTTCTCGGGGCGCACCACTATGAGATTGAATATAAGGGCACGAAACAGCATGGAAATGCTGATGGGCTATCACGCCTGCCACTGCCTACTGCGGAGGAAGCACTAGCAGTGGATCCTGTCGAAATATTTCATTCGACTATAGTTGAATACCTACCGGTAACTAATGCTCGTATAGAAAAGGAGACCCGAAATGACCTGACACTGTCTCGGGTATATGATTTGACGGTGAAGGGATGGCCAGCACATGGCGACTCACTGTTGCCAGCATTCTCGACAAGAGAACAGCGGTCAGTGTGCCGGGGGACTTTGATGTGTGGATCCCGAGTGGTAATTCCACCCAAGTTAAGGGATAGAGTGCTCAATGAGCTTCCTGAGGGTCATCTGGGAGGGGTAAAAATGAAAAGCCTTGCCAGGGCTTATGTGTGGTGGCCGGGAATCGATAAACAAATCGAGCACCTGACCAAGAGCTGCTCAGGATGCCAGAAAGTCCAAAATGCACCACCACATGCCCCTCTACACCCATGGGAGTGGCCCTCATCTCCATGGCAACGGGTGCATATTGATTTTGCTGGTCCATTCATGGACTCAATGTTTTTAATAGCCGTGGATGCGCACTCGAAATGGCCTGAGGTCATCAAAATGTCTTCCACCACCACGGAGAAAACTATTGCAGTCCTACGGACCATTTTTGCCAGGAACGGCTTGCCAGAACAGATTTGCTCTGATAACAGACCACAGTTTGTGTCCGAAGAGTTCCGGAGGTTTATGCAGAAGAATGGGGTAAGGCATTACACATTCGCCCCGTATCATCCAGCCACAAATGGATTGGCTGAGAGGTTCGTACAAACCTTTAAGAAGGGCAGCACGGTGGCATAGTGGTTAGCACTGTTGCCTCACAGCGCCAGGGACCCGGGTTCGAATCCGGCCTCAGGTGACTGTGCAAACTCCACACAGACAGTCACCCCGTGTTTGCGTGGGTTTCCTCCGGGTGCTCCGGTTTCCTCCCACAGTCCAAAGATGTGCGGGTTAGGTTGATTGGCTATGATAAATTGACCCTTAGTGTTAGGGGGATTAAATACGTGGGGATAGGGTGGGATATGTGTTGGTGTAGGGGTTACGGGGATCAGGTGGGATATGTGTCGGTGCAGGCTCGATGGGCCGAAATGGCCTCTAGCTGCACTGTGGGGTTTCTGTGATTCTGTGAAGGCAATAAAGGCTATGTACAATGACAACATTCCGCTGCAGCATAAGGTGGACAATTTCCTGTTCGCCTACCGGAATGCGACACATGCAGTCACCAACCAGGCCCCGGCCATGATGTTCTTTAACCGAAGGTTAAGATCTCGCCTGGATTTGCTCAGACCAAATGTACGAAGAGATGTTGAGAGTAAGCAATTCCAGCACATCCATGAGAAGCCAACAAGGAGCTTCAATGTAGGGCAACCAGTCTTGGCCCGCGACTACCGAACAGAAAAATGGCAGCCAGGAACGATATGCACACGGCAGGGCCCACTAATGTACACAGTGGACGTTGGGGAGAACATCGTGAGACGCCATGCTGACCAGATCCTAGAGTCACAGGAACAAATCAACCCCATGCCTCGCCCATACGTACCTGGTGAGGAACCCGACGTACAGGTCGCATCTACCCCAGAAACAGTAGCATCGGAAGCTGATGACCCAACCGACGACAGGGTGCCAGAATCGCCTCCGCACCAAGAGCGAGACACTTGGGAAAGGCGCTATCCAGAAAGGATCAGGAAGCCTCCCCAAAGACTGAATATATAAATGGACTATTTTCAGCTAACGTTGTATGTTAAGAGTGTTATGGTACTGTTAATCTACAAGATGAGGAATTGTAATGTATATACCTTTAAGGGGGGAAACTACTTTTTACAGCTCATGTATACTGTAGTACCGGCAGTGACCACACCTGTATATAGCACTGAGTAGTAATCTGTACAGTTCAGTTCCAGAGTGAGCCATGTTGAGTAAACACCTGTTGTACCGTTCTCCTGCAGTCTTGTGTCTTACTACTGACGGACACAACAAAAACTGTACGCAATATTCCAGGTGTGGCCTCACCAATACCCTGTATAACTGCAGCAAGACTTCCCTGTTTTTATACTCCATCCCCCTTGCAATAAAAGCCAAGATTCCATTGGCCTTCCTGATCACCCGCTGCACCTGCATACTAACTTTTTGTGTTTCATGCACCAGGACCCCCAGATCCCTTTGTACTGTAGCACTTTGCAGTTTCTCTCCATTTAGATAATATAACTTGCTCTTTGATTTTTTCTGCCAAAGTGCATAACCTCACACTTTCCAACATTATATTGCATCTGCCAAATCTCTGCCCACTCACTTAGCCTGTCTATGTCCTTTTGCAGGTTTATGTCCTCCTCACTCACTGCTTTCCCTCCCATCTTTGTATCGTCGGCAAACTTCGATATGTTGCACTCGGTCCCTTCCTCCAAATCGTTAACATAGATTGTAAAGAGTTGGGGTCCCAGCACGGACCCCTGCGGAACACCACTAGTTAATGATTGCCAGCCCGAGAACGAACCATTTATCCCAACTCTCTGTTTTCTGTTAGATAGCCAATCTTCCACCCATGCCAGTATATTACCCCCAATCCTGTGATTTTTTATCTTGATCAGTAATCTTTTGTGTAGGAAGAAATCATTTACATCGATAACTAGTGCGAAGATTAAAAGACTAAAGACGGAAGAAGCCCTAGAGGAGTATAAAAAGTGCAGGGGCATACTTAAAAAAGAAATTAGGAGGGCGAGGAGGGGCCATGAAATAACACTGGCGAGCAAAATAAAGGAAAATCCTAAGATGTTTTATAAGTATATTAAGGGCAAGAGGATAACCAGGGAAAGGGTAGGGCCCATTAGGGACCAAAGTGGCAATCTGTGTGTAGAGCCAGATGATGTAGGCGGGGTTTTAAATGAATTTTTTGCATCTGTGTTCACTATGGAGAGAGACGATGCAGACATAGAAATCGGGCAAGGGGACTGTGACATACTTGAACATATTAGCATCGAGAGGGAGGAGGTGCTAGCAGTTTTAGCAGGCCAAAAAGTGGATAAATCCCCAGGCCCGGACGAGATGTATCCCAGGCTGCTGTGGGAGGCAAAGGAGGAGATTGCAGGGGCTCTGACACAAATTTTCAGAACCTCTCTGGCCACAGGGGATGTACCAGAGGACTGGAGAACAGCTAATGTAGTACCACTATACAAGAAGGGTAGCAGGGATAAACCAGGGAATTACAGGCCAGTGAGCCTAACATCTGTGGTAGGGAAATTATTGGAAAAAATTCTGAGGGACAAAATTAATCTCCACTTGGAGAGGCAAGGATTAATCGGGGATAGTCAGCATGGCTTTGTCAAGGGTAAATCATGTCTGACAAATCTGATTGAATTTTTCGAGGGGGTGACTAGTGGGGTGGATGAGGGAAATGCTGTGGATGTGGTTTACATGGACTTCAGTAAAGCTTTTGACAAAGTCCCGCATAGGAGACTGGTCAAGAAGGTAAGAGCCCATGGGATCCAGGGTGCCTTGGCGCGTTGGATCCTAAACTGGCTGAGTGGCAGGAGGCAGAGGGTGATGGTCGAAGGATGCTTTTGTGACTGGAAGCCTGTGTCCAGTGGGGTACCTCAGGGATCGGTGCTGGGTCCCTTGTTGTTTGTGATCTACATAAATGATTTGGATGAGAATGTAAAAGGTATGATCAGTAAGTTCGCAGATGACACGAAAATTGGTGGGGTGGTAAATTGCGAGGAGGAAAGCCTCAGGCTACAGGACGATATAAACGGGTTGGTCAGATGGGCGGAAAAGTGGCAAATGGAATTTAACCCTGAAAAGTGCGAGGTGATGCATTTTGGACGGACAAATAAGGCAAGGGAATACACAATGAGTGGTAGGACCCTAGGAAGTACAGAGGGTCAGAGGGACCTTGGTGTACATGTACATAGATCTCTGAAGGCAGCGGAACAGGTAGATAAGGTGGTTAAAAAGGCATATGGGATACTTGCCTTCATTAGCCGAGGCATAGAATATAAGAGCAGGGAGGTTATGATGGAGCTGTACAAAACGCTGGTGAGGCCACAGCTGGAGTACTGTGTGCAGTTCTGGTCACCTCACTATAGGAAGGATGTGATTGCTTTGGAGAGGGTGCAGAGAAGATTCACCAGGATGTTACCTGGGATGGAGCGCCTCAGCTATGAAGAAAGACTAAACAGGCTGGGGTTGTTTTCCTTAGAGCAAAGAAGGCTGAGGGGGGACCTGATTGAGGTGTACAAAATGATGAGGGGCATAGATAGGGTAGATAAAGAGGAACTTTTCCCCTTAGTAGGGGGGTCAATAACAAGGGGGCATAGATTCAGGGTAAGGGGCAGGAGATTTAGAGGGGATTTGAGGAGGAACTTTTTCACCCAGAGGGTGGTTGGAATCTGGAACTCACTGCCTGAAAGGGTGGTAGAGGCAGGAACCCTCACAACATTCAAGAAGCATTTGGATGAGCACTTGAAATGCCATTGCATACAAGGCTATGGACCAAATGCTGGAAAATGGGATTAGACAGGACAGGGGTGGATGGGCGGCGCGGACACGATGGGCCGAAGGGCCTCTTTCTGTGCTGTAAAACTCTATGACTCTAAGTCTTCAGCTTACCAGATTCAGCCTGGTACTCCGAGCAGATTTCCGTTTTCAATGTATTCGAAACATCCACAGCTCTCTTCAGCAGGTACATCGCTCTCTTGCGCGACGTGTTATCCGTCTGCACCAGTCCCGTCTGCACCACTTTCCAAAACTCGGAGCAAGTTCGCAGGTCCAGGGTGTCGGGAGGTGACCGGCCTCCGGTGCCGAGAAGCAGGTGATGAGAAAGCGAGCTCAAAAGCAGCAGGACTCTGGAGACGTTGCCCCAGCTTTTCACCCGATCCCAGATATCCTCGACGGTGGCGGACTTTTGCTCGGAACCGGCCGGATCCAGAAGAGCCGGGATTACCCCGCTGACCATCCTAGCCGCCACGCTGTCCTCTCCCACCTTGACAGCCGTCAGTGCGACCGACACCAGCTCCCCGGTCCCCGCGCACCGCTCCGCCAGCAGCGGCGCCACCACCTTCGCCAGCACCTCGACGGCGACGTGAACGTCCGCGTACTCCGGAGCCGGCGGCTCGCAGCTCCCGGCCGGGCCCGCTCGGCTCCGCTGCTCGGCGTAGCTCCGGAGGTGGCGCAGGGAAGAGGCGGCCACCTCTGGCAGCAGGGTTGGCGGGGCCTGCCGACAGCAGGCGGCAAGCAGGGCGCACGCCGAGTGCACCAGCCGGCGGCCGCCCGCCTCTTCCGAGCGCAGCCTGCACAACAGCGGCAGGCAGCGGCCCACCGCCACCTCCCGCAAGGTGCGGTGGAGTTCCTCCCGCTCCGAGCCAGAGCCGGGGTGGGTCGCTGTCTCCTCCACCCACCCCGGTCCCGGGCCGAGCCTCTCGATGAAGAGCCGCAGAATCTCCATCCGATCGGCGTTGAGCGGACCCTCGGCCTCCCAGCACCAGCGGCACAACTCCCGCAAGGTGGAGCCCCAAGGCGGGCCGTGCCCGAGGCCGAAGCGCAGCAGCAAGTCGGCGATCAACAGCGGCTCCATCTTCACCGTCACAACAACCCGACACCAACCGCCGTGCGGACCACTTCCGCGGGAAGGAGCCCCACTCTCAAACGTCCCGCCGAAACACAGCCGCCTCCCACTTTTTGTTTTATTCGTTCCTGGGATGTGGGTGGCGCCGGGCAAGGCCAGCATTTATTGTAAACGGGTTCTTTCTTTTCTTGGTTCATTAAATAGGGGCAGTTTGTACTGTAAACATTACCTGTAAAAAATTATTATTGTATTTATATTGTTGACCATAAAGCTGTTTTTTGAGGCTTTATCCTTTTTATTGTGGTCAATGAATGTAATGGATTTACTATGTAAATGATGAGTTGTATAAGTACTGTTCTATTTGAATGTTAAAATAAAAAAAAGGACAACAGGTAATACCAAGCAAAAATGAAGAGTCACTAGATTGCCAATAGGACTGGCGTAAAATTGTTTTTCACTATGGGTACCTGTACTGTTAATATTGTTGATTTGTCTGTAAAATTTACCACTGCATTTATACTGTTAACCCTAAAGCTGTTTTTAAGGCTTTGTTTTATTGTGGCTAATGAATGTAATGGATTTATTATGTAATTGATGAGTTGCAACAAGTACTACCATAAATATGTTTGACTGAAAAAAAGGCCAGCATTTATTGCCCATCCTGTAGTTGCTCTTGAGAAGGTGTTGGGGAGCCGCCTTCTTGAACCGCTGCAGTCCGCGCGTTGAAGGTACTCCCACAGAGCTGTTGCTGTTTTGGTGCGATCAACTAAAACTGTAATTTAACAAAAAATACAACAAATGAACCGTAACAAATTAAATTAAAATTTGGTTACTTGGGGTTGATGAAGCACTCCAGTCCCTCTCTTTTGGTGTACCACTTAGCTGCAACTTAAGGAATCGTTAAATAAGGCTTAACAACTTAAATTAAAATTACATCGGCCGGGGAGATGATGCACTCCAGTCCCCGCAGCGCCCACCTGTCTCGGAAGGCCTCGAGCGTGTCGGTGGACACCGCGTGCTCCAACGCCAGGGCCACCCGGGCGCGAAGGTGGTTGCGGAAGAGAGGCAGGCAATTGGGACGAACGACCCACAGTGCAGTTAGGGAGGGAGTTCCAGGATTTTGATCCAGCCATGATGAAGGAACAACAACTTGTATTTATATAGCGCCTTTAATGTAGTAAAACATCCCAAAGCGCTTCACAGGAGTGTTATAAGACAAAAAATTTGAACGGTCGATATATTCCCAAGTCAAGATGGTGTCATCACACTTAAAAAGTACTTGGATGTGCACTTGAAGCTACGGAGCAAGAGCTGGAAAGTGGGATTAGGCTGGATAGCTCTTTGTCGGCCGGCACGGACAAGATGGGCCGAATGGCCTCTTCCTGTGCTGTAAATTTCTATGATTCTATGTGTGTGACTTGGAGGGGAATTTGGAGGTGGTGGTGTTCCCATTCGCCTGCTGCCCTTCTCCTTCTAGATGGAAGAGGTCGTGGGTTTGGGAGGTGCTGCCGAAGAATCCTTGGCGAGTTGCTGCAGTGCATCTTGTAAATGGTACACAATGTGATGAAATATATTCCATTCATCACTGCCTGTTTTCTGTGTCTTGTAACTGCCTGCTTTCTGTGTCTTTTCCCTTCCCCCAGTCCTCATGTATTATGTATTGGAATGTGCTGGAACTGGTTGTGTGCAGGGCTCCGCCCATACCTGGCTCCTTTGTAATCTAACTTCAGTCGGGCATCAGCCTCCTGAAGGTAGACATCTCTCTATTTTACGTGTTATGTTCTGAGTTAATAAAAGCCTTACTTTTGTTCTGCTAACTTCGAGTCTCGGAATAATTGAGGCACATCACACACTGCAGCCACGGTGCACCAGTGGTGGAGTGAGTGAGTGTTTAAGGTGCTGGATGGGGTGCCGATCAAGCGGGCTGCTTTGTCCTGGACGGTGTCAAGCTTCTTGAGTGTTGTTGGAGCTGCACTCATCCAGGCAAGTGGAGAGTATTCCATCACATTCCTTACTTGTGCCTTGTGGATGGTGGAAAGGCTTTGGGGAGTCAGGAGGGGAGACATTCGCAGCAAAATACCCAGCCTCTGACCTGCTCTTATGGCCACAGTTGTCCTCGTTGTAAAAACATATTATGCATTTAAAGTCGAGGTCCCTCTTCTAGCTCGGAAGGGATGTGAACGGATCACCATCCAGTTCCTGCAAGCTCACTCGGGTGTTATTTAAATTTTTTTGTTATAAAAGAGACCGCCGCATGGGTTTACGTTTCCATGGTTACCACCAGCCACTGCCATTCCGGTTGTGTGATGACGTAATCGAGAAGGGGAGGTGACGTTAGATGACGTAATCAAGAAGGGGGCGGAGACGTTCGACGTTCGACGTCGGCCTCGCTCGAGCCCGATGGTCAGTCTGAGGGAAAGCAAAATGGCGGCGGCTGAAGGAGAGCGGCCACTGACCCAGAGCGTCCCCGCGGGGCTTGAAGCCGAGTCCGGCTCTCACTTCATCACCAGCACCTTCGCGATTGCTCATTCGGCCAGCGCTCGACAAGAGGAGGAAGAGGAGACGGAAGTGAGCAAACGCAGAGGCCGCGGCAGGCCGACGCTGTCGCCGGACACCAGGAAGAAGCGGCGCTTGGAGCACACCCGCCACACCAACCGGAGCAAGGTGTACCTGGGCCAGGCGTTCGGCCGCTGGGACCAGCTGCGCCTGCTGCTGCGCTTCAGCCACGCCGAGCTGGCCAACCTGCTCATGAACGTTTACCACAGCTGCAGCTGCGGGGCGGCCAGCTTGAGCGTCGAGCGCCCAACTTTTGTCGGCGGGCGGGAGTTCCCCCCCGCGGCCCGGGACCCGCGGGCGGTGAGAGAAAGCGGGCAAGGGGGAGACGGGGGCCCGCACCTGGACCCGGCCACTTCTGCTGCTGGCGATGCGCGCAGCCTGCAGTAAGTAAGCAAACTCCACATGTACCGCTCATACTTGGCAGTGATCTGTTCTCGATCAGACTTGGCTTTAGAAAAGAAAGACTTGCATTTATATAGCGCCTCTCACGACCACTGGACGTCCCAAAGTGCTTTGCAGCCAATGTTGTAATGTAGGAAACACGGCAGCCAATTGAGCACAGCTAGATCCCACGAACAGCAATGTGATAATGACCAGATAATCTGTTTTTAGTGATGTTGATTTCTCCCTTGAAGGTGCGGGGACAACAACAACTTGCATTTATAGAGCATCTTTAATGTAATAAAATGTCCCATGGTGTTACATGGGCACAGCAGCTTGCGCACTGTTCATGGGTTGCCAAATCACGTGCTCTCCCTATTTAAAAAAAAGACTTGCATTTATATAACTCCTTCTCAGGACATCCCAAAGTGCTTTATAGCCAATGAAGTCGTTTTTGAAGTGTAGTCACTATATTGTAATGTAAGAAACACCAGCCAATTTGTGCACAGCAAGCTCTCATAAATGGCAATGTGATAATGACATACATTTTTGGGGGGATGTTGATTGAGGGATAAGTATTAGCCAAGACAAAGAAAGAATTAAGTTGTTACAGGAATGTTATCTGTTTTCTGAAACGTGCATTCACACTATATAACTGTTATTAACTAGTCATTCATCCCATTGCTGACTATGGGAACTTGCTGCGATGAGTTAAAAAGTAACTCATTGGCTATGAAACACTTTGGGAAATCCTAAGGACATGAAAGTTGTTACATAGTTACATAGTTAATGGTAGCAAAGCAGTTTTGTTCTGCATCAAAAGTGCAATTAAAGTATGAGTGCAGCCTGAATCTGATGTCATGGTTCAACTTGCCAGTGAAACAAAGTAGAGTGCAACTACCTGGTCTGGGGCATTGTGGCCTGATGACTGACCTTCTTAAAAAGCCATGGCTAGGAATGGCCATAACTGTCTCCCTACCTACTCCTACTCAACCCATCTTTCCTAGATTAGGCTAACAACTGCCCCAAAGTACTTCTATGTATGCAGTCTGAAACTCTGAATAACCTTGTTGGTTTAAAGCCTGGAGAGGTGAGGCCATGAAGGGATTTAAACATGAGAATAACAATTTTAAGTTTGAGGCATTTGGGAACCAGGAGCCAATGTAGGTCCGCGAGGACAAGGGTGATGGAAGAGCAGGAGTTGATATGGGCTAGAATATGGGCAGCAAAATTTTGGATATGAAGTTCAGAGGGTGGAGAATTGGAGGCTGCCCAGAAGAGCATTGGCATAGTCAAGTCTGGAGGTGACAAAGGCAAGGATGAGGATTTCAGCAGCAAATTGACCAAAATAGGGTGGTGGCAGGCAGCGTTAGAGGTGGAAATTGGGGGTCTTTGTGATGCTATGGACAGGGAAATTAGTTTAATGGTTACTATTCATGTTCACATGAAACCAGTCCCTGACCAGGTGTAGATTTAGGACTCTTGTATGGGAATAGGGATGTCCTAAGCAAGAGTCTTTGTTTAATAATGAGTTTGCTACTTAAAAGTCACCCAAAATTTTTGATGATTTGGAAAATGTTGAATACAATTTAGCATGACGTATCTAATACATCAGCATGGCTGGATGTCTGGTTTGCTGTAATGTAATCAGGTTTTTGCTATGGCAAAGATGGGAGGGGTGAGAATTTAAAGCCATTAAAACACTGGATACACAAATTGAGCATAGGATTTTGATTCATTGATTTTACAATAAATAATACTTGCATTTATATAGTACTTTTATATCAAAACTGTGGCAAGGAATGACTTAGTTTTAAAGGGTTGTGAATTATCATCCCTACAGCAATATAAAGCTACTTCACTCCATTGTATTGGGTAGGAGAGATGATTCCCAGCTTTTATATTTAAAATGTGGAAAGGGGAGCCTATTCCCAATACAAACATGACACTAGAGTTTTTAGCAACGTGATTGTATTGGGATATGCAAATCTACTTTTCAGAATTTTTCTTCCTCTGCTGCATGTTGATACCATCGAGCCAATTTCATGGATGAGTATTAAAGATGGGGAGCCATGTGGGAAGTTGCGGGCCTGTTGCTGAATATGGTCATTCCTAAAACCAGCCCCTATATACATGTTTGACTGTTTATTAGTATTAATATTAATAACTGCTTGGTTGTTTAATCGTTTCTTTTGGTTGGCATGCAGCCCTGAAGGAACTTCAGAAACTAGGATAACTTCCCAAACCAACATGGCTGCCAGGTGGACTCCATGTATGTTTTCTTTCCCTATCTATAGATCATACTGTGATGGTGTGTGAAATAAACTTGTTGCATGTAAATGTGTGCAATGGGGATTTATTTTAAAAAAAAAAAAAAAAGAAAAATCTTGCTTGTTATCAGGTCTGTTGATTGTATCCAAGTTTGAATCCTGATTTGGGACTTTTGACAATTAGCAGTGAGTTTTAGTAATTGCTGCTGTAGTTAAACAGAATAGGGAGAGTGGGTATATTTGAATTTTGGAGACTAATTGAATCATTAGAATTGGGTATTTAAAATAAATCGTATGCTATTACAGTAATAACTTACATTTATATAGCGCCTTTAATGTAAAGTGTCCCAGGGCGCTTCACAGGAGCGTTATATTAAAAAAAATTGACACAGCCATATACAGGGTACGGAGATGTTAGGGCAGATAACCAAAAGCCTGGCCAAAGAGGTAGGTTTTAAGGAGCATCTTAAAGGAGGAAAGTGAGATGGAGAAGTTTAGGAAGGGAATTCCAGAACTTAGGATCTAGGCAGCTGAAGGCACGGCCGCCAATGGTGGAGTGATTAAAATTGGGGATGTTCAAGAGTCCAGAATTGGCGGAGCGCAGAGATCTCGGGATTATAGGGGATTAGAGATAGGGAGGGGTGAAGCCATGGAGGGATTTGAAAACAAGGATGAGACTTTTAAAATTGAGGTGTTGCTTAACTGGGAGCCAATGTAGGAAATTTCTGCTCATCCAGTGGATGTCGAACACGCAGTCTGACAGTATAGAGACAGTGGAGGATTCGAGAGACGGAGAGGTAGAGCTGGGTATCATCAGTGTACATGTGAAAACTCACGTGTCGTTGGATGATGTCACCCAGGGGCAGCATATAGATGAGAATTAGGAAGGGGCCCAGGATAGATCCTTGGGGGACAGTGCAGCTGATTCTATGGCTACGGCTGGAAAGATAGGAATGCACTCCCGACGAGTGGAGTCCTGTCCAGCTGGATGACGGTGGAGAGGTGTTCGAGCAGAATTTTGTGGTCAGACGTGTCAAAGGCTGCAGACAGGTCAATTAGGATGTCATTTGTGATCTTGCTAAGAGCTGTTTTGGTACTGTGGCGAGGGCGGAAACCTGATTTGGAGGGAGTCAAACAAGGAGTTTCAGGAAAGATGGGCACAGATTTGGGAGATGACAACATGTTCAAGGACTTTGGAGAAGAAAGGGAGGTTGGAGATGGGGCAATAGTTTGCAAGGATGGAGGGGAGTCCATGGTTGTTTTTTTGAGGAGAGGGGTGATGACAACAGATTTGAAGGAGAGCGGGACCAGAACCTGAGGAGAGAGAGAGATCCATTAACAATATCAGCTAATATGGGAGCCAGGAAGGGAAGTTGGGTGGTCGACAGTTTAGTCGGAATTGAGTCGAGAGAGTAGGAGATTGGCCTCTTTGAAAAGATGAGCTATTAAAGGGCACGAGGGGAGACTGGAGAGAAACTTGAAATATGCAAATTCAGGGTTGGGGCAAGGAGGAAACCGAGGAAGTTAGGCAAGGGGAAGGGTGGAAAGTAGCAGAGGCAATTGAAAGGATGTTCTCTATCTTAAGAAAAAAAGTCCATGAGATCCTTGCATTTATTGTTGATGAGGGAGGAGGAGGAGGCAGGGGAGGGTGGTTTGAGAAGACGCTTTGTGGTGAAGAGGAGACGCTGGGTGTTAACTTTGCCTTCCTGGATGATCTTAGAATCGTGGGCAGTTTTAGTGATAGCGAGTAGGACCCGATAATGCTTTATATGATCCAGCCATATCTGGTGGCGGATGGTTAAACCAGTTGTCCGCAAAGACGTTCCAGTCTGTGTCCCTTGGATTTAAGGGAGTGAAGATGAGGGGTATACTGGGGGAATGACTAGGGTGAGAGAGTGTAATGGTTTTAGTGGGGACAAGGGTGTTAAAGGTGGGGGAGAAGGTGTGATTTTAGCAAATCAGTAGCTGCAGAAATGTGATGAAGAATTGTAGGCCAAAGGCTGGATAGTTGGGGATTTGAAAGTGCAGTGGTAAGGGAATGGAGGGAGTGCTTTTTCAGGGGTGGACACAGAAAGAAGTGGAGCTGGGAAGGGGAATATGGGTAGCGAGCAATATAAGGAAATGATCAATGATTACCTTTTTTCCGCGATAGTTACGGTGGGAGTAGCGAGGCCACGTGAGATGACAAGATCGAGCAGGTGGCCATGTATATGGCTAGGAGAGTTTATCTGGAGGGAGAGATTAAGGGAGAAAGATGGGCAATGAACTCGAGAACAAGAAGAGTTGAGGTGGAGGCTGAAATCACCAAGGATGAGAAGTCACATGGTGCAAAGGGAGGAAAACAGAGAAGATATGTGAAAAGTTGGTGTGATACTTGGGTGATATAGAACAATGATTTTAAAAGAGACGTGAGGGGTAGAACAAGGTAAGATGCTCAAAGGAGGAGAAGTTGCCAGAAGAGTAGGGAGACAGACCAAGATGTGATTTAGTTGTAAGGGCTACACCACCACCACAGCAGTTAGGGTGGGGCAAATGGTGGAAAGCATAGCCAGGCGGGGAAGCTTCATTGAGGGGAAAGGTGTCATCACCCCTCAACCATGTCTTCGTCAAGGCCATGATGTCACTGTGATCGTCCACAATAAGCTCACTGATGGCAAGGCCCTTATTTACAAGTGAACATGCATTTTGAAGGGAAATGCGGAGAGTGGCGATGATACCCAATTTACTGACAGTCCAAAGGGGCAGAGCAGGGAGGAGCCAGAAGATGGTTGGCAGGATTAGCCTGCAGCAAGTGCATGGGGTGGGGAGCAATGTTCCCTTTAAGTTGCGCAGCTGTCTGAACCTCCCGCGCAGGTGGCTCACTGGCTTTTAAATGCAAAAACCGTGCATGTGTGGATTTTTGAATGGGCCGCGCAGCCCCTTAAAGGGGCCCCATGGCCCCCAAATAATTAGAGGGAACATTGTGGGGAAAGAATAGGATGGGGCAATTGGGGTTGCTACTTGTTAGGAGGCAGCAACGAGTGCCTCTGAGCCTTTTGGAGGATGCCAAGGGAGGCACAGAGGGTAGTTGTAGCATTATTTAAGAGGGAGTCAAATCTGGGATGGCAGTAGGAGAATGGGCAAGATGATGAGTACTGAAGAATTGGGGTTTGTGAAGGGTGGAGAAAAGAAAGGAGGCATGATATCAGGGTGGGGTTGGGGGTGGGAGGCAAAAAGGAGAGGAAATAGAAATGATGGGCTTGGGTCCAGAGCGGCAGCCAAAATGTGCGCACGAATGGACACTGGGCAACAAGGTTACGCAGACGTGGCTACATGCTAATTTGAGAGCACGGAGCAGAGGGGAAACAACACGTTAAGAAAATCTAGATTTAAAGTCCGAAGTCTGATTAAAGATGATTGGGTGAATCAGCGACGGAATGATTTCCAGATGCCGAGACAGGTGAGTGAGACCAGGGGAAATTTGACGGGCAGAGCTTCGAGGTTTGAATCTCCAGTACCGGAAACTTTCTGGTATCCGGCACGGATGGGACCGACGTGTTGCCAGTTCATCAACAATTCCGGATAACCGAACGCTATAGTAAAAGATACGGAGCTCAGAGTTCTGTATAAAGCAACAACCCCTGTTGCAACAGCTTCAAAACAATCGGCACAAGTTGCAAGCATCTCTGTAGCTTAGCAACAGCTTCAGCTACACCCTTGCACGGCAACAAATCAATTTTAAAAAAGTAACTAAAAGTAAAAAAAGTTACCTGAACCGACTCCTGAATTTTGCCGGTGGATAGAGCGTTCCGGTTATTTAGGGGCCGGTTAATCGAAAGTTTCCTGTAGTTTAAAAGTTTCTTGTGCTAATACTAGAACCATTTATAACCCAGCTTTTCCAAATGGAGATAAGTCTGTCTCTGGTGCCTGTGGATGGATCTCCCAAGAATCACTGAATCTAAAAGTCGCAGTGATGAAACTTCATTTTTCAAGTGTCAAAATCGGGGGTCTTGAACGAGCAATTTAATTAATATCCGAACCACTGCCACATTTGAAATACTTGTTACCACAGCCATTTTCAAACTAACATTGCATTGCAAAACCCTGGTGTGTTACTGAGAATGTGTTGTATTTAAATTGTTCCATTGCCTTGCCTATGCACCTACCTATAAAGTCCTGGCCTAGACTTGGTCGTCGTTATAATTTAAAGTCTTTCATTGTCCTTCTTCTTGAAAGGAAAGTCGAGGGTGGGGGGTGGTGTACTCTGCATTCAAAGAATTCCCTCAATGTTATGTAAAAATATTTATTAAAAAAAGCATTCCTTATTTATTGTCTTTTTTTAAACTCCCAATTTCTTACCATGCCATTTCAGGTCTCCTTGCCTCCAGTGATGTCACTGACGGGAAGGAGCCGCCTGCGTCCCAGAGCAACTTCATTCATAAATGGGATTGCAATTTCGGGCCGGCCTGGAAGCTGATTTGGAGCTACCCAAACCCAGGAAAACGGTACCGATAAAGTATACAGCTGTATGTTAGGTAAACCCATCACTAAGCATAGGTTAGCAAATGATGTTCTTCCTTGGCTAACCAGGAATCACCAAGGTAAAGTTAGTCGATTCGGCCCCTGCTGTTCCAAGTTTGTGGCCCCACAAGTGGAGGGTTTTGCTCAACACTGTGGGACAGCTGCTGGAACAACTCAAATATTTTCATTTCAAATTTTTGCCTTAATTTGCACTGAATAAGTGGTTCAAACTAAGCTACACATTTAGGCCCTCGGTATTCCATATCCAGGTTCTGCAATGCTTTGGTATCTTTCTGTTTGTGTGGCATTGAATGAACAATGTTAGATTACCTACCATAAGTGTTGTCTTTCTCATTCTAGTAATCTCCTATCTTTCCTGTTCCACTGTTCTCTTTTGGATGCAATACTGCATGACCATATTTAATTCTCAAATATCTCCTGGACAATAACTAGTGCAGTTCTCCATGTTGCTCCATACAGGAATAGAGCACATTATACAAGTATGGAAAAGCTCTTGAAAGGACAGTGCCTTTAGTGTTTCTTTCCTCGTATCTCCTTAGGATGTCTGAAATTTCCTGTTTGTACGTGGCGTTGAACTGCATTTAAAGAATGAGGAAGAATCATGTCTGTGGTGGGCTATTTAACAGTATTGCTTAAAATGATGATAAACAGCAATTTGAGTTACTGTATTAACCACATTGGTGATTGGTCTAGGTTTCAACTTTACACCAAAATGCTTATGAACACACATCCTTAGTAACTATTGCATAATTATGATGTATGTATAAGACTTAAACAACTGTTAACACATGATATGACACTGCAACATTTTTCATTAGTTTATACATAGACTGATTGATTTGTGCATGGTTTACATACAGTAATGCATGATTTGTCTCTTTCAGTTATGTCTGCAGTGATGAGTACTCCTTCCAAACACCAGGCAACTGCTGATACCACACCAGTACAGAAAATACAAATGCACATGTAAGTGTTTCAACTTGCATGAAACCTCTTGCTGTACTTTATCATTATGGAGACATCTTCACTGGCAAAAGTATGTAAAATAGATTCTATTCCAGAGGTCAACAAAGAAAAAGTCAGAACTTTGCTTCATGGCTTTTTTTATATAGTGTGACTCGTTATTAATTCAAATCCACAGCAATTTCAGCCTCAAGATTATCCAGCAATTCTGCACATATCTGTAGGCTGAATACACTAGGCTTTACGTAGATTTTTGCTGGAGATCCTTTGAAAATGAATGAATGAATGAATGAATGAATCTGTTGAGTTCTATATAAACTATTGAGAAAACTATGTTCTGTCTGGCAGCAGAAGACTTGAAACTTACTTTTTTATGATGTTAGCATTATCTGTTGCTTTTTTTTTTGGAGGTGTAAAACCAATGAAACACTAATGGTGACCGAGGATAGTGACAGTGAAGCGTCTTCATCAAGGACATCTGTGGCAGGAGAAGAGGCTGATTTTGAAGATGAAACTATGAGGTATCCTACTAAAGTAGATGATTTATTGACCTATATGGTTACATTTTATGTAATGACAGCAGCCACAATGGCAAATATTTAGGAGCAGGTTCAAAATGGGTTAGTTCCTTACTTGCAAAGACCTTTCTTAAAAATAAATTCCTTATTTTATTTTACTCTTCCCAATCCCTCCAGCTTTCCATTCTGTTTTTTGATTGACTTTTTCTTCAATTCTATTTTTTATTTTCACCTTATTTTCTGTTTTCACTCTTTTTCCATCTTGTCTTTCTTTCTTTGGTATTTGTAAGGTTTCTGGGGTCCGCTTGGTGTCCTACCCTCCAGACTTCTGCTTCTGCTGTTTGAGTCATCTGGTATATAATTTGTGTTGGGAACCTAAAGCAATTTTGTGTTTTAATCATCTTTTTCATTATTCTCAATTGACATTTGCTTAGCACATCCCCCCCCCCCCCCCCCTTGAAGGTACAGCCAGCATCAGGCATATGTGTGGGGGTAAATTTGTGTTCTGTCACTTTGGGGTGCAATGTCTGATAGCTTTCTTGTGGCCCATGCTTCATTTAATGCAGGAATTAACTTGGCATATTCACAGAGCCTATATTTGTTTGGTTAATTATGCAAATTCTGTTTTTCATGCCAAATTGACTTAAAAATCAAAGTCATCTTGGGTTGGTTTCATGCTGGAATGAATTTGGAGTTGTTGCACTGTAAACGATGACCAAACTATGATCTGTCCTCTTAACATTATTCATTTTGATCTCCTCACTCTGTTGCAAAGCACATGCCCCCTTCAAGATCTTTCCTATGAAATAATCATGTTGCCTCTTTATAATTTTACTTTACATTTGCACCTTGACATTTTGACAGCTTAAACAACATTGTGAGGATTTTTTGCCAAAATTGCTTAAGTCTTAAGCAGTTCTTTGTTTTATTTCAGATTTCTAGCAACTGCAGTATTTTGCTTTTGCTTAAGTCTTTTAATTCTGTAAAACATGATGGCAGCCTGATAACTTAAAAGTGACTCCTCTAATAAAGATGTCATTACTTTTGTTCTTCATTCAATATATTTTCTTGGCAGCAATATCGCAGCAGAGGATGAAGTCTTCTGTGCAGACCTCAGTGATACTGTGACAGAAGAAAATAACGAAGAAGGCATCAAGATTGAGGATTCTGTGGTACCAGGAACAGAAGTACTTAACAAGAAAAAATGTATTGCTGATATTGACACCATAATGGATCTTCTGAAAGTGATCCATGGAAACGACTGCAAGTCAAAAGGATGTACCAAAAGATTTACCTACCATTGCCGTATGATGGGAACTGCCCTTGTGGCTTACTGGATTTGTCCAAATCACCATCTAGGAGGCAGATTTTGTACAGTTCCATGCTTCAAGGGTTGCATTTCCTCTAATCTACAGCTGGCTGCTTCAATTTTGATATCTGGCAACAATTATCGTAAGATTGCTCTCCTATTCAAATTCATGGGGTTGGGCTGCATCTCGTCCAGTGAGTTTTATAAGGTCCAGCGACTGTATGCAGCTCCAGCAATAGTGCAGCACTGGAAATCCATGCAGGAAAAACTGTTCAGGAAGTGTGACGGTGAAAGTGTTATCGTGTGTGGTGATGGCCGACAGGATTCTGCAGGCCATTCTGCTCAATACAGTACGTACACATTCAGTCATCACACAAGAAAACACATTCTGAATATTGACGTTGTGGACATGAGTGAAGTTAGTGGCAAGAGTCCCAATGCAGAGAAATTAGGATTTCAGCGCTCACTCGACTGCTTAAGAACAAAATTGAATATAATTGAAGTGACTACAAACCGTAACCCACAAATTGACATGTTAATGAGTAAGTACATAACATGTTTTGTAAATCCTATATAATTAATGAAACATAGACTGCCAAATATTTATGTTAACGAAAAATACTGTTGTGTAATCAAGCCAGCATTTTGTAACAATTACTTTAAAATATGTTTGTGGCTAGTGATTTTTGACTGATTTTTATCCATGTTGTGTTTGCATGTACTCTATAGAAAAAGAAAAGTATTCAGCCATCTTCCACTCACATGACATCTGGCATGGTGGAAAAAGCATTCAGAAAAAGGTGCTGAAGGTACATGTTTGTACTTTGTTATTGATTTAATGTTCTATGTCAAGTTCTAAATGCCTTTAAATGTTTTTTGTTCTCGTACATCATTTATTCAATTACACTTTTTTTTGAATGTGGAAAGCTATTCTCAGGTAATGATTAAGAATACCTTGATGTGGAGGTAGATATCAAGCTTTTTTTTCCCCTTAAAATTTAGGTGTTAAGTGGCAGGGGGGTGTGGGGGAGGAAAAAGAATTCATGCATACTTCAGGGTGAGGCATATCTTCTCCAAATTCCTTTTGCATAGGATCCTTCCAGGTGACAGAAAGATGAGATTTTCATGCACCATTCTGAACTAGTTTCAATCTTATCTTCTACACATAAGGATAGTGTGGACAATATGCCGTCTAGATTGTTTTTACTACAGTGAAGCAGCAAATGTGTGAACTTTTGCTGTGCTACAGAATATTTAGATACAAGCTCATAGCTGCAGTTTACCACACAGCAAGTTCCTGCCTGTGGGGGCGAGAAGGTGTACTCTTAGTGTCTTATACAGAAGCCTGAGAGCAGGTTGTAGTCTGTATGTCAGGTGGTGCAACAGGAACCTAATTAGGTGTGGAAAATTAGTTAATGGGAGAGACCTTGCAAAATTTTATTAATTTTTCTTTCCAGTGCCCACTTAATGAACTTGTGTTCCACATTTATAATTGTCTAAAACACATTATTTTGTATTTTAATATGTGCTACCCTTTTGCATTGCTTTAGGATCACCTGGCATTTGCGGGTTTTTTTTTTCAGGCAGCTCAGAAAAAAGGGAATGAAGTTCTAATGGCGTGGTCTGAACCAATCCGAAATCACTTCTGGTGTTGTGCAAAGAATTGCAATGGCAATGAAGTGCTGTTGGCGGTAATTTTTGCTAAATCTCTTGCATTTTAGTTGTGTATCAATCAATATGGGAAAAGATAATTTATGTTTCCTGATTGCTTTGTAGCACAAGACTGTGTACAAATCTTTTTAACTGCAGGATAGGATATACAGGAAACTTTGTGCTATCCGGCACCGACTGGACCGAGCTGTTGCCGTCCCATCAAAACTGCCGGACAAACCAGCGCTAATGTTAAAACATATGGAAGCTTTTGAGCTCCGTATCTAGCAACAAACCCTGTTGCTTAGCAACAGCTTCTAAACAGTCGGCCGTAGCTTGCAAGCGCCTCTGTAGCTAAGAAACAGCTTTAGCTAGACCTTGCAGAGCCTGACTGGTGGGGAAAAAAAGCAACGAAAAGAAAAAAAACTTACTGAACCGACTCCTGATTTTTGCCGGTGGCTCGAGCATTCCGGACAGTTAACCTCTGGATAAACCAAAGTTTCCTGTATGTCTGTTTCTGACTATACCATGGAAATTGTTGAAGCTTGGCTATATCCACTTATTGTAACAGTTTGATATAGTTGACTGAGTTCTGTTGTAAACATCACTGCCCTGCTGAACAGACTAATGTGCAACTGTGAAGAAGTTTCTAATTCTAAATGATGGAGAAACTCCAGAGAAATATTTCCAGGTTCTGTAATGCACAGTTCTTTTTAGAGCAAGAAAGATCACAAGTCTGCTCTAAAAACACACAATCTATTTCTCGCTCTTTAAAAAGAGAAATTCATCATTTATAAATTGAAGGTGCAAGTGTGAAAGATGAGCTGTTTGTTAGACGACAGACAAGAACTGTCAAATCTCTCCATCTCCATTTCTCGATATTGTTTCTCTGACTTGGTCCCAACTGAGTTGCCACCTAACGCTTTTACTTTACTCACACTATATAGGGTTAAAGCAGTCAACTCCACTCCGTATAAGCGCACAAATCATAAGTCTCTTGGATATGATGTGTAGCATTCTTTTGTCTAGAAGGTGTTCATCTCTCACCTTATCGGCCAAATTGTTGAAAGTTGCTGCAACCTTTGTAGTAATTAAACACAGTCCTTCTTGGCTTTTTTTCTGGGGAGAGGGGCTGTTTGTGTGCGCATATGTGTAACATGTTTTCATGGGTGTAGTCAAACTGCCTACATGGCAGAAGTCCCTTTGAAAGAATTATGCTTTCCTTGGCCATTTTGTTCATATCTCAAAAGTATTTTTTAAACAATATATTATCATTTTGTTGCTGGGTAAATATAGACAAATGTTCTCTGACACTATGGATCCTCACATGATGATAAACAAGTAGGCTAGTTGGGCTTGCTATGTTTGTAATTGTCATTGAACACTCTTGGTAGTCTGCAGGCGCTGTGATTTAATGTTTGTTTACATGGTTATGATGAAAGTTTAGGGTATTTCATACCACTTGTCATAGAATCATAGAAATTTACAGCACAGAAGGAGGCCATTCGGCCCATCGTGTCTGTGCCGGCCGAAAAAGAGCTATCCAGCCTAATCCCACTTTCCAGCTCTTGGCCCGTAGTCTTGTCTTGTAGGTTACGGCACTTCAAGTGCACATCCAAGTACATTTAAAATGTGATGAGGGTTTCTGCCTCTACCACCCTTTCAAGCAGCGAGTTGCAGACCCCCACCGCCCTCTGGGTGGAAAAAGGTTCACCTCCACTCCCCTTCTAATCCTTCCATCAATTACTTTAAATCTATGCCCCCTGGTTATTGACCTCTTTGCTAAGGGAAATAGGTCCTTCCTATCTACTCTAACTCGGCCCCATATAATTTAAAACACCTGAATTAAGTCTCCCCTCAGCCTCCTCTGTTCCAAAGAAAGCCTATCCAATCTTTCCTGGCAACATCCTCGTAAATCTCCTCTGTACCCCCTCTAGTGCAATCACATCTTTCCTGTAAGGTGGTGACCAGAACTGTACACAGCACTCTAGCTGTGGCCTAACTAGTGTTTTATACAGTTCAAGCATACAGTTATACAGTTCCATGCTCTTGTATTGAAGGAAAATATCCCGTATGCCTTCATAACCACCTTATCTACCTGTCCTGCTACCTTCAGTAATCTGTGGACATGCACTCCAAGGTCCCTTTGTTCCTCTACATTTCAGTATCCTACCGTTTATTGTGTATTCCCTTGTTAGCCCTCCCTAAATACATTACCTCTCATTTCTCCGGATTGAATTCCATTTGCCACTTTTCTGTCCACCTGACCAGTCCATTGATATCTTCCTGCAGTATACAGCTTGCTTCCTCACTTCCTGCAGTATACAGCTTGCTTCCTCACTATCGACCGCATGGCCAGTTTTTGTATTTCATTCTCTTGCTATGCTTCCTGCACACGAACCTCGCTTTCCCCATTATCCATAAGCTGCATTCTCAGAATTTTGCCATGCAATGATCATGTGACCTTGGCTTCCTCACATCTTATTGTTTCACTCGTCGTTGACCTGAATGACTGGAAGTAGCAAAGCACCACCCTCTGCTTTATCTTGGCTCCAAATTGAGTAACTAGATTTGTTGCTGAAATGGTAATAAGTAGAAGCACATCAAATTGCACAATTCTTACATTAAACTCCCAGACCTTCTGTGGATATATTCTGCTTATTAAGCAGGGAATGTATAAACTCTCCTTGTCCCCATCTTCTCCCCTCCCTCCAGTTCTCAAGGGTGCTTTGTATCATGTCCCTCGTCCTTCTTCTCTTCCTCCCTTAGGTTCCCACACCAGGGCTTAAAGGTCATAATTTGACTTTTGATATGCCTGGAGATCAAAGCAAATTCAATGTAGGATTGTTTTACAACAGTTTCTTAACTCCTCTTTCTCCAACTATTTGTTTTAAAGTGAATTGCATTCAAAATGGTGCCATCCACAGCAGCAACAATATGCCTCCAGAATATTGTTTTCCTGCCTCAATTAACACACCAAACCAGTCTGAATGTCCAGAGTGCAGCACCAGTGTGGTCCTGACTAAGGCCACCTGGCAGCTATACCATTTGGCCTAGGACAAAACCTGCCGTGAACGTATAAAGAGAACATGAAAATGTATATGAGACTCGACTTGCTCCCATCTAAATTTATACAACAAAGTGACCACTGGCCCTCTCGCAGCAAATATTGATTTATGTAAATTTGGTTGTCACTATAGTTATGTTTTCCTTTTCATTACAATGTAGGAAAGGTGGGCCAGCCTTTTACATCATGTTGTAAATGAGCATGAATGGATTATACCCAACAGTGCAGGAGAGACATCATGTAACCATGAATCAATAAAAGATGAAGAGCACAGCAGGCCATGGATACAACACAGTAGTCCTCCATTGAAGTTCCTCCGTCAGATTATCCTGGATAGAAATTTTCTTCGAAACATAAGTCGATTTAAGTACTTTAGGTAAGTATAACCTGCTTTGCTTGTTGCTATTGGCAGAGCTAAAGCTTGTGCTAAATGCCAAAACGCATGATCTTCTAGTTACAGTGTGTTATACAGGAAACGCTTTGGTATCCGGCACCGACGGGACCGGGATGGTGCCGGTTGATTAAAAATTCCGGATGGCAGAGAGGGTTATCTACCAAGGCTATTTTTAACAAACAAAAATTAAAAAACCAAGAAATGTGCAGTATAATTGGGTACTCGCCTACAGAATGTTGTGTTAGAGACTACCAGCAGCGCGGGAGAGTCAGACTCCTGTTATTGAGGTGTTCAGACCTCCGACAGCGCCAAGAAGCCGAGTAGTGGCAGTTTGGAGAACTACCCCCACTGACTAACTCGGCCACCGCGGGAGACTCGGACTCGGCAACATTTCCGGTTATTGAGGTGTTGTTTTCGGGATGTGAATTTTGCCGGTTAATAGAGAATTCCAGATATTTAGGTGCCGTTTAAATGAGTTTCCTGTATTCCTATAGGGACATTGTGTGGAGGCACAAATCTCTGCAGGAACTTTTTTTTGTTTTTAAGTGATAATGGTTCAACTAACTTCCTAATAGTTTTATATTTAAAATAATTTTAGGTTGGCCATAGTGGGAAGGGAGTGCACTTAAGTTCTATTCCTCAAGGTTGGAATTCACAATCTTAGCAGTGCTGTTATTGGAAGAGATTTGGTACTGGCTAATAATCCCTCAACCAACATTACTTTGGGGAGGGGGGGAAATTATCTGGTCATTGTGGGAGCTTGCTGTGTGTAAATTAGCTGCCGTGTTTCCTACATTACAACAGTGATTCAAAAAATACTTAATTAGCTGTAAAGTGCTTTGGGACGTCCTGAGGTCGCGAAAGGTGCTATATAACGTACGTCTTTATCTCTCTTTACCTCCAACTCTGGAGGTGGGCTGAAAGATGAAAGTAATCACTTGGTGAGCCTTGTGACTACAAAGGAGGGAGGCATAAAACCAATTAAATTAATTACATTTAAAATTGAGCAGTTTGTTGGAATGATAACTTTCTGCACAAAATAGTATTTGAATACAAATATTTTACTGTTTCAGACATAACGGTCATATGGAGTCCTTTCACAATTATTTACTGATGTATGCATCAAAACGACATAGCTATGAGTAAGTAGAATCTAAATTGTACATTAACGTAAATGTATTATTTGGGAATATTATTATAAGGAGTTCATGAATACTTAATGAATTCATGTTATCTTCGACCTCCTCCATGGTGTTCGACAATCCTCCACCACCACGCTTTAGTAGAAAATGAGGAATCTAAATGAATATAATTAGCAGGTGGAAACACTGATAAAGATAGGGAACAGAAAATAATGCAAATGATTAGTGGCTGTATTTTGTAGACTTGACTGATTACTTAACAGGGGAAAGTGCACATATGCAGATCAGTGAAGACTAAGGGGGGGGAAAAAAGTGTAATACAGTAATGGGATATTCTAACTTGGGATATATAGATTGAGAGAGAAGTAGTGGCACAAGTAGAAAATGGAATATGTTTATTGAATGCTTCAAAATAAAGTAAAGCGTCTTGAGCCAATAAGGGAGCAAGTGATTCTTTACCAAAATACTTAGCAATCCGGTAATAAGAAAACATTTTGGTAATCGTGACCATACTATAATTGAATTCACTATTGGGCTTGAACAGGAAAAAGGATCAATAACGATGTTTTAGACTTAAAGAAGCTAACTTTGAAGGGATGATGAAGGAATCTACTCAAATAGGGTGGGATAAATTATTAATTGTTACTTTTACCGATTGGAGGAAAGCTTTCCGCTGTTTGTAGCAAAATCGTAAGCATGTATTTAAAAAAACATTTATCAAACAGCAGAAATAGTCCCTTTTGGATGTTTATGCATGTTGAAATAATTCTGTCTACTAACGTCCCAAATGTGATTTTAGTCAAGGTTTACTATACTTGAGAATTAAACTACATTATAACTTTTTTTTGTTTATTTATCAGTTATCAGAGTTACAAATTAAGGAATTATCTTGCAGCTATTGATTACAACCATCACTTGGATCGTTCACAAGCTAAGAATGTAGATGGCACTCCAATGTAAGTATTAATGATTTTATAGTAATTGACATCTTTGGATGGGGTTCAGAAAGGTAGAAATCATTGTGTTTGGCTTGGCAATCCATTTCAGTTCCAGCTGATCTCTGTTGTGTTGTAGTGTATATTGTTTAAACCAAATATGACAACAGTTAGAAGTACTTGGAGTGAAGAAATGTTTCCCTATCTCTGTCCTAAATGGCCGACCCTTTATCCTAAGACTGTGCCCCTAGTTCTAGACTCTCCAGCCAGAGGAAACAGCATCTACCCTCTCAAGCCCTCTCATTCTTCTAAACCCCAGAGAATATAGGCCCATTCTACTCAATCTCTCCTCATAGGACAGCCCTCTCATCTCGGGAATCAATCTTTGTTGCACCCCCTCTGAGGTAAGTCTCCTTAGGTTAAGGAGACCAAAATTGTACACAGTACTTCAGGTGTGCTGTCACCAAAGCCCTGTATAATTGCAGCAAGACTTCCTTACTCTTGTACGCCAACTCCCTTGCAAGGTTTATAATCTAAGCTGACACGCCAATACAATACTGAAGGAGTACTACATAGTCAGAGGTGCCAATCATTTGGAAGCGATGTTGTGAAACCAAGGCATCGTCAGCTTGTTCAAGTGGATGCTATAGATCCCATGGCACTATTGTGAGATGAATAGGGACATCGCCGTGTCCAAGAACATTCCTCCTTCAACTGACCCCGCATAATATTATTATTATTATTATTATATCGATCGATAGATAGATATATATATCTATATATAGATATAGATATATATATCTATAGATAGAGATAGATATCTATAGATAGATAGATATATCTATAGATATATAAATAAATATTAGCTAGTCATTCATTGTTCTGGAATATTGTTGCTGTAGAATAGCTAAGCTTATATACCTGCATAACAGTAGTCACCGCACTTAAAAGTAATTGTGTTTAAGAGCATTGAGATGTTTTGACATAAGGTGCTACATAAATACATGTATGTTAATAAATTGTGTATATTCAGTAAGGCCATTTTGCAACATGAATTACCATTATGACTGATGTAGTAGAACTCTGAGCCTATCAATAGCTTGTATGATTGACTGCAAAGGATCACCAAGAAAATTAGTATTTTTAAATGTCTGCTCGAGTAAAATTTAAAAAGCAAGAAATTAATGTCTTGCTTTTTTTCTCTCTCGTTAGGTACCATGCCAAGTACAGCAAGAGAACAAAGAGATGGCATACTGAGGCTGTCAAAGAAGATAAAAAATATGACTATGTCCCTAAGCTCATGGAAAACATCTTCCTTAATAAATTGCAAAGTGAAAGATACTTGTCACAGATCTGAAATGCAGTGAAGGATCAATCTTCGATACGTTGTTCATTGGTTCTAGAAACGCCAAAACAGGAGCTTTTCCAAAGTAAAAACTTTTCACGGCCTGAATACCTACTTTTTAAACCATTGGTTGAAGACTTTGTGAAATACTACTTCAGCAGGGTAGCCAAGAAGATGTAAATTTAAAAGAACAGAACTTTTTATTTAATTGCCTTCTCTTCCACAGTGTTTTTTAATGAATGGTCCTGGCAGCATTTGTGTCATTCTGGTCACACATAGTGACCAGCATGGCATTAAGTCTTGGGGACCACACCTGCAGAATTCTAGAGCTGGGATATATTCATAATGACAGACCCGGCAGAAAAATTGTAGCACTTTTTTTATTAATTAATAACAATGTTAGCAGTAGAATTACTGTAGTAGTCATTCCACAGCTAGCAAGAGGTTTGCAGAACACCTCTAATGTGACTGAGAATGTTTTAATTAAAAGTTGTATTTGAAGATATTAATCCAGCATTATTGGAGTTTAATTTTTATAACTTGGAACTGTGATGTATTGATACTATTTTCAGTAATAGTGATCAGTGTAAAATATTTTTATGTATAAATAAATGCCAGTACTGACCAAGTTTGCTTCCAGCCTGGCAAGTGAAATAGTATATTTAAAAAAATCTCTATTTGATTAAGACTTCTGGATACTAAGAAGTTTATATAGTGCCTTTCACAACCTTGGGACATCCCAAAGCGCTTTACATCCAATTAAGTACTCTTTGAAGTGTAGTCACTGCTGTAATGTAGGAAATGTGGCAGTCAAATTGTACACAGCAAGGTCCCACCAGATAATTTGTTTTTTAGTGATGTTGGTTGAGGAATGAATATTGACTAGGACACCAGGAAGAACTCCCCTGATCTACTTCGAGTAGTTCCATGGGATCTTTTATGTTTACCTGAGAGGGCAGATAAGGCCTCAGTTTAACATCTCGCCTAAAGGACAGTGCAGCATTCTCAGTACTGCACTGAAGTGTCAGCCTAGATAAGCTAAATCATCAATTCTGAATAGTTGCATGGCCATTGTAACTCGCTCTCAATAAAAATAAAAATAAAAAACCACCCATCTTTCCACCTGTTTCTATGTTGTTCCTTAACCTGATGACGCAGAAAAGAAATAGCTGATTTACTCTTAAGTTCTGTGATCTCTTCAGAATACGACAACATTCCACAACCCAGTCGCAGCAGTTTTAACCTGGAATACATCTTTGGGTTTTTTTTGCCCAGCAGGCACAGAAAAATGTGCCCAGCTCCACCCATATAATTGGAGACTGGGTCATATTTAGAGTGTTGTCTCTGTCAAGAGGTCTTATAATGAAGGTTTGTGTTACAATCACTTCTTTCCTAGCTTTAAATTACTGTAATTAACTACTTAGACAGTTGATTCCAAATTCCTACTAGTTCATGAAAAAAATTCTCATTTGATTTGTGGTGACTCCTTTTCTTAAAGATAACACAGAATTTCACAGCCCAGTCTGTGCACCTTAAACCTGGAAAATTTGTTTTTTTAACCAAGCAGAGTAATCCTTACACAAACTGGAATTGCTGGATTCGTTGGATTTTTTTCCCATATGCTGCCACTTAAATAGTTGATTACTGTAATTTAAGGCTAGGAAAGAAGGAATTATAGCACACACACACTTTCATTCTGGAGGCCTTGACCGCAACGTCAGTCAGTTCACAACATAGAACGTCTGCTGGCTCTTGGTGGCTGCACCCTCTTTGTTTTGTGTGTTTTTTATTAAAACCTGGCGCGTTCCACTCAGACAATCCAAGTTCAAGTCGCAAACCTAATTGCCATTCCTAGAGGCAGAGTTCTCTGGTTTCATCCAGTTGATCCAGAGGTTCATAAATGGGTTGACTGAATAGAAACATAGAAGATAGGAGCAGGAGTAGGCCATTCGGCCCCTCGAGCCTGCTCCACCATTCAATGCGATCATGGCTGATCATCCAAATTCAGTACCCTGTCCCTGCTTTCTCCCCATATCCCTTGATCCCTTTAGCCTTAAGGAATATATCCAACTCCTTCTTGAATATATTTAATGAATTGGCCTCTACTGCCTTCTGTGGTAGAGAATTCCACAGGTTCACCACTCTCGGTGAAGAAATTCCTCATTTCTGTCCTAAATGGCTTACCCCTTATCCTTAGACTGTGACCCCTTGTTCTGGACTCCCCGACCATCGGGAACATCCTTCCTGCATCTAGTCTGTCCAGTCCTGTCAGAATTTTATAAGTTTCAATGAGATCCCTTCTCATTCATCTAAACTCCAGCGAGTATAATTATGCCCAATTGACCCAATCTCTCCTCATACGTCATTCCTGCCATCCCAGGTATCAGCCTGGTGAATCTTCGCTGAACTCCTTCCATGGCAGGAACATCCTTCCTCAGATAAGATGACCAAAACTGCACACAACACTCAAGATGTGGTCTCACCAAGGCCCTGTACAACTGCAGCAAGACATCCTTGTTCCTGTACTCCAACCCTCTCGCTACAAAGGCCAACATACCATTTGCCTTCTTAACTGCCTGCTGCACCTGCATGCTTACCTTCAGTGACAGGTACACAAGGACACCCAGGTCTCGTTGCACTTCCCCTTCTCCCAATCTATTGCCATTCAGATAATCCTGTTTTTGCCACCAAAGTGGATAACCTCGCATTTATCCACATTATACTGCATCTGCCCAATCACCCAACCTGTCCAAATCATCCTGGAGTTTCTCGGCATCCTCCTCACAGCACACACGCCCATCCAGCTTTGTGTCATCTGCAAATTTGGAGATGTTACATCTAGTTCCCTTGTGTAGATCATTAATATATATTGTGAATAGCTGGGGTCCAAGGATCGATCCCTGCGGTACCCCACTAGTCACTGCCTGCCACTCGGAAAAAGACCCGTTTATTCCAACTCTTTGCTTTCTGAATATTGGAAGATCGACCAAGGTGTAATATTTGTGGAGATGACTTGACTAAATGTTTCCTTAAGAAATGTGATAGTTTCTTTGCATCCCCCTTCCTATATCCTATGCTAGATTGTGTGCACTTAACAGCATAAGCAGCTATTCTCCGAAGGAAGATGAACAAATCTCAGCATTTGCATTTATAGGGTCATGGTTCTTTCTGGCAAAGGTTTTGACCAGCTAATTTTCTGGTGCTAGAGTAGTCAACAAGCTGACTGCATAACTTGTTTATTTTAAGGTGCCAATGGAAAAACCTGCATGGGTAACTAAATTTATGACTGCCTCAATAAGTGAGTGTATTGTATTTCAACTAGCAACTGAATTCAAGACAACTATAACCTTGATTTTTGTTTGTTGGAATTGGTATGACGCCCTTTACTGGGAAAAAGTTTTTTTTTAAATTATGGGATGTGGGCATCGCTGGCAAGGCCAGCATTTATTGCCCATCCCTAATTGCCCTTGAGAAGGTGGTGGTGAGCCGCCTTCTTCAACCGCTGCAGTCCATAGGGTGAAGGTACTCCCACAGTGCTGTTAGGTAGGGAGTTCCAGGATTTTGACCCAGTGACGATGAAGGATCGGCGATATACTTCTAAGTCAGGATGGTGTGTGACTTGTGTATCAATACTGTAACACTCTAATATAAACACATTTGGTACAACCCACATTTGTTCTAACGCCCCAAAAGTGATTTAATTATTCTGCTACATGTCTCAATTATTTTTCTTGTTGATAAAGCTAGTGTAGAATTTTTCTGATTTGTCTGGATTTTGTGGGGGGGTTTTTCATAACCATGTCATTGACATCTGGGGTATGAGAGAAATACCATATGCTTGCAGAACAAATTCACCATCAAAAGAACTACTTTGGTCGCATGTATTGCGAGTTAACACAGCAGCAGTCATATGCACCTATCCTTAATTTTCCCTTGTCTTATTCTAGATTACTTTAATAGGATTTGGGCATTGGGAGCATGTTTCAAAGGGCAACTGTACTGAACATTTTGTATTGGTGTGAAAGTTTTAATTTTGTACATACGCACATAGAAAAGTACAGGACCAGGAAAGATTCTGCAGTTGATGTGGCTGGTTCCACAATCTAGTACCCTTCAATCACCCACTCCCTTGTAATAGCAATGCAAAAGGGCAGTGTAACTGAAGCCAAACCACCACCAATTCAGATTTCCACACGGAAGAGGTAGTCTCACCACCACATGGCTGTAGACAAGCTGCAGTATAATGACAACCAATCGCTTTTTATACTTTGATTTTGAAGTTTGTAAAGATCCCATTAAATTTGTAAAGCTGGTAATGATGGGAGCATCTTTACTGGCATTATTTTCATTAGCACTTGAACACCAGTTAGGTTTTATAACATAATGGGTTCCTCATACACCACCCTACTTTGCAGGCTGCAAAAAATCCAAGTCTGAGCTCCACAAATTACCAGGCTCAAACTAGTGAGCTAACAGTCTGTGTTAGAGTTGACTCACCTTTTTGTTATGCCTGGTAATATTTAAAACCTCTGTTGCATAAATAGTTATAATGCAATTCATTGTTTAGGTATGAATTGTTCAATTATCAAAGTGGGATGGGCATTTGAGATGGATGGATGATGACATACATACTTAAACAGTACTGAGTGAAGTAGAAGGCTGTTATAATTAGTGAAACGTTTGAGTAGAGCTATTTCTATTACTATTAAAAGTAAATTTACTAGATTGTACGTCAAGAAAATAGTGTTTGTAGCAACTTCTGAAATGTGCAACATCTACATTTCCGCCTTTCAATGTTGATGAAATTAAGGAAATGTTGGACATTTATAATCAGCTAGAGAGCTGCTCAAGTTTCAACAAATTAAAATTTCAACCTCTTCATTTTCTGGAAGACTGGTTACATTTTTAATCCGAAGTCAGTAATTGGTACTTCTAATAAGTGACCGTTATCAATTTAGCATTGTGTCCTGTCCCCTCTTCTGACGAATGGGCGTCGACGACCTGAAACGTTAATTCTGTTTCTCTCTCCACATATGCGACCTGCCTGCTGAGAGTATTTTCAGCATTTATTCCACTTTTTTGAGGTCTTAGTTGAAATAGTGTTCCCTGGCAGTGTCAACAGTACAGGGAGTTGCCCGCCCGTCCACCCAAGTTTGGAAAAACACCCCAACAAGAAAACCATAGGTCGAACTTAGAACAAACCTTTCGATTGATGTACAATGTAAAGGGTAGACTATATATAAGTTCATCCATATTTTAAAGCGCAGGTGCCTGTCTGAAGTGAGAGTTGTCCATGTTTGTGCAATGATTTTTAATTCTTTAGTTTGGGGGGGGGGAAGTGCTGATGTTTGCTGTGTGTTTAAAAACGCTTCTGAGGGCTAATAATGAAGAGTGGAAATATTCCCGACACTGTGGACCCTCCTGCGCAGCACAGCGGGGCGTTAGCCGGGGGCTTGTTCTCTACTCTGGAATCTCTTTGTCTTTCATTGACAAACCGCTCGGGTGACGTTGCGGGGGGCGGGCGGTGGAGGAGGAGAAACCCGCGCTCGGGTTGGTCGACTTGGGGCTCGCGATCGCGCCGCCTGGGTGTGACAGTCAGTGAGTGGGTGACGGCCGAGGGAGGTTGGCGCTTGCGCGTGAGTGACGAGTGAGGGCGACTGGCGCGTGAGCGAGCGAGTGACGACTGTGAGCGACTGGTGCGTGAGTGAGCGAGTGACGGCGACTGGCGCGTGAGCGAGCGAGTGACGACTGTGAGAGACTGGCGCGTGAGTGAGCGAGTGATCGTTGAGGCTGGCGCCCGCGCGTGAGTGAGCGAGTAACGGCTGAGGGAGGGAGTGAAGTTTGGGGCTCGCGCTTTTCCTCCTCATTTGCAGCGATGGCGTCCGCAGCGCTGGCCGTGCATCCCGAGGCGGCAGCAGCAGCAACTGGCAACGGTCTGGAGCAGAAGAAGTTCGAGTACTTTTCCTCCATCAGCCCGATGGCCAGGAGGATCATGCTGGAGCGGCAGAAGATCCGCGAGAAGTACGGGCCGCGTTGGGAGCAGCTGGAGCCAGGCGAGCAGGAGGAGATCATTGACAACTGGATGGTGGAGCCCCAGATCCGCGGCCGCTACCACCTGCACCGGAGCTCGGGGCAGGACGCCGTCTGTTACCCGCGGCTGCAGCTGCTGACCGGCCAGAAGGTTGTGCACTTCGGAGAGGAGGTGAGGGAAAGGAGGAGAGGAGGGTGGGGTGCTGGTATTTTCCTGTCCTTCATCACCGCGATTAAAAAATAGCAAAGGAAGTGAGCCCGGTCGCAAAGCCCTTTAAACCGTGTGCGATGCATCAACATTAAGTCGCGGTGTCCTTGCAGTTTGCAGGGTTAATCCGCCTTTACTCATTCCCCCAGTCCGCACTATGTCAGGAATGTGTCTTGGGTCTGTTGCAATGAAACCTGTGGTTTACTCCAAGCCTTGCCTTCCAAGTGTTTTAAGAAAGTTTTTTTTTAAATACAGATAACCATGATGCATAGGAAATTACCAGCAGAACTTGCCAGCAATGATTTAATCATTCGCATAATGTATAAACTTTTAGCAAACGTTAAAATATCTTGCAGGTCAGGCAGTATCTGTGGAGAGAGAAATAGAGTTAACGTTTCAGGTCGATGACCCTTCCTCAGAACTGAAACGTTAACACTGTTTTTCTCTCTCCACAAATGCAGCCTGACCTGGGTATTTCCAGCAATTTCTGTTTTTATTTCAGATTTCCAGCATCCGCAGTATTTTGCTTTTGTTCAAAATATCTTTGCTGCTGTAACCTTTTCAAGTGTCAGTTGTTAGCATTTCTTGAGTCAGAAGGTTGTGGGTTTACACCCCACTGTGGAAACTTCAGCACATAAGGTAGGCTGGACAAGAAGTATGACATGGAGGAGGGTAAACAAAAGAAAAACTTGCATTTATATAGCACCTTTCACAACCTCAGGACGTCCCAAAGCGCTTTACAGCCAATGAAGTACTTTTGAGGTGTAGTCACTGTTGTAATATAGGAAACGCAGCAACCAATTTGCACACAGCAAGCTCCCACAAACAGACTACAAGGCACTGGGGGAGCAAGTGGTTACCCTTGGAGGAAACCGTGCCGGTAATAAGAATAGGCAAGTAGGGATTCTATAGTTGGGGGTAGATAGTTTCTTTTGTAGACATAACCCAGAGCCCCAAATGGTATGTTTCTTCCCAGATGCCAGGATTCGGGACATCGCAGAGCAAATATAAAAGATTCTGGAGCAGCCAGAGGGCGTGGTTCATGTTGCAATCAATGACATGGATAGGACTTGGTTCTCGGTGCTGGAAGCGGATTTCAAGGAGTTAAATTCCAGATTAAGGAGCAGAACCTTCAGGGTAATAATTTCTGGACCAGACAGGGAGAGAAAGATTGCTGTTGTCAACACGTGGCTGGAAGGGTGGTGTAGAAGGGAGGATTTCAGATTCCTGGGACACTGGGGCCACTTTTCGGGCCAGTGAAAGCTGTAAAGATATAATGGCCTTTACCTAAACCGGAGAGGCACCATTCATAGAATCATAGAAATTTACAGCACAGAAAGAGGCCATTCAGCCCATTGTGCCTGTGCTGGCTCTTTGACACAGCAGTTGTGCTTCCTTGCAGAAGGGGTAAATAGAGCAGGTGGGGAAAGATTTAAACTAGTTAGGCAGGTGGGGAAATCTGCACTGTCAAAGATTGATAGAAAAAGATCAGCAGGACATGTGGGAATGTTGGGGACAGTTACCCAAATAAGAGCTCTGTGCTCAAATGCATGCAGTATAAGAAATAAAACAAGTGAGTTAGAAGCACAAATTCAATTTAAGGGTGGTATCGTACCTGAGCATGATTGGGAGCTAACTATTCCGCGGTATAGGATCTCTAGAAAGGACTGGGAAAGGAGTTGGGAGTCGCAGTATTGATAAAAGATACAATTACTGCAGTAGAAAAAAGGGACTTCAGTAAAGGTGATCAGGCAGTGGTAACACTGGACAGAGTTCAGGAACTGTAAAGGATGCAAGACTGTGGTATAAATTGCTTACTAACCTCCTGATAGTGGGAGGGGAAGTTGGTGTATAAATAGCAAGATCAGGGAAGCAAGTAGCAAAACAATGCGGTTATAATGGGAGATTTTAATTTTCACAGACTGGGAGAAACAGCTCAAGTAGTAAAGGCAGTGAATTTCTAGAATGTATTTGGAGTAGTTTTCTAGAACAATATGTTTTAAAACTGATCAAGGAACAGGCCATAATGAACCAGAATAAGTTAAGTCTTATGGTGAAGGAACATCTTGCAAATAGTGACTGTAATATGATTGAATTTGATATTAGGGAGAGTCACAAACCAAGGTTTTAATTTCAAATAAGGCAAACTTTGAATGGATTAGAAATGAATTAACCGCAGTAAACTGGGTTGAACTGTTAATTGGTAAACCAACAAACAGTGGGGAGTATTCAAAGAAATATTTTGTAAGATACAAAATCTGTACATACCCCTAAAAGGCAAAACCTCCACTTGTGTAGTTAATTCATTTGTTGACAATGATTGCTTAAGAGACAGTATCAAGCTAAAAGAAAAGGCTTGCACAAATGCAAGGAAAAGTGGTATTCCCCAGGAATCTACTGGACCCTCAGCTTTTCACCATGTATATTAATGGCTTGGATGAAGGAATAGAGAAGTGTATATCCAAGTTTGCAGATGACACCAAGTTAGGAGGCACAGTAAGTTATGTGGATGGAAGCAGGAAGTTACAAAGGGACATAGACAGACTGAGTGAGTGGGCAAAACTATAGTAGATGGAGTTCAATATGGGAAATGTGAGGCCATCCACATTTATGTTAATGACATTTTGTATAGGCATCTGCTATTGTTTTTGGTTCTGGTTTTGTCTGGAAGCTGTGGACATGTTGGCAGTTGTTATTTAGACATCTTTTAAGCATGATTAAATATTGGGAAGACCGAAGCCATTGTTTTCGGTCCCCGCCACTGACTCCATCCTTCTCCCTAACATCTGTCTGAGGCTGAACCACACTGTTCGCAACCTTGGTGTCATGTTTGACCCTGAAATGAGTCGACCACATATCTGCAGCATAACAAAGACCGCCTACTTCCACCTCTAACATCACCCGTCTCTGCCCCTGCCTCAGCTCCTCCGCTGCTGAAACCCTCATCCCTGCCTTTGTTACCTCTAGACTTGACTATTCCAACGCACTCCTGGCTGGCCTCCCACATTCCACCCTACGTAAACTTGAGGTCATCTAAAACTCGGCTGCCCGTGTCCTAACTCGCACCAAGTCCCGTTCGCCCATCTCCCCTGTGCTCGCTGACCTACATTGGCTCCCAGTTAAGCAGCGCCTCGATTTCAAAATTCTCATCCTTTTCAAATCCCTCCATGGCCTCGCCCCTTCCTCTCTCTAATCTCCTTCAGCCCCACAACCCCCCCCCGAGATATCTGCGCTCCCCTAATTCTGCCCTCTTGAGCATCCCGGATTATAATCGCTCAACCTCTGGTGGCCGTGCCTTGTGTTGCCTCGGTCCTAAGCTCTAGAATTCCCTGCCTAAACTTGTCCGCCTCTCTACCTCTCTTTTCTCCTTTAAGACGCTCCTTAAACGCTACCTCTTTCACCTGCCTTAATTTATCCTTGTGAATCGGTGTCAAATTTTTTGTCTTAAAATACTCCTGTGCAGCGCCTTGGGACATTTTACTATGTTAAAGGCACTATATAAATACAAATTGTTATGAGTAATTTTTGTATTGGAGAAAAATATATTTTCATCTGCAATTAAGTAGCGGTTTAATTGTTTTATATGCTCATCCAATTAGCATTATAGATTGATTATGGGTGTCTTGTTTACAATATATTTTTAACTGATACCATCTGAGAATGATTATATAGTAGTCAATGGATTCAGTTGATACCAAAAATTGGTTTATAACCGTTACCTGAGCTGTTATCTGAAGGTGGATTCGAGCTTTGGAATCGCTTCCTGGTATTAATTGTTGCTTTATAGCATGTATAATCTATTTCAGCTCCCTGTGGGAGATTTTTAGTTTTTGGCCAGTTTTTTCAGCTGACAGACACTGTCCAAATGAACAACTGTCGGTGCACACCATGTCCTTTAAGTGCAATTATATTTCAATAGCCGAGGAATAATATGATGTTGAATGTTTATTGAGAAGTGATTTGCAGTTAGTTGAAAATTCTGTGCCCACTGTACATTGGTTGGATTTATTTAATATGATGGCAAAAGACAGCAAGGAACTTACACAGGATATGAACTGATCAAACAGAAAAAAACGCAGAATCCTTTGCAGATTTTTCAGCACATTCTTACGAATGGTCTCTGATGGTAAGTTAAGTGGGAATGATGCCTTACAGAGCACTAGTAGGCCTTGTGTGGCATATAGCAGCACAGTGAAGTAAGACTGACAATGCTATGGGTTAAGGCATCTTTCCCTTTGTTCAGTCAATTTCTTCTTGAAGGTCAGGCAATTAAAATGTTAACCATTTTTAACACAAAGGACTTCAGGGATGAACAGAAGCTGATAGTCTCTCTTTTTGAGACCTGACAGCAACTGATAACTCCGTTTCTGATGAGAGGAGTTTGTGTACTAAATATCCCTTTTGTCCTTCAAAGACCCTCTTCTTCTTCTGAGGCAGTCCCTCGGAACTGAGGATGAATTGCTTCCACATTAAAAATGAGTTCTCAGGTGACTGATGAGTCCAATGTGGGACCTACAGTCTGTCACAGGTGGGGCAGACGGTGGTTGAAGGGGCGGGTGGGTGGGGTGTTTGGGTTGACGTGCGCTCCTTGCGCTTGGCTTCTGCTTGCTCCCGGTGAAGAGACTCGAGGTGGTCGGCGCCTTCCCAGATGCTTCTCCTCCACTTTGTGCGGTCTTGGGCCAGGGATTCCCAGGTGTCGGTGGGGATGTTACACTTTTTCAAGGAGGCTTTGCGAGTGTCCTTGAAAGACCCTATTACAACAGTGACTACACTTCAAAAAAAAAAACTTCATTGGCTGTAAAGCGCTTTAGGATGTCCGGTGGTTGTGAAAGGCGCAATATAAATGCAAGTCTGTCCTTCTATGTGGGATCAAAGGCTATTAGGATTTTGACCCAGACAGCCGTTACAATGTTGCAAGGAAATACTTGGACTTTGCTTTGATACATAAAATAATATAATAGTTGAGGACTGGTCTATTAAATCTGGTGAAATGAAGAGTAAAAAGGGTGACGGAAAAAGGCAGAAGAAGAAAATGAATTGGATAAGCAGCAAAAAGTTGTCGTACTTCCTCCAAACATTACATTGGTGTTGGCCTTGGCTCAGTGGTAGCACTCTCGCCTCCGAGTCAGGAGGTTGGGGGTTCAAGTCCAACTCCAGAGACTTGAGCACATAATCTAGCCTGACACTTGTGCAGCATTGAGGGGCACCGCACCGCAGACACTTCAAAAGTGCTTCATTGGCTGTAAAGCACTTTGTGACGTCCTGAGGTTGTGAAAGGCACTATATAAATGCAAGATTTATTTTCCTTTCTTTCTACTTTACCATTTTAGGATATTACATGGCAAGATGAACACTCGGCTCCATTCTCTTGGGAAACTAAGGTAAGCCACGCGGAATCTTTTCTTGCATAAAATGTAAAAACAAAATCCTGTGCTAAAGATATAAAATAATCAACACCTCTACATACAGTGTATCGTTACTGCACATAAGAGCAATTTGAACATTTCATTTTGGGGGATAAAGTTCTCCTAGATGTCATGAAGTAGTAAAAATGAAAATATATGCAATATGTACACTTGAGTTGCAACATGAAAAAACCCTTAGAGTTTTTTTAAATGAGGAAATTTGAGAAATTAATTAATCCAACTAAACTCTGTATGATGTCAATGTAACTTATCCTGAGATCATAATAATTATTTATGTTGTTGCAAACCACTGATCGTTTGTGTCTGGTCGCAGAGCAAAGATGATGCATTGACATCGAGTCACCATCTTGGCATTCCTGTTGTTTAGACATGTGAGGTAGATTTCAAGAACTCATCAGGTAGAGGGAGCTTATATTCTGTAACTCTGTTACTAACCATTTTGTTTTTGAGATTGTTATATGAATTGTTCAATAGGGTTACAGCTACAGTCTGGTTTCAGCTGTATATGACTACTTAGAATCATAGAATGGTTGCAGCACAGAAGGAGGCCATTCGGCCTGTCGAGCCTGTGCCGGCTCTCTGCAAGAGCACTTCAGCTAGTCCCACTGCCCTGCCCTTTTCCCATAGCCCTGCAATTTTTTTCCTTCAGGTACTTATCCAATTCCCTTTTGAAAGCCACAATTGAATCTGCCTCCACCACCCTTTCAGGCAGTGAATTCCAGATCCTAACCACTCGCTGCGTAAAAAAGTTTTTCTTCATGTCACCTTTGGTTCTTCTGCCAATCACCCTAAATCTGTATCCTCTGGTTCTCGACCCCTCTGCCAATGGGAACAGTTTCTCTCTATCTACTCTGTCCAGACCCCTCATGATTTTGAACACTTCTATCAAATCTCCTCAACCTTCTCTGCTCTAAGGAGAACCCCAGCTTCTCCAGTCTATCCACGTAACTGAAGTCCCTCATCCCTGGAACCATTCTTGTAAATATTTTCTGCACCCTCTCTAAAGCCTTCACATCCTTCCTAAAGTGCGGTGCCCAGAATTGGACACAATACTCCAGTTGAGGCCGAACCAGTGTTTTATAAAGGCTAATCATAATTTCCTTGCTTTTGTACTCTGCCTCTATTTATGAAGCCCAGAATCCCGTATGCTTTTTTAACCGCTTTCTCAACCTGCCCTGCCACCTTCAACGATTTGTGCACATATACCCTCAGGTCTCTCTCTTCATGCACTCCCTTTAGAATTGTACCCTTCAGTTTATATTGCCTCTCCTTGTTCTTCCTACCAAAATGTATCACTTCGCAATTTTATGCGTTAAATTTCATCTGCCACATTTCCGCCCATTCTGTCAGCCTTTCTATGTCTTCTTGAAGTCTATTACTATCCTCCTCACTGTTCACTATACTCCCAAGTTTTGTCATCTGTGAATTTTGAAATTGTGCCCTGTACATCCAAGTCTGTCATTAATATATATCAAGAAAAGCAGTGGTCCTAGTACCGACCCCTGGGGAACACCACTGTGTACCTTCCTCCAGTCTGAAAAACAACCGTTCACCACTACTCTCTGTTTCCTGTCACTTACCCAATTTCGTATCCATGCTGCCACTGTCTCTTTTATTCCATGGGCTTCAACTTTGCTGGCAAGCGTATTATGTGGCACTTCATCAAACGCCTTTTGGAAGTCTATGTACACCACATCAACCCTCTCTGTTACCGCATCCAAAAACTCAATCAAGTTAGTTAAACACTATTTGCCTTTAATAAATCCGTGCTGGCTTTCCTTAATTAATCCATACTTGTCCAAGTGACTGTTAATTTTATCCCGGATTACCGTTTCTAACAGCTTCCCCACTACCGAGGTTAAACTGACTGGCCTGTAGTTGCTGGGTTTATCCTTACACCCTTTTTTGAACAAGGGTGTAACATTTACAATTCTCCAATCCTCTGGCACCAGCCCCGTATCCAAGGAGGATTGGAAGATTATGGCCAGTACCTCTGCAATTTCCACCTTTACTTCCCTCAGCATCCTAGGATGCATCCCATCTGGTCCTGGTGATTTATCAACTTTAAGTACAGCCAGCCTTTCTAGTACCTCCTCCTTATCAATTTTTATCCCATCCAGTATCTCAACTACCTCCTTTTTCACTCTGACTTTGGCAGCATCTTCCTTGGTAAAGACAGATGCAAAGTACTCATTTAGTATCTCAGCCATGCCCTCTGCCTCCATGTGTAGGTCTCCATTTTGGTCCCTAATTGGCCCCACCCCTCCTCTTACTGCCTGTTTACTATTTATATGCCTATAGAAGACTTTTGGATTCCCTTTTTATGTTAGCTGCCAATCTAGTCTCATACTCTCTCTCTGCCCCTCTTATTTCCTTTTTCACGTCCCCTCTGAACTTTCTATATTCAGCCTGGTTCTCACTTGTATTCTCAACCTGACATCTGTCATACGCCCCCTTTTTCTGCTTTATCTTACTCTCTCTTTTGTCATCCAGAGAGCTCTGGCTTTGGTTGCCACACCTTTCCCCCTTGTGGGAATGTACCTCAAATGTACCCAAACTATCTCTTTTTAAAGGCAACCCATTGTCCGATTACAGTTTTGCCTCAATCTTTGATTCCAATTTACCCAGGCCAGATCCATTCTAAACCCACTGAAATTGGCTTTCCTCCAATTAAGTATTTTTACTCCAGGTTTCTCCCTGTCCTTTTCCATAGCTAGTCTAAACCTTATGATACTGTGATCACTGTTCCCTAAATGTTTCTCTTCTGACACTTGCTTTACTTGACCCACCTCATTCCCCAGAACCAGATCAAGCAACCCCTCTCGTTGGGCCGGCAACGTACTGATCAAGAAAGTTCTCCTGAACACACTTCAGAAATTCTTCCCCCCTCTCTGCCCTTTACGTTACTATCCCAGTCTATATTAGGATAGTTGAAGTGATAGTTTACTTCACAGAAACTTATTGCAGTTTGCCAAATATGTTCCATTTTTAATCACAATACAGTTACATATGTTTATCATTGTATTGGAAAGATTTATATGGGAAGGTAATTGTGGGGAGAGTACTTTGAATTAAAGTAATTCTCCATTTTAAGGAAAATTAGTATACTTACCAGAATGTTGACATTTTTTGGCCACCCTTGAATCTTGCCTTTCTCCCTGCCAGGTCACTCTGGTGATGTCATCAGAGAGCACCCCTGTATCCCAAAGTGGCTCCATAGGAAACAGAGGAGGTTGAAGCATTGAACTGGCTTGAGACTTGACCTAGAGACACAGAACCTGGAAAAGCGCACTATAGGTTCGGAATGCAGAGTACCTAGCCTATAGTGTGGTTACTGGGGCTCCAGGATTGTTTGTCGGTCCACCTATGGTCACAAGCCCCACTCTTTTCCATGGAGCCACTGCAGAAACATCTTATAAAAACAGTAAAGAAAATTCTGGTGAATATACTTTTCTCTGTAAGCTTTAAACAAAAAGTACTTCTCCCTAGACTTATAATAAGTTCAAATAATTTATCAATTACAGAGTCAGATGGATTTCAACTTTGCTTCCACTGCTGCTTCAGAACAAGGGGTTTCTGCACAGAGTGAGCACCGCCCACCAGTCAAGACATCCCAAGGAAATCACCAACATAAAACATCCCAGGGAGGGCAGCCAATCAAACCATTGCAAAATGGAAAGACACCAAGCATAGATGGCCTTGCTCAAGTCAGAAAGGAAGAGTCGTCATCCTTCTGGAAACTGAGCACCGAAAGATCCAGGCTGGAGGGTGATCAGTCTGATTACCAGTGCGTAACCCCAAGCCAAATCAAGTCAATGGAGAAAGGGGAAAAGCCACTCCCCTCCTACTTGAGACAGGAGTCTTCATCAAAGGAGAAAGATGAAAATAAATCTGAGAAACCTTGGATGAAGAAGCAGGAGCGAATAATCAACACCAGTGTCTCATCTGTGTTTATCGACTTGGACAGACCTCGAGCAAGCCAGCCTTCAGTCCGTGTCGATGATGTTTTCACTCCTGGCCATACTGAGAAATCTCCAGATAAAAAGACTATTGCAAAGGAATCTGAGGATGAGGAGAGAGATGACTCCTGTGCATCTGATACACCATTTTTCTCACAGGTAGACCATGGTTTAATGTGGATAGTATATATGGGTTATTGTGAGTTTGTATTGATAATGGTAGCATTACTTGTGCATCTATGGAGAGAATGTCAAATTGAATGGTAATATTTTGTCATTTTTAAGTAATTTAAAACCATGCAAACTCCATTTCAAACACTGAATTGTTTTAGGGAGTTTCACTGATCATTATCCTTTCCCACTCTGGATGGTGGTTATGAAGTGTCAGAATTGTAGTGCAATGGACTTGATAGGTGATGTGATGGCATGGCACTGTACTCTGCTGTATAAGCTGGTAAATTGGCTTGCAAGACAGTTTACCAGCTAATCCTGTCCCTTTAAGGAAGTAGGTGTGACTCTAACCTTGTGGGCCCTTTTGCTGAGGTGAGTGCCTGTATATAGCTTTCCCTTTTTTGAATGTTCGTTTTGTAGACATCCTTTTTTCAGGACTTGATATGGAGCCCTTGATTCATCTATTGTTTAGCAGGTGGGCTGGAATTCCATTGACTCAATGTGTTTGGGAGTGCACGCGCTCTGAATCGTTTGCACTGATGGTGTTAGAGGGGTGGGAGGAGGCTTGTGTGGAGCATAAACAATGGCCTGTTAATTCTATGTAATACCAGTAATTGTGTGTGGGGGGGGGGTGATAACACCGACTAAATAAAGTTGGAAATGGTGCTGGAATATTAATTTATATTATCCTTTTCTTCCCCCTGCAGATTAATACAAGCAATTCCATTCTAAAGACAGGCTTTGACTTCTTGGATAATTGGTAATACCATCTGCTTCCTTCACAATTCCTCTCAACCAAAAAAAAAAAACCTTTTTGGCCTATGATTATGAAACTAACAGTTCCATTCTAAGTTCTGCAGTAGATTTCGATGTGAAAATATTGCTCAACCATTTAAGGAGATAACATTACAGATTTATACATAATTGTTGCACTTTGCCATATGTATGAAATGTTTGCGTTTGCTTTCTATACATAGAAAAATAGTCCCTTTAAAGATATTATAGCTATATGGGTATGCACAGATTGAATGGAATCAATTTACCCTCAAATGCTTTTCATGTGGGATACGTATATACATTTCAAGTCAGCATTCCTGCTTCTGATCACCATTCCATGGACGTCTAGTGAGGATAGGATGGCTTGTCTCGGCCCACACATGAAGAATGGTAACTTCAGTAACCAAATCTGGCAACCAAAGAGCCTTGCATCAGCAGGAGGACAGAAAGGAAATAAATATGTTGTCAGGACTTGCAAGTCCAAAAGTTAATTACAAATAAAACCCAGAGCAGTATGTAGCAGTAAAGTTGCTATCTCCTTTTAAATTCATGAATCCTAGGTTGTTCCAGCAGATGAGTTTTTATACTTGTGCATGCATACTTAATTCACCATGTCTTGTACATAAAAAAAACTAAATGTCAGTTTAGTCACATGGGATTCCAAAGTTAAAAAAAAATAGTATCCGTGGTGCTGTGAATGGATTAAAATGGATTAGGGGCAAGATTCCTATACAATGAATGATTGTTCCCAAGGTCTGGTGATTTTTTTTTCATAGAATTCTATGAAAAAATAGTGGACTAGCCCCACCTATACTGATCAGCTATTCAAATGATGTAAGCATTGAAAAATGGATGTAACACTAATAAATCAAATTTCTCAGTAAAAATGGGTACCATACCCCAAAATGTGCAAATAATACTAGCTTTGTACATCGTCACCTCTGGCTCATTCAGCTGAAAATGATTATACGGGGAGTCTGTTCTCTGTTCCAAATGTAAATGAGTTGTAATAGTTAGAATCCATATAAATTGAAAGTCAATTTAACAGCAAGATGGGTCCATTGCTCAAAAGGCCATATGGATAATGTTCCAATGTTTTGTTGTACCTTTGAAAAATGAATATAAAACACAAATCAAATTCCTCAGCACAGAAAATTCTCAAATCATCTTGTTTTGGACATTTTAATGAATATGCCACATTCATTAAAAAAATCTACACTAAAGGAATAAAATTTATTAGAAACAGAAGATAGGAGCAGGAGTAGGCCATTTGGCCCCTCGAGCCTGTTCCGCCATTTAATGAGATCAGGGCTGATCCTTTGCTTATGTGCTTTCAGTATTCTATCTACAATTCTAAAACCTTGTTCAACAATAACAGTAGAGCAGATTGAAACAGCAGCCACGAAATAGCTAGCCACTTATTTCATTTAATATTTCATCTTGTGTGTGACAACTAATAACCTCAATTATAAGAACTAGTGAGTAAAATATAATTTAAAATAATGTTCGGAGGCTATGTTAAGTGTAACTAATGAATCATACTGAAGTAGAGAGAACTTACCTTGTTCCTACACTTAAGCTGTAAATGCTGTAGACTAGATGTTTGTCATGTCTTGTATCATCATATAGGATACTTGTCTTCCACAGGGCTATTTTTTAAATATATTGCCTATCCAATCAGCTGTGCCAACTATTATGTAAAATGATGTAATTCGCAGCTGGCTTAATGTTATTTTTACTGAAATGCATTATGTATGTTGCAGCTTGTGTTGCACATAAATGAACATAAAACTCAACATAGTTGTCTTGTGGTTTATTCTAATGAACTGCATTCATTTTCAGTTCAACACTACACACTGCTGTTGGTATGAGTCGAGCTGTTCTCGAGCCGTCTCCCACCTGATGATGGCAAAGGTAACGAGCAGGCTCTGCCCAAAGTTGGGTGGGAGTAGTTCATGTGGGAATACTTCTCTATTCCCAAAACAGCCTGCAATGTATGAAAAATCTCAATGCTTACATCTGATAAAGTACCATTGCATTGGTGAAAGTTTACCTAGTTTTTCTTCATATTATAGTTACTCATTTCATTGTTTATAGTAGTTGACATTTACAAATTTTAGACATCACTTGGCCTATGAACAAAAAGCAAAATACTGCAGTTGCTGCAATTCTGAAACAATGAGTAGCAAGTTAGACTGCATCGGTGGAAAGGACAGGCATTTTGGGTATGGACCTATGTTAAGGCAGGGTCTTGACATGTGCTGCCTGACCTCAGTATTTCTGGTGCTTTGTTTCAATCGCCCCATGCATAGCTCAGCCACGAACTGGTGTTCTGGTCAATCTATTAATATTTATCTTTGATGTGGAGATGCTGGTGTTGGACTGGGGTGGACATATGTGAGAAGTCACAACACCAGGTTATACTCAAACAGCTTTATTTGAAATCACAAGCTTTCGGAGCGCTGCTCCTTCGAAAGCTTGTGATTTCAAATAAAGCTGTTGAACTATAACCTGGTGTTGTGCGACTTCTCTATTTATCTTGGCACCACTCAACTCTATTCTATGGAATCAAACCCTTATTTAGATGTTCACTTAAAGCCAACAGAAAGCTTTCAAGTACAATGTGAAATACAGCAGGCTTAAGCACCGTCATCAAAACATGCTGCATATCTGACCGATGGCAAAGGCCAGCTTTGCAGAATTTAGTCGGCTTATACAAAGAAAAATTAAGAAAAGTCCAGCAGCCCCAATGCAAATTAGCCTATGCTAATCCTGTGCACCAGCCAATGTTCAAAAAAGTTTGTCACTCCTTAGCTGATACAGTATCACCCCCAGTAAAATGAGGAAAACTCAGTCTTCAGGAGCTTTGAGCCATGTGCCTCGAGCGACCGATCGGCATCAACCACAGACAGAGCTTGTCTCAGGAAGTCCCTCGGAACCAAGGATGATTTGCTTCCACTTTAAAAGTAAGTTCTCAGGTGACTGAGTCCAATGTGGGATCTACAGTCTCTGTCACAGGTGGGGCAGACTGGTTGAAGGGGTGGGTGGATTGACGTGCGCTCCTTGCGCTGGGCTTCTGCTTGCTCCCGGCAAAGAGACTGTGTTCGGCGCCTTCCTGGATGCTTCTCCACTTTGTGCGGTCTTGGGCCAGGGATTCCCAGGTGTTGGTGGGGATGTTGCACTTTTTCAAGGAGGCTTTGAGGGTGTCCTTGAAGCGTTTCCTCTGTCCACCTGGGGCTCTCTTGCCATGTCAGAGCTCCAAGTAGAGCGCTTGTTTTGGGAGTCTCGTATTGGGCATGCGGACGAAGTGACCTGTCCATCGGAGCTGATCGAGCGTGGTCAAAGCTTCAATGCTTGGTGCACCTATCTTGCCAAAGGATTTGCAGGATCTTGCGGAGGCAGCGTCGGTGGTACCTTTCCAGTGCTTCGAGGTGCCTGCTGTCCATGTCTCAGGTATACAGCAGGGTGGGTATCACTGCTGCTCTGTAGACCATGAGTTATGGGCCGGGTTTGAGGTCCTGGTCTTCAAACACTCTTCCTCAGGCGACCGAAGGCTGCACTGGCACACTGTCATCGACATCTGCCCTTGTTGACAGTTGTCAGCACAACCCCAGCCCTGGATGAGGTTGAAAGGCTATCCGACAACTGGAAAAACAAGGCCTGAGGGGCAGATGGAATCTCTGCCGAGGCACTAAAGCATAGCGGGGAAGCACTACTGGTGCGAATTCATGAACTCATTTATCTGGAAGGAGAGCAGCATGCCAGGGGATCACGGAAACGCCGTAATTGTGACCATCTTCAAGAAAGGTGACCAGTCCGATTACGGTAATTACAGAGGAGTTTCCCTGCTGTCTGCCACGGAAAGTCATCACAAGAATCCTCCTCAATCGCCTTCTCCCAGAGTCGTATTGCAGATTCCGCCCACTAAGGGGCACAATGGACATGATCTTCACCTCGTGTCAATTACAAGAGAAATGCAGGGAACAGCACCAAGCGCTATACACGACCGCCTTTGATCTCTCAAAGGCATTCGACACCGTCAACCGTAAGGGATTATGGAGTGTCCTCAAATTCGCCTGCCCTCAAAGTTTGTCACCATCCTCCGCCTGCTTCACGACGACATGCAAGCTGTGATCCTGACCAACTGTTCCACCACAGACCCAATTCACGTATGGACCGGGGTCAAGCAAGGCGGTGTCATCGGACCAACGTTCTTCTCGATCTTCCTTGCTGCAATGCTCCATCTCACCCTCTAAGCACCCCGCTGGAGTGGAGCTAATTTACAGAACAAACTGGAAACTGTTCAACCTCCGTTGCCTCCAGTCCAGATCCAAGGTCGTCCCATCCTCTGTCATCGAATTACAGTATGCAGACGACGCTTGCGTCTGTGCTCACTCGGAGGTCAAACTCCAAACCATCGTCAACACCTTCACCGAAGCGTACAAGAGCATAGGCTTTACACTAAACATCCGTAAGACAAAGGTCCTCTACCAACCTGCCCCCGATTATCAAAATCCACGACAAGGTCTTGGACAACATGGACCACTTTCCCTACCTCGTGTGCTGGTACTGTCCAGAGCTATGCCAACCAGCAGCACAGCTTCTGTTCCACTCCACTTCAAAAGGTGTAATCGGGACAAGTTGGTTGACTGCAGCAGCCTTTCTGAAACCTTGTGGGTGATGCACTTGACCAGTGCTAGCGCCTTGCAAAAACTGAAGAGACCCACATCCTTCAGTTCCAGAGTGTCCGCACCATCCATGAAAAAGGTACAGTACGGTGCATGGGAACTCTTCACCACCTCATCATTATGTGGCACCAGAACAGGTTCCCTTTGGCACCTTTTAGCTTGGGAGCACCTTTACAAACTTGGAGCCTCAATCAGGAGTTTCCTATCAAAGCTGGTCACAGTAGGCATGAAGCAAGCTCCTCAAGTCTTTGCCAGTTCATTATGGAGATCTCAACTTTTACCCATCGTCAGTGCATTGCCTACAGCTCAGGTCCCTAGTATGTCATTATCTTGGAAAGGTCAGGAACTCTAGAAGAAATGACACCGCCTTCAATCAGAAACCTCATAGCTTCCTTAGTTAACGTTCTCAGCGACAGGACGGAGTCTGGATTCACCTGGTCGTCTCTACCACAAGGGACCCTGGCAATGGCTCTTTATTCTGCTACTGATGTGAAGGTGCATTTCCAACCGAGAATGACTATCCAAAAGGCCATCTGCTTGATTATAGAATAGACCGCACAAACAGGCCATTTGGCCCAACCAGTCCATCCGAGCCACCTTCATCTATCAACCGAACCCTCTACACCCTTCTCCCTCATATGCTTATCTAGCTTCCCCTTAAATGCATCTATACTATTCGCTTCAACGACTCCCTGTGGTAGCGAGTTCTATATTCCATATTCTCACCCCTCTCTGGATAAAGAAGTTTCTTCTGAATTCCCTATTTGATTTCTTGGTGACTATCTTATATTGATGGCCTCTAGTTTTGCTCTTCCCCATAAGTGGAAGCATATGCTCTGTGTTTAAAATTATGAAAGGTTTTGAGAGAGTAAAGATATCTCTTTGGTCACCCCTCATCCTTCTCCCGAGAGAAAAAAGAGAACCAGCTTGTTCATCCTTTCCTAATAGGTATGCGCATTTCTGGTAGTATCCTTGTAAATCTTTTTTGCACCCACTCCAGTGCCTCTATCTCCTTTTTACAATATGGCAACCAGAACTAGGGAGTTGTAGCGGTACCACGGGGTGTCCCTTACCTATTATACATAATTCCCTTTAACTATGTTTGTACATAGTTTACCTGTACGGGGCGTTGCCCCTTTAAGGACGCGAGCCGGCCCAGCTCGGCCTCCCGCTCCCGACTTCGGCTGCAATGGCCAGCTAGTGCCGGGGGCTGGGTAAACGCGCTGACGTCATCACGCGACCGCCCTAAGCGCGGGCAAACGTGATGCCATCATAACGCAAGTCACGTGACGCCCCAAGCGCGGGAAACGTGAGCAACGCAATGACGGCATCGCACAAACCTCCGGACTGCCTAGTCAGTCCTCGTGGCATCCCCACTGGGGACAGACCTGTTCCACAGCTCTCCTGCATCGTTCTACGTTGTTTGTTGTATTTCGTCAAATCCTTCATTAAAGACTTGGATTGTTTCTCCTGAGTCGACCTCAGTGATTTGGTTAGGAATACACCTATTCCTACAGTGGTGACCCCGACTCCGTGAACATTTTTCACGGAAGAAGCGCACAGCCTGAACCTCGTCTTCACAGAAGACGACCGACGTGCACAGCCGAATTCATCCAACACCTACATTGGTGACCCAACGACGTGAGGACGGGAATTAAGCAAAACCTACATTGATGACCCCGTCTCCGTGAATGTTTTTCACGGACGATGTGCACAGCCTGATCCGCGTCTCTGAACGGTTTCACAGAAGCAGAGCCCGGTGAACAACAACCGCCGAACACCAATTCCTACATTGGCGACCCCATCTTTGCAAAGGAAGCGCAGCCTGCAGGTGATCCCATTTTTCACGAACGTAACGCAGCCGGACCCCGATTTTTGTGAACAATTTTCACAAAAAAAGCACGCCATGGAAGCATCAGCTGTTTCGCTGTCGCTACCGCAATTCAGGGAGCAGCAACCGCCCTCGTGCTTTCTTCAGGTAGAAACCCCGTTCGCCAAGAACATCGATGCGGCGCAGACCGAGGTCTCCGTATTCATCAGCTCTACCGCCTTACGGATCGTCCGCCTCCACGACAGCTCCCAACGCAACAGCAAGTATATATCCCTCCAAACGCGGGTTCCGCAGGTTTTCGGGCCCACAAGATCGGAGCGCGTCCCCGTGGAGATGCCACGAGGACTCGCTCCTCGCGACCCACGAGGACTCATTCCCCGCCGACGACGCGTCAGCCTGCATTTTATACCACGCTTTTCAGCGCAAAAGCGAAGCGTTGTTGCCCTCCCGGCAGTTTTCCCTCTCAATCAACAATAACTAGAAGCGTCGCCGCCCTCCCGGCAGTTTTTCCCCTCAACAAACATCGACGATGGGTCCAACGGGCATCCCACGGCCGCGCAAAAGTTGCTGTCATCACCGATCAACGGTTCACTCTTTTGTGTTACCGTCGTAGCACTACGGCACGCACCGTTCCGTGCGTTCCAGACTGCCGAAGAATTCGCTCACCTGTCAGCGAGTTCACCGACCTCGCCAGCCAAGTCCTCCTGTATTGCCTGTTCGGCATTCCTGCAGATTTCGTCAGACTGGGGACTTTTTCCAACATCAGAGCCATGGTCCGCGTCTGCCCAACCTGCCCGTCACTATGACGCGGCCTGCTGTATGGCTCCGGCGCCCGCTTCGAACCACGGGCTGTAGAGGTCACATGTCTCCACGGTCCTTCGCATGGCTGAATACGTTTTATTCGCCATGACGCCACAGTCCTTTGCACGGCTGGATACGTATTATCCGCCACGACACACGCAAGGATCCGCTCACACCCAGCACCTATCGACCTCGTCTGCCAAGTCCAGACAGCACGACCGCCGAGACCACCGCCCACCCATCGTCGTTGCAGCACACCAGTTACGATCGTCCGCCTGACCACAAGCCACCCAACAGTCTCCGTCTCAAGACTGCAGGAGTCGTTCCGACAGGCTCGTCAGACTACCTCACCTTTTGTCGTTCATTAAAGCAAATTGGGGGGTGGGGCGCGCATGTAGCGGTATCACGGGGTGTCCCTTACCTATTATACATAATTCCCTTTAACTGTTTGTACATACAGTTTACCTGTACAGGGCATTGCCCCTTTAAGAACACGAACCGGCCCCGGTTCGGCCTCCCGCTCCTGAATTCGGCCGCAACGGCCAGCTGCAGGGCCGGGTAAACGCGCTGACATCACGCACATCACGTGACCACCTTAAGCGCAGGCAAACGCGATGTCACGACACCAGTCATGTGACGCCCCAAGCACGGGAAACGCGATGAAGTCATCACACAAACCTCCAGACTGCCTAGTCAGTCCTTGTGGCGTCGCCACTGGGGAAAGACCTGTTCCACAACTCTCCTGCATCTATCTACGTTGTTTGTTGTATTTTGACAAATCCTTCATTAAAGACTTATTGGATTGTTTCTCCTGAGTCGACCTCAGTGATTTGGTTAGGAATACACCTATTCCTACAGAGTCATATTTGTCTACCTGTTCAACACTAGGGCGACCCAGAGTTTGAACACTAGCTCCCTGCAAAAACCCTGGAATGGTTTAACAGTTGGATGCAGTAGTGGTGGGGAAGGGGGTGTGGAGGGAGGTTGCTGAATGAGCCAGATGATCTTCCTTATCTGTATCTGTTTATTACTGTATGTTTACTAATTGGCTCGAAATTGTCAATCTCACTGGCTCTGTAAGGACGACTGGTAAAACAGAAAATTAATTGGTGCTATAGGGGGTGCTCTGCTGAGAAATAGAACGTTTTCAATTTTAGACAATGACGTCATGTGGCCTGAAATGCCCTAATCACCCCTGGGTCTCAGATCCACTCTTCTCACTAGGGAGAAATCAGATTGCCTTACACAGGGAGGATCTCCACCGTTAGTTTAATAGAGGCTGAAAACCTAGAGCTTTTCCAAAATAGAAGTAATGTCTTGTAAGAAATTCTTGAGCACAAGATGCCTGCAACAAAACAATGTTAATAGGAGAGTTGCAATAGAAATGTGAAATCCTACTGAGAGGAAGATTTTTTTTTTCCCCCCTGGTAAAAATACTTGCTTTTAAAAGTAGCTGACTGTATTTGACAAAACATCCAATATTTATCAAATAGTTGTGCAACCAGCTACCACTCCCACAGCTATTTTTCTAGTTTCAGCAGCACATTAACCACTAATCACTGTTGTTGGTCTAAAGCTTTGAAAATATATAAAAGACAACTCCAGATTGATAAGCATCTTTAATAAGACAAAATTGATTCCCTTACAAAATGTTTGATAACATGAACATTAATTTTAAGTAAACAAAGCACATACAAAATGCCACTGAAAGTTCTACCATAATGTAGAAGAAAAGCATGTTTGTAATTAGAAGTTTCTGCAAAATACAGTTTACGAAAATATAGTGCAAATTTAAAACGGAATCACAGTGGCATTGTGAAGCTGAGTCAATGGAAGGTCAAGTGTTCTGGAAGATGGTTGAACCACGTGAAACAAACATGTTCACTTTGTTCTAGAGACAAAAAAACGAACCAAAAATAATTGTACAAGCAACCAAAGCACTGTCAACCAACCTGGCTTTTCAGTAAAATCAATTATTTTTTTGAAAGTACAGGTTGATAAAAGTTCAGGATCTTATAACAATCGTCCTTTAGCAGTAAACTTCCCATATGATTGATGACATTGCACTTACCTAAGTAAACATATTCCAGTTCCTGTTCAGAGCTGAAGGCTCTGTTTAGACGAGAAGAAATGTGTGTTAAAGCCCACTGTTCTGCATATCTTTTCAAATATCAAAGTCTAAAAACAGCCAGGGGAGATTATAGCATCACAGCTAGGTGAATGTAGCCGGGTGCTACAGGGGTGAGCATCTGTCTGTTTCTGTATACCCCCCAACCAGGCATGGGATTAAGAGTTTTTATGACCCATGAATTCTTTGAGTTTATGAGGATGACGGTGAATCCCTCTCTGATTAGGATGCCCCATAGCAGTGATGGCTTTGAAGCTCTGACAAGTGTTTCTTATACAGCTCTTGTGCCCCCATCTATTTGCAAAACTGCTTTACTTTGAGAGCTCCTAAAGTAGATAAATTCAAGATAATTCAAGTCGCAGATCTAACAACTGCACAATGCTCCTACAATTTATGATGGTGTCTGCTGAAGATGATCCATCAAAAAGCAATAAACCAAACCAGGAAAAGCTCGGATACTAAAATGCAGCAGCTTCTGAAATCTACAGCTGTTAATGGGACGAGCACAGTAAGAAGAGTTACATGTGGAAAACACAACATTTGACACCCCTGGCAGCACCATAGATGATGCAGGAAGTAGTTAACCATGTGTTTGTAAAGACCTGATCTGAAAGTAAATTACAGTCAGCATTTTGATCACTGATAAAATTACTTGCATATCAGTCAGGTAGTAGTCTGTTTATAAATTATCAACCCGTTCTTTAAGTACAGTACCTCTTGATATCCGAATAAGGAATAATCAATACCCATTCCTTATGTAATGAAGAAACCCAACAAAGAGGCTAAAGTTTGTGTCTTCCAAGTATTAAATTAAGCAGTATCAAAAAGTACCAAAAATCAAAAAGGACCTCAATTCCTTTACATCTTTTTTAATTATAAAAATAACTTAATATGAAGCAAAGAAAGCCTGTACTTTGTTCAGTCTTCAGGCGCTCCTATGAGTTTTTGGGACAATGAGAAGACGAGTCTGTATTAAGCACTTCTATCATTGTTCTTTTTGTTGGAAAAGTCTCCAATACAGCTGGAAGACTGGAGTATGATGCTGGTAGGCTAAAGGGAAATGGGATGAAATAAGCAACAATATTATATACTACACCAGTCCGTTCATTAATTTTAAAAATGCTTCAAAATTTAGAATATGCTGCTTTTTAAAAAAAACAGTACCACTCAATCATAAATCTTCAGAATGAATCAATGATGATTCATCTCCTTTGGTATTTGTGGTATTTAGTGGTACAAAGATTACATTCAATTACTTCATGCATCAGGAAATCAATTATAACCAATGGTTTCCATACTGCAACAACACAAGTATATACAGCAAATACCACATTTCAACAAGTGGAACTGACCTCAACACATAAGCAACATGTTTAAGTCTTTGCGTTGGAATGATTGTCTTCAATTAAATAAAGGACTAAATGAAACACGGTGACAGGAGCGGTGTGGATCATAGTCATGTGCTATTGCTTGCAACATTCAAATGTAATCCCATGGAAAAACATGAAAGTTAAGAGTCATAGTCATAGAGTCATACAGCACAGAAAGAGGCCCTTCGGCCCATCGTGTCTGCGCCAGCCATCAAGCCCTGTCTATTCTAATCCCATTTTCCAGCACTTGGTCCATAGCCTTGTATGCTATGGCGCTTCAAGTGCTCATCTAAATGCTGCTTGAATGTTGAGGGTTCCTGCCTCTACCACCCTTTGAGGCAGTGAGTTCCAGATTCCAACCACCCTCTGGGTGAAAAAGGTTTTCCTCAAATCCCCTCCTGCCCCTTACCTTGAAACTATGCCCCCTGGTTATTGACCCCTCTACTAAGGGGAAAAGTTCCTTTCTATCTACCCTATCTATGCCCCTTATAATTTTGTACACCTCAATCAGGTCCCCCCTCACCTTCTCTGCTCTAAGGAAAACAACCCCAGCCTGTCCAGTCTTTCATAGCTGAAGCGCTCCAGCCCAGGTAACATCCTGGTGAATCTCCTCTGCACCCTCTCCAATGTAATCACATCCTTCCTATAGTGTGGCGACCAGAACTGCACACAGTATTCCAGCTGTGGCCTAACTAGCGTTTTGTACAGCTCCATCATAACCTCCCTGCTCTTATATTCTATGCCTTGGCTAATGAAGGCAAGTATCCCATATGCCTTTTTAACCACCTTATCTACCTGTCCTGCTGCCTTCAGGGATCTATGTACATGCACACCAAGGTCCCTCTGATCCTCTGTCTTTCCTAGGGTCCTACTATTCATTGTGTATTCCCTTGCCTTGTTAGTCCTCCCAAAATGCATCACCTCTCACTTTTCAGGGTTAAATTCCATTTGCCACTGTTCTGCCCATCTAACCAAGTCGTCCATATCGTCCTGTAGCCGGAGGCTTGCCTCCTCACTATTTACCACTCCACCAATTTTCGTGTCATCTGCGAACTTACTGATCATACCTCCTACATTCATATCTAAATGAGATGGTTATATAAATCACTCAGCACACACACACATAGCATGTTGTGAAGCACAAATATAACAAAATGGGCTGAATTTAAATCCTGTATTACAAAAATAAACTTGTGCTATTTTAGTATTTGCTCCCCCCCACCGCACCTTATTAGGCTTAGGCACGTGCTGTGTTCAAATTGAACATCTTTCGGTTTGACTCGTGATTTTTCCCCTCTCAATGAAGCAATCTCATCCCTCTAGTCAGCTCAGCCAAGAACAAGAACTCACCCAGTGGAGACTTACAAGGTGACGACTTGCTACTGCACTGTGCTACCAAGATGTCCTTGGCATATTCATTTAGATGTGCACTGTGTGTTGGCATGAAGCACCATTTGTGGTATGATGCAGTTTTAGTCAGCAATCAGTATGACACCAAGCTCTCACCAGATTACAAAAAAAATCTAATCCCTGATGATGGGATGTCACTTCCAAGTTTTAACTAAATGAAGTCAGTATGGACTGATACTGAACCCACAACCTTCTGCTACCAAAGGCCAAGGTGACACTTTAAATAATTGCAAAAGATGTTTCTATATTGTACCAGAACTATAGTAGCAATAAACAAGTTATTATGCATCAATGGAATAGATGGTTGCAAATGCTACAAGCCATTGTATAACCCCCATTGCCATTAAACTGAGGAATCTAAAAGCATTACCAGCTTATTCCTAAATTTCTTACCTTTTCAAATTCATCCAGCTTTTTCCTATTTTACTGAAAGCCTCTGGGCTTGGTGTCGTCATAGCTTCAAAATCTACTAACTGAAAATGATGAAACTGTAATTAAAATACATCTAAAAAGATAGCTAACAAACAGCAAAGAACATGTCTCACCAAAAGTCAAAAGATTAATACATGGGTATCCAAACTATGGCCCGTGGGCCATTGCAGCCCTCGAGCCCGAGCAATGCAACCCATAAAGCTCAAGCAACTAAAGTTTTGATTGCTTCCGTATTTCTTACTATTTGAATTTTGTGGGCCTGAAGTTTGGGAAAGGGCGGTTCTTAGCACTAGTACCTCGCTGGTGGACAAATCCTGCAACAAACACTGAGATCTGTCAGTATCTGCAGCTGGAGATAAATGCTTATTAACGGACGCACTGGATACTTGGCACTCAAAGCTCCACGTTACCCACCTAAACGGCCCACAAGGTCAAAATATTGGACATTCCTGCTTTAACACCTTTTTGTTTAATTGTCTTATCTGCTTATTTTTTAAAACAAGTTTGTAAAAAGCAAAATATTGACCACATCATGAGGTAAAACTACCCAGGAGTTGCTCAGCCCAGAGGTGGCAGGGATCTGAATTAATATTCTTACAAATACAGTTCATAATATCATGGTATTTGTTAGGCAGCTCACTTGCAAACGGCAACATTGAAATATTGCCTATTTTCAACAGCTTGGCTTTTCAGAAAGAGGCACTGCCAGTGAGTCTTTGCACAACTGGTAAAGTAAGTAATGCTCATTTGCCCTATGTCGCCATCCACCTCTGGTGATATTAAAAAATCATTTCAAATAGTCCAAGAACACAAAGCAAAGATGGTAACATGCAAAAACCTTTGATAACAGACAATAAGAAATATCCACCACAGGTTTTAACAGGATATCCCCAGCAATGAACTGAACAATTTGTATTTTATAGCACATTTAACATAGCAAAACTTCCCAAAGAGCTTCACAGGAGCGTAAAAGAACAATTAAAAACTGAAGGATAACTCCTTCGATGGCCTAGTGGATAAACGCAGAGCCTCGTGTTTTAGTGAGGTATTCCAAAATGTCCCAAGTTTGATCTCTAGTCTGTGTTGAGCGAGCTAATCTCAACGGGGGCTCTATAATTGGCCTTAAAGCCCCTGGACAGAAGGTGAAATAAATATAATTAGTGCTCTCGCTCCAGATCACCAAGTGACTAGAAATAGCATGTGAGAGAACATCTGGTGAGATCAGGACTGGCCTTGGTTGCATTGCCCGTCATTGGCGATTAACCCACTTGACACTCACTGTCACGGTGCACGCATGAAGATTGGTCACTGGGGCGTGGTATCAGAACTAGCACCTGAACCAAGTGGCAGCGCCTTCAGGAGAGGAGAAAATTCTAAAAACAAAATGTAAAAACTGAAGAATACAACTGAGCATTCAGTGGTAAAGGTTTTAGCAATTTGTGAATAAAATATTTTTTGTATTATTGAAAGTCCCTTGAAGCTTTTCAGTTAACCAGCTGGAAAGTATGCTTCAGAGTATAACCTTGTAGTCAGAGACACGTGGCCTAAAAATCAAAGAGAAAACCACCAATACTGTGCAGAATTTATTTTATTATGTCGTGCCATGAAGATTCTAAAGAAACAGCCTAATATTTTCATTTTTGTACTATTCATACACTTCTAATCATTTTCATGCATTGTTGTGGTTTCCACGAGTCTAAAGACAAACTAAGGGTGTTTTGTTATGTGCCCAATTTGTGCTTTCTCGCCCTGCCTCAAGAAAATCCTAATCTTTCCGAGAAATGTAAACAAAAGTATATTTAGCACAGAATACATTTCCCAAATTCTCGCCACTCCAAAAAGTACTGAAGGTTGCAGTAGTCCATTTTAAAATTCAGGAATGCTGTATTGAGTTCAGGATAGCTGGACAGGATCGCAACTAACCCACAAGTACTTGAAACGTGGGCAGAAACTCCTCACTGTGTGCTTTTTTCACCCTCCGACTTTCACCATTCAAAGCTGATTGAGAAATCCAACTCCGAGGGGGCGAAACAGGTTTCTCTTCCTTTGCATAATGGATGATCTCACAAATTGCACTTCCTGCCTTATGAATTGTGGTAACTGATGTTTCGGATCATTTTCAGATCCAACCAACTAAAAGATGTTTTGTTAAAAATGAAATAACAGAAAATGCTGGAAATACTCAGCAGGCCAGGCAGCATCCGTGGAGAGAGAAACAGAGTCAATGTTTCAGGACTGGGACCCTTCATCAGAACTGGAAAAAGCTGGAGATGTAACAGATATTAAGCAGGTGCAGAGACGGGGGGGTTAGGAGGGGAGGAAGGAGTAGAAAGAACATCCTGTACTTTTGTAAGAGGCAGGAAAGATAAAATGTTGCAAATGGGAGTGGCAAAAATCATACTGCATGAAAAATGTACTGCCCATCGATGATTCCAAACGTGCATTTTAGTTTTGCCACTATGTACATCCTTTCCCATCTTCTCTGAAGATTTAGATCGATTTGTCCTGGCTTTTGCTCTCTCCTTCTCCCTCCCCCACACCGACTATTCCGTCCACTGCCGAACCAAGGTTCCTGATCAGCTTGGGAGCTGCTCATTAAAGCCGGTACATGCTAGCATCCACCGTCAATCATTTACCAGGTCAGGTGATGACCACCTCACAGTACTGGAGCATTTCTCATGTGGGGAGGGACGAAGGGCAAGATAGAAAGGAAAGGAAAAAAAAAATGGACTTGTTCTCTGTTCACTGAAAGGCACCCTGCCAGGCCATTGAGTTGCATTAGCGATCAAAATTGATGAGACAACAGCCCACGGCTGCTCATTACTACTTTAGTCACCGAGTCAATTGTCGAATTGAGATGTTAAGTGGAGCACTGTGTGAAAAGGTGTTTCATCTTGGGAGATGTAATTTCTTTTAACTACGCCATGAAGAAAAATATACATTGCACACATTTTGAATCAAGTTATGGGTAAGTTCACAAGTTTTCTATCCTCCCAGCTGAAAAAGACTAGGTGGAGGCGAGACCCATATTTGATTTATTTATTCCAATACACTCAACGTACCTTTCCTTTGGGGATTCTCCCTGTGACCTCCTTGCCACTAGCCATTAGTGCTCCCATGATTACTGAATATGCCACCACACTAGAAAATGAAGCACATTACCATCAGAACACAATAGCAAAATACTGCAGATGCTGGAAATCTGAAACAACAGAAAATGCTGAAAATACTCAGCAGGTCAGGTAGCATCCGTGGAATGAACATCAGAACACAGCAGCGTTCAACACAGTTTAAAGCAGAACGTAACTCTACAGGCTCATACTCTGAATGCAAAGTACTTGCCCCCGACTGGTCTTCGGCAGTTATTTTACAATCCTCCTCGGCAGTAATGTGTCCTCTGAAGAGGGGGGTTCTCAACCGGGGGTCCACGGCCCCCTAGTGCTCCATGATACGGTTTCAAGGGTCCGCCAAAGATAATTACAAAATACAGATCCACATTTGTAAATGAAAAGTCCCAGAATCGGTTACACCATAACTTCGTCTCTCCTCAGCTACAGGAAGTGTCTTATTTTAAAACACTTACCAAACTGCTATATTTCTCTCCGTGATCTTTCACCAATCGCCAAAAATATCCTCAGCAAAGCGGATTGTCGTTGAGATATATAAAACTCAAACTTTCCCTGCCGCCCCGCCAAGCTGCATTTACTGTTTCCTGTAAGTTTATCAAAAACAAATCCACCTCTGCTTTTAAAAATGGATAAGGGTTGGATTCGTTGCATCCCCTCTAAAACTTGCTTTTAACATGGGCCTGTTTTTATCAATCATTTTCTTCAGGAGGGAAACATGCACTTTCCCCTCCTTCATTCAGCTCACTGCCGACCGTTTCTACACTTTTAATGCGTTCAGCGATCTTTGATCTCAAGTTTCATAGTTTTGTCGCCGCTGACATTTTTTTTGTTTCAAGAATCTAAATGTTTGTGAGAATAAAAACTCAACACAGGGACCAAGTTGAACAAAGGCCCATCTTTTATCTGTTGATCGGTTTTAGTTCTTATTTTCCCAAAGTCCGGCTCACGTTAGAATATATATCTTTTTTCAATCCAATTGCTCATTCTTTTCCCAGATTAAACAATCTCCCCTTTCATTTTCTCTCACTGTCACCTGAATTAACAAGAGCAGTTTTTACTGAGTTTGTATTTGCAATGAGGCGTGTCCATTAAACACAGTCGACTACATAAAAATATATATAGGGGGATAAAGACAGGGCGTAACTACTGGTACAAAATGCCAGATGTGGTCTAGGAACTCCTGGCTTGATGACGAATCTGTACAAATAACTTTGAATTAGTTTGCTTTTATAGACAGGTGTGTGTGTGTGTGTGTGTGTGTGTGTGTGTGTGTGTGTGTGTGTGTGTGTGTGTGTGTGTGTGTGCAGGTTAGACATTAATTTTTGCATAATTATAGTAACAAAAATCAAAACTGATGTGTTGTAAGTCAGTCTAACCAAAGTAATGCTTGGCAATACATCCTGTTCTTCTGCAGCACTGTCCCGCCTCCGGAAAACACAAAAATAACTTGTTTCATTGTGTAACTAATTTTTATACAGAAAAAACACTGTTGTTACATGGGTCCATGGTCTTTTTAATAACACGGGAGGAGGGGCCTCAGAAGCAAAAAGGTTGAGAATCCCTGCTCTAAAGGCACAGTACAATGAACACCTCATCACTCCAAGACAAGTGGCCATTCTCTAAAGAAACGAGTCGAGGAGATTCGCATGGATCACACCCAGCAATGTCGGAAATGTAGCTGGCCTGTTTACAGACCAATTGGACATGGTTTTTAGAAAAACTCTCTCCCCTTTTATATAAATTAAAGCTTAAAAAGAATTCAGTGGGACTAATTTGTTTTTTCTAAAACTATCAAGTTTCTAATCTTTCTGCTAACACACCAACTGCATTTCTGATAAGGCTGGGGAGCAGACACAAAGCACCACAACATGAATGTTCAAACTGTCCAGGGGTAAAAAAAAAGACTTGCATTTATATGGTGCCCTTCACGACCACCAGACATCCCAAAGTGCTTTACAGCCAATGAGGCATTTTTTTCTAGTGTCATCACTGCTGTAATGTAGGAAACACGGCAGCTAATTTGCACACAGCAAGCTCCCACAAACAGCAATGTGATAATGAGCAGATAATCTGTTTTAGTGATGTTGATTGAGGGATAAATATTGGCCAGGACACTGGGGAGGATGCCCCTGCTCCTCTTCAAAATAGTGCCATGGGGTCTTTTATGTCCACCTGAGAGAGTAGACGGGGCCTCGGTTTAACGTCTCATTCGAAAGATGTCACCTCCGACAGTGCAGCACTCCCTTAGTACTGCACTGGAGTGTCAGCCTAGATTTGTACGCTCAGGTCTCTGGGGTGGGACGACCTTCTGACTCAGAGGCGAGGGTACTACCAACTGAGCTACTGGCTGACGAATATCCACTTGAGGTGCTCCTTCCACGAATTTCTTTTGAAGGAATGGCAAAGAGGATTGGAAAACAAATCACTGAACAGATCGCTAGGAAAACACTTCACATTCAGAGTACTCACTTGCAGAGTTACTTTCTCCTTTAGTACACTGAAAAGCAGTTGTTATACTCTACTAACCTGGATCCTCTTGAAAGAGGCATTAGATTGTAAAAGTAATACACCAAAGAAAGGATTAGGTTGCACACTGCATCTGCTTCCTGGTTCAAAGAGAAAATAAAACAAACTTTATTCCTGAAAACAGCAGAGTTTTTGACCAATTAAAGACAGAGAGAAGGCTGAGTTTGAGGGTATATTACCCTGTAATATTTTTCTCTCACATACTCATGGGCAGAGTGGGTGGGCAACCTCCTTGTAGGCCTCATTATTATTTTGAGTTTGCTGCTCAGGAGGCACTTTGAGTGAGATTCAGAAATGACTTGTATTCTCCTTCCTCAACCTCAAGTCGGCACACCCACACAGTAGGGCTGTATCTGGGAACTCTGCACAGTCTAATCTAATGTTACATTAGGATCTACATCCCGACTGCCACTGTACATTGGTCCTCCAACGCCTCACACCACTAAAGTGGCATGATTTAAAAGAAACATTCCCATGTTAAGGAACTTTCATTCAATAAAGCACTAATATGAACTAAAAGAAAGAACTGCATTTATATAGCGCCTTTAACAACCACCGGATGTCTCAAAAGCACTTTACAGACAATGAAGTACTTTTGAAGTGTAGTCACTGTTGTAATGTGGGAAATGCGGCAGCCAATTTGCGCACACAAACAGCAATGTGATATGAGCAGATAATCTGTTTTAGTGATGTTGACTGAGGGATAAATATTGGCCAGGACACTGGGGAGGACACCCCTGCTCTTCTTCAAAATAGTGCCCTGGGATCTTTTACGTCCACTTGAGAACAGACTCGGTTTAAAGTCTCATCCTCAGCACTGCACTGGAGTGTCAGCCTAGCTTTATGTGCTCAAGTCCCCGGAGTGGGACTTGAACCCACAACCTTCTGACTCAGAAGTGAGCGCACTACTCACTGAGCCACAGCTAACACGAGAAATAAACCTACGACAAAATTCAACAGTGCCACTTACTATTAGAAAATAATGAAAACTGTAAATAGCAAATCAATGAACGAAGCCGAATGTTCAGCAAGATTTCATTGTTGCTGCTGCAACAGATGTATGAAGAGTAGATTATAGGCATTTGGTGACTTGAGTCACCATTAACGTACATTTTACTCTTTTCCCCTGCCCACTGGAGTTTCAACTTAAACGGATTCCTTTAATGAATAAAATTGATGGGACCTGGAGGGCTAGACTGGTCATTAGAAAATGGGATTTTTCATGCTCAACTCTGGAAGCCTACAGATAGAATAGTCCTAGCTTGGCTAGTAATAGGAAGCTCGATGATGGTAAACAAACCGGTATTAGACAGTTAAACTGCAGCAGTACCACTATGTGTACTTAGGAGTGCATTCGCCTCAGCCCTTACCATCCTGTGCCCAAGTAGCTCAGATTTAGATAAATGGCCAAAGTTCACTTCACATTAGGCAAGCGGGAACTCTACTTGTCAAAGTAGCTTGGCTTGGAGATGCTTTAGCATGCTGATGGGTTTCCGTATGCATCACATGTCTGCTGACTAAAATAAAATTGCAGCTGACTATGCACTATTAATAATGTTTTTCTTTATTCATTCCTGGGATGTGAGCATCGCTGACAAGGCCAGCATTTATTGCCCATCCCTAATTGTCCTCGAGAAGGTGGTGGTGAGCCGCCTTCTTGAACCACTGCAGTCCATGAGCTGAAGGTACTTCCACAATGCTGTTACGTAGGGAGTTCCAGGATTTTGATCTAGTGATGATGAAGGAACAGCGATATATTTCCAAGTCAGGATGGTGTGAAACTTGGAGGGGAACTTGCAGGTGATGGTGTTCCCATGCGCCTGCTGCCCTTCTGGGTGGTAGAGATCGTGGGTTTGGGAGGTGCTACCGAAGCAGCCTTGGCGAGTTGCTGCAGTGCATCTTGTAGATGGTAAATACTGCAGCCACGGTGCGCTGGTGGTGGAGGGAGTGAATGTTTACGGTGCTGGATGGAGTACCATGCAAGCGGGCTGCTTTGTCCTGGATTGTGTCAAGCTTCTTGAGTGTTGTTGGAGCTGCACTCCTCCAGGCAAGTGGAGAGTATTCCATCGCACTCCTGACTTGTGCCTTGTAGATGGTGGAAAGGCTTTGGGGAGTTAGGAGGCAAGACACTCACCGCAGAATACCCAGCCTCTGACCTGCTCTTGTTGCCATAGTATGTGTGTGGCTGGTCCAGTTAAGTTTCTGGTCAATAGTGCCCCCCCAGGATGTTGATGGTGGGGGATTTGGCGATGGTAATGTCGTTGAATGTCAAAGGGCGATGGTTAGACTCTCGCTTGTTGGAGATAGTCATTACCTGGCACTTGTGTGGCGTAAATGTACTTGCCACCATCAGCCCAAACCTGAATGTCATCTAGGTCTTGCTGCATGCGGGCATCGACTGCTTCATTACCTGAGGAGTTGTGACTGGAACTGAACACTGTGCAATCATCAGCGAACATCCTCACTTCTGACCTTATGTTGGAGGGAAAGTCATTGATGAAGCAGCTGAAGATGGTTGGGCCCAGGATACTGCCCTGAGGAACTCCTGCAGTGATGTCCTGTGGCTGAGATGATTGACCTCCAACAATCCTCCTTTGTGCTAGGTATGACTCCAGCCAGTGGAGAGTTTTCCCCCCAATTCCCATTGACTTCAATTTTGCTAAGGCTCCTTGATGCCACACTCAGTCAAATGCTGCCTTGATGACTCTCACCTCACCTCTGGAATTCAGCTCTTTTGTCCATGTTTGGATAAAGGCTGAAATGAGGTCAGGAGCTGAGTGGTCCTGGCAGAACCCAAACTGGGCATCGGTGAGCAAGTTATTGGTGAGTAAATGCCGCTTGATAGCACTGTTGACAGCACCTTCCATCACTTTGCTGATGATTGAGAGTAGACTGATGGGGCGGTAATTGGCCGGGTTGGATTTGTCCTGCTTTTTGTGGACAGGACATACCTGGGCAGTTTTCCCACATTGTTGGGTAGATGCCAGTGTTGTAGCTGTACTGAAACAGCTTGGCTAGAGGCGCGGCTAGTCCTGGAGCACAAGTCTTCAGCACGACAGCCAGGATGTTGTCAGGGTCCACAGCCTTTGCTGTATCCAGTGCACTCAGCCGTTTTTTGATTTCACGTGGAGCGAATCAAATTGGCTGAAGACTGGCTTCTGTGATGGTGAGGACCTCAGGAGTAGGCCGATATGGATAATCCACTCGGCACTTCTGGCTGAAGATGGTTGCAAACGCTTCAGCCTCGTCTTTTGCACTCGTGTGCTGGCTCCGCCATCATTGAGGATAGGGATATTCATGGAGCCTCCTCCTCCAGTTCGTTGTTTAATTGTCCACCACCATTCACGACTGGATGGGTAGGACTGCAGAGCTTTGATCTGATCCGTTGATTGTGGGATCGCTTAGCTCTGTCTATAGCATGCTGCTTCCGCTGTTTGGCATGCATGTAGTCCTGTGTTGCAGCTTCCCCAGGTTGGCACCTCATTTTTAGGTACGCCTGGTGCTGCTCCTGGCATGCTCTTCTGCACTCCTTATTGAACCAGGGCTGGTCCCCTGGCTTGATGGTAATGGTAGAGTGAGGGATATGCCAGGCCATGAAGTTACAGATTGTGGTGGAATACAATTCTGCTGCTGCTGATGGCCCACAGCGCCTCATGGATGCCCAGTTTTGAGCTGCTAGATCTGTTCTGAATCTATCCCATTTAGCACGGTGGTAGTGCCACACAACACGATGAAGACAGGACTTGGTCTCCATAAGGACTGTGAGGTGGTCACTGCTACCAATGCTGTCATGGACAGATACATCTGCGGCAGGTAGATTGGGGAGGACGAGGTCAAGTAGGTTTTTCCCTGCGTGTTAGTTCTCACCACCTGCCGCAGGCCCAGTCTGACAGCTACATCCTTCGGGATTCGGCCAGCTCGGTCAGTAGTGGTGCTACCCTCAGACATTGAAGTCCCCCACCCAGAGTACATTCTCTGCTCTTGCTACCCTCAGTGCTTCTTCCAAGTGGTGTTCAACATGGAGGAGTACTGATTTATCACCTAAGGGAGGGCAGTAGGTGGTAATCAGCAGGAGGTTTCCTTGCCCATGCTTGATCTGAAGCCATGAGACTTCACGGAGTTGGGAGTCAATGTTGAGGACTCCCAGGGCCGCTCCCTCCCACTGTGCTGCCACCTCTGGTGGGTCTGCCCCACCGGTGGGACAGGACATACCCAGGGATGGTGATGGACGAGTCTGGGACATTGGCTGAAAGGTATGATTCTGTCAGTATGACGATGTCAGGCTGTTGCTTGACTAGTCTGTGGGACAGCTCTCCCAATTTTGGCACAAGTCCCCAGATGTTGGTGAGGAGGACTTTGCAGAGTCGACTAGGCTGAGTGTGCCGTTGTCGTGTCCGAAGCCGGTGCCAAGGTCAATTTATTTCCCCCATTCTAAATTTTAAACTTTTGAGATGGTTATTTTGGGGGAACACAAGAATAGAAAAGCTATCTTGTACAAACTACTGACTGAGACATAGTGGGCAGTCATGTCCATCTTTTGAAAGCATAACCCATCACCCCCCAATGCACCATAACTAGAAATATTCTTTATAAACCTTCAGATTATATACCCGTGACTACAGAAATTGTGATCTAAATGCTGTTGTTCTTACCCCAAGCTCAGTGGAAAGTATCAGTGCCTTTCCTTTGCTGCTCAGGTCCTTGTACAGTGCTTCTATTTCATCGTGATATTGCTGAGTCCTCTCTTCTGTTGTTTGAGTTTCCACAGAAAACAGCATGTTGCCAACTCTGATTATAAAACAAATGACACCGCGAACATTGAAAAGAAAGGGATGCTCAACACTTATTTCTTATTCACAATTTCAGAGAAGAAGTCATTTAAGAAACAAACTTTGTTGCTCATCAGGGGATGGCAATGGAACACGTCACTGTTTGCACCCAGCATAATTGTCAGCACGCCTGTGTCAGATATATCCTGTTCGACCGCAACAACATGCCTCCATCTCAATCTCAAAAAAAGCACACACTTCTGCACCAGATTGATACCTCCATTCTCCACACCAGCTATCCTCATAAGCTGAGTGACCATGCCAATCTGTGCTGAATTTGGGGCAGTATTGCGTGATGGGCTTTCACCCTTTACTGACTGGGTTAAGACTGGCCAAACTCATGTCACTTCGGCCACTTACTAACAGAACAGTAAGCAAGAGCAATATTCATCCATCAGTTCGGGCTGGATTTAATCCAGGTCTCAGTGACCCACTCCCCAAACAGATCATTAAGACATAAAATTCGGAGATGAGGAATTGCCATTTGGTCCATCCCTCTAGTGCATGACCTCTTCCATCTCGACATCTGATTGTATTTTCAACAGCTCTATTTTTTTGCCTCTCTCCTTGATAAGCAGGCCATCCCTATTCAACTATAATTACAACCAACATTCCCTCCCTTTAAGCTACGCAGTGCACCAGGGATAGCCGGCCTGTCAATGTAAAAACCGCACATGCGGGGTACTTTGAATGGCGCCCCCCCAAAAAAAATTTGAGGGAAACATTGATTACAACGTGATTAAAGGCCAAAACTTACACTAATTAATTATTTCACTTGTGTAGTGGTCAACCTACCGGTCACCCGTTATGGTAATGGTGAATCCATCATACTCCTTTCCTTGATTTTTTAAACTGGGCACCTTTGTGTTTACTGTGAAGCCATCTCTGGTTTTGCTGTTGAACTGCTTCCAAAAAAAGGAACAAATGTAAAGATTACCATTGGTCATTTTAAAGTTGTATCCAAAATTTAAAAAGCCTGCATCTTCCGAAGAATTGCTACCCTCCTCCCCAATGAGCTCATTACATACACATTGTGTGTCTGCTTCTCCCATACAAAGCACCTTAATTTCACTATGTGTTGGTTAAATGCCTGGTGTTTCAGTTGGTAAATTTCACTGTCTAGCGTGGAACTGAACCAATCAGCTCAGTCGCAGGCTTGATTTCTAACTTGTGCTGTTCGTTGACGTGCTCAACTGTTCTGATGCCTCATTATATGGAGATATGATGATTTACTACTCTAACACGGTGTGGCTGTATTTTCTATTTCTGCTTAAGAAAATTAGACACAGAATAGAAAACGAGTCATTGTATCATACTCCTCGACTAACAAAAAAGGACCAAATAGCAAAAATGCTGAAATTGCACAACGCTATTAAGTGTTAGTTTCTTGCAACATATTCACACAAGGGTTACAAGCTGGTTGTCATGAATCTTATCATGACTCATGAAGTAACACTGGGCGGCCAGCTGGTGGCGCCATCCAAGGAGTATAAATACTCAGGCGTGGGCCCAGCTTGCTCAGGATGTTTCTGTAACCAGGAACTAGTGATGTAACTAGAATCTCATGGTTGTGAAACAGTTGATTAAAGCCTTGTTTTACACTCAAACCAAGTGCTCAGTAGTCTTTTTACATCAGTGGTCAAATATCTTTCAATAATCCACCTTGGCAAAACAAAGATTCACAGAACAAGCAATGGTATATGAAAATATGAATGACTTGCATCTTCTGTAACAGGTCAATTTTAGCAAATAACAGCTTAGATCTCCTCAAGTTGGAATTATTGGAAAGACAACTCGTTCAGGATTCCTCCTATACCATCTACTGTTCCCCCAGAGCATGTGTTCCCAGGCTTCAGCTTTGCTTGATCAGATTGCTGTTCCCAAATTACTGGTTTTAATGGCTTCTCAGTGTAAATTCAGACAGGTCTCTGTGCTGAGAACTAATAGTCGCTTTTATGTCAGCCTCCTGTCATCTTCAGATTCCAGGACACTGGCGTCTGTACTATTAAATCCAGCTCCCTTATCCCAGCAGCAGACTCGTAGATCCAGCTACTGTATATTTAATAGTGTAAACATCGAGAGCCAGCACATGAAACCTGAATTAAAATAAGGTCAGTCACATCCAGAGTCAAATATTCTGTCGTCAGGGACTCATTCAAACCTAGATAACAGAAGTGAAATACAGTCCAAATACATTGCACTGTCCAATGGTCCAAGTTTCAAAACTAGTTAAATAGAAGCAAAAATAAAATGATATTTTAATAACATAAAAACATCTTCCTTAGCGAATTTACTTTCATGATTGGAAGAAGGTCTTCAACTTTTTTCACTTTCTCCAGGGCATCTCTCACTTCTGAAAGGCCTTTGGGATTATTAGCACTAAAGGAGAGGAGGGAGAAGTTACCTTTCTGAAAATGAAAGTATCTTCATTATAACTGGAGGCATATTCTTGTCATTCTCTCATTCCTTTTCTACACACTTGAAAACTACAAATATACGAAATTGACGGGCAGAAAAAGACTAGCTGGTCCATCAAGCCTGCCGCACACCATGATGGCTGGAACATCACAACTAAACACTTCTTCCCTTCCCACACCCCCCACCCCCCTCCCACAGCCATGTAATCTCCTGGGAGAGGCAATAAAAACAGGAAAAAAAACAAGGGTCACTAAGGGAAAAAACACTCCGGGAAATTCCTCTCCGACCCCCTCAGGCGATCGAAACCAGACCAGGACATCACATGGGCCAAGTGTTATGTATAAAGACACTACATAACCAGGCACATTGGTAGATTAAGGAGTGTGAAATTATACTGCCTTAATGATCCAGCTGGTAACATCAGCATCTAAACTGAGCCATACAGACCAGAAAATACCAGGGTAGATTCCTAGTCTGTGCTAAATTAGCTGATCTCAGCCACGTTGCAGTCGGAGATGTTACAATTAGACTCAATGCTCATCAATTAGGGATAGAAAAATAAACAGTCAAGGGATAGAAAAATAAACAGATAGCTCCCAATCGCTATCAATGACTAGGGCTAGAAAGTGCATGAGTGGGGATATCGAGTGAAGACAGGGTAGGGCTCAGTTGTGATGTCCCTTTGGTAGGGTAGCCTGTCAACACTCAACTATCTAGTTCATAGTTGAAGAAGGGGTGATGTACCATAGAACATGCTGTTAATGCCTTCAGACAAGGAATTGGTAAAAAAAAAAAAATTCTAAAACTAATAAATACATCCCGTTTAGCAGGCATGTTCAACACATTGGTTCAACACTGAACCAATCAACCACATAGCATGGGACTGGAGTCACATATAAGCCAAACCACGTAGGGATCCCTTCCCTCAGTCACTAGTGAACTACCTGCAGTTGGGTTTGTACAATCATCCAAATGTCATGATCATTTTCTGGAGCCAGCCACAAATTACCAGACTTAATGAATTCAGTTTCACAATTTGGGATTTGAACTCAACTCCTGGGCTGCGAATCCAGTAACAATCTCTAGGTTATTATACCTCTCGATATGTATTCAAGTCTCTGGAGCAGGGCTTCAACCCATGGCCTTCTCTACCACTGAGCCACGGTTGACGGGAAGCAGTGTTGTTTAGAGATTGGGATAGGAACCAAGAATTATGCCAAGAACAAGTTAAAAAAAAACTCATTTATCACAGGATTAAATAATTAAAAAGGGAAAAATAGGCACAATTAAGTCTGGTCTTGAAGTAGTTACAACTCATGCGAGTTGTATGTCCACCTACCAAAATCACGTATTGAACTCAGATGAAGTCACAGGCACAAAAGCTGCTTTAGAGACAGTGGCGCAGGCCATTTCCAAACCCAGAAACAGAATACTCAGAACTAAGTTAGCACACCACTTTCCAAAACCAGGCACACCCATCAGTCAAGTGAAACCTTTGCCGTATTGAACAGCTCTTTCCATAGAATCATTCAGCACAGAAGGAGGCCATTCGGGCCATCGTGCCTGAGCCGGCTCTTTGGTAGCGCTATCCCATTAGTCCCACTCCCTCCTGCTCTTTCCCTGTAGCCCTGCAAATTTTCCCCTTTCAAGTATTTATCCAATTCCCTTTTGAAAGTTACTATTGAATCTGCTTCCACCGCCCTTTCAGGCGGTGCATTCCAGATCATCATAACTCGCTGCATAAAATTTAAGTCCCTCATGTCGCCTCTGGCTCTTTGGCCAATTGCCTCTTTTGTTTAAAAAAAACCTACTGGCTGGTCCAGCAGCCCTTGAAGTAGGGAGCGCCAACCAAGTTCCTCGGGGCAAGGAACCTCGGATCAATAATACATGAAAGGCTTTTTCTTGCTACAGAACACAGACTGAGGAAACTATGATACAACCCAGAGGAAGACTGAAATAGCTTCAATAGCCCCGCCACACTTAGCTACCCTCTACAAAACAGGTCAAAATATACCAAAGCACTCAACGAAACAGGCATTATACTTATTCTATGACTCAAAAGCATCCACTGTAGTTGCAGCTTTCTTTGTACGCCCGGTATTTTGGAAATGCATCGCAGTCAGTGGAGTTGTTGAAGTCTTTTCTTTGATTATAGAACAACACAGCGTGAAAGGTTAGCCTGTGATTCTTTAACTGATCCAGCAAAATGAAAGGAAAGTTAATTACCCATGATAAACTAGAATTCTGTCCTTTATAAAATTGAGTATTTTGTCGAAATATGCCAGGTACCGCATGTTAACGATTTGACCCCTAAAGAAAGAAAGAACACCATTATTTACTGCTGCTATACACACTACACAAAAGGATTTGCAGAACAGAAGAGCATCAAATACTTTAACTGAGGTTGTGTATGACAAGACATAAAATACTTGTATTAAAGAGGACTGGGAGGTCCCCACATACCAGGAAATCACTCTTTATCCAAAGGTCAACCTAGGGGGCAAGCAGATGATCTGCTCTCAATCTTCACATGGTGTACAAGAGATACATCCATCTTAAATTTTCTCTGCCTCCTTCACATTCACTTGCTCTCATTCCCAAAAGTGCCAGTCAAAATCCTGGAATTCACAAAGTGGAGTATCACAGGAGCAAAATTGAGTTCTGTCCTCGAGTGGTGCAAACTGACCATCAAGCTTTGTGTTTTCATGGGCCACACAGGTGTATACCTGGAGAATTTTAGCTATGAAGAAAGATTGGATAGGCAGGGGTTCTTTTCTTTGGAACAGAGGAGACAGAGGGGAGACTTAATTGAGGTGTATAAAATTTTGTGGGGCCTAGATAGAGTGGATAGAAAGGAAATATTTCCCTTAACAGAGGTCAATAACCAGGGGGGCATAGATTTAAAGTAATTGGTAGAAGGATTAGAGGGGAGTTCGAATCATAGAATGGTTACAGCACAGAAGGAGGCCATTCGGCCTGTCGAGCCCGTGCCGGCTCTCTGCAAGAGCACTTCAGCTGGTCCTACTCCCCCACCCTTTCCCCGTAGCCCCGCAATTTTTTTTCGTTCAGGTACTTATCCAATTCCCTTTTGAAAGCCATGATTGAATCTGCCTCCACCGCCCGTTCAGGTAGTGCATTCCAGATCCGAACCACTCGCTGCGTAAAAAGAGATTTTCCTCATGTCGCCTTTGGTTCTTCTGTCAATCATCTTAAATCTGTGTCCTCTGGTTGAGGAAAGACATTTTCACCCACAGGGTGGTGGGGATCTGGAACTCACTGCCTGCAAGGGTGGTAGAGGCAGAAACCCTCATTGCATTTAAAAAGTACTTGGATATGCATTTGAAGTGCCGTAGCCTACACGGAAAGCTGGAAAGTGGGATTAGGCTGGATAGCTCTTATTCGGCCGGCACAGACGCAATGGGCTGAATGGCCTCCTTCTGTGCCATAAATTTCTATGATTCCATGATTCTATACCATGGGGCCTCAGGGACTACACAAAGTTTAAATTAATGCTCCCATTCACATGCACATATCCCAAGTTGCTGATACTCATCGATCCTGGTCTTCTGATTTAGGGTTTATCCACCAAGGAGGCAGCTGAATTAAGAACAGCCCTTTCCAAACCTTCAGGCTCACAAAATTTAAACACAAACCAGCTACAGGAAACTTTGTGATATCCGGCACCGGCGTGTTGCCGGTCTATCAAAACTGCCGGACATACAAAGTTAATGTTGAAGCATACGGAGGTTTTCATCTCCGTATCTGACAACAAACACAGCTTCTAAAGAGTCGGCTGCAGCTGCAAGTGTCTGTAGCTGAAGCTGTTGCTATAGCTACAGACCTTGCAGTGCCTGACTGGGGGGGAAAAAAAAAGAACGAGATCTAAAAATACTTATAGAAAACGGCTCCTGATTTTTGCCGTTAGATCGAGTATTCCGGACATACAGCCTCCGGATAAACCAAAGTTTCCTATAATAAGGAATATAAGCACTAATGGGACTGGGTTGCCCGGGCTTCAAGGGCCGCACTGCCAGGGCTTGGGGAGTGTATATGGCCCATGTGCCAGAGTCGGGAGACCCTGCATTAGTGCACGCAGAAGCTGCAGCAACAGATTGCTCCAATAACTGCTCTTGAACATATCCCTTCCAAGGGCAGTACTGTAGTATTTCTGAATCCAACCCCCTTCTCTCCACTCCCTCCAACACAAGTTTGCAGGATTAATAGATTAATTAAGACATAGCCTTGGGACTGAAGGCAGATACATCACAAGTCAGTCTATTTTTGGGACCTACAAAAGGACTAACAGTACTCAACAGTTTTAACAGCAAGAATCTCTGCAACCCCGTAATGATAAAAACTTTTTCTTTGCTAGCTCCCATCCTCAAAAGTCCTGGAATTCACCAAGTGGAGTATCATAGGATTGGTGTTCTGCACTTCAGTGGTGCAAGCTCAGGCCGAGGTGTCAGCCTTGGCTCAGTGGGTAGCGCTCTCGCCTCCGAGTCAGAAGGTCGTGGGTTCAAGCCCCACTCAAGAGACTTGAGCATTGTCGGAGGTGCCGTCTTTCGGATGCGACATTAAATTGAAGTCCCATCTGCCCTGTCAGGTGAACAGAAAAGCTCCCATGACACCATTCAAAGAGCGGAGGTGCTCTCTTCAGTGTCCAGGCCAACATTTATCCCTTAACCAACATCACTAAAACAGGTTGTCTGGTCATTAATTACTTTGCTGTTTGTGGGATCTTGCTATGCTCATATTGGCAGCTGCGTTTCCCAACATGACAACAGTGACTACACTTCAAAAGTACTTCATTGGCTGTGAAGCACTTTTGGGACGTCCCGAGGTCATGAACAGCGCTATATAAGTGCGAGTTCTTTCTTTATCGCCTCTATGAATGAGAAACATATTTATTGCTGAAAGAAGTGGTCTCTGGTGCAAGCTTCCATACCAACTTACTCTTTCACATTATGTTGCCTTCAGGCTGAGAAAATCAATATTCAGTGAGAAAAGAAAACAAAAGAAAGTTACAGAAAACACAGATAAAGCTGTAATTGTCAAAAAGACAGAATTCGAGATTTCCATGATTTGAAACATCACATCTAAATTATTTAAAATCGATTTCAGTTGATTGGCAAAATGAAGACATACCTGATGAGGTTTATATGATTATTGAAGCCTCGGCTGAGGCTTTGAGCTGGCATCTGGTCTAACCACAGTACTGGCTGATCAGGATCCGCAATCCTACAGTTGAAGTGCAAAGAAAGGCTGAATTCATTTGCAGCAGTTAACCCGAATACACAAGAGACATCTGCTCGTCAACACTCGGCCCAAAACCGCCAGCACAGCCGGAGCTTTTTGTTGGGACGTTGAGTGCCAAGTGAGCCAGTGTTGTCTGTGGCAGCAGCTACAACAGCAAAAGACGGTTTCTCTTCTTAAAAATACAAAAGTACTATCCAGCCGAGGGTCTATGATACCAGGAGGGACTGGAGGATTCCTAGCAGCATTGACAAAGTATGTTTTTGACTCCTGCATAACCCCGAAGTTCAGTGGCATTTAGGCTAAGACAGCAGTAAAGCAGCATCAAGCGGGGGATGGCGGTTACCTACGCTCCTTGGCAGCAGGGAAATCACATTCATCATCCCTCCTGAAACAGCATCTCCTGCTAGGTAAGGTATCACGGGCACCAGTACCTTACCAAAGGCATTATTCTTCATTTGTGAGGCTAGATAGCGAGTTACTCGACTATTGTGCCATGAGGGTCATCACATCAAAGCTAATCACATCCTCATCCAACAGCCACATACTTTTAACAGCAAGAGTGACTCAATAACAATCGGGAACAGGAACTCACGGAAGATTTCTCTCACCCCTCCCCCCAAGTCTTCAACTGTACCATTTAGTTTATATTGCCTCTCCTCATTGAACACATGTAGCTACCATACTGCTAACTTAGTGGAACATAGATTAAACTTAGGAGCTTTCTGGTCTCTATGGCTCAGGCCACAATCTACACACTATCAGGGCAACTCCGGTGAAACCATTCTACAGCTTTACAGAGCATTTCATCAGTGCGGGGGAACATGGATAAGAGCCACCATTTTGAGGGAAGTATCACAGTTTTAACAATCTAGTGCGTTTGCACTTGGCTTGACAAATACTTCAATTTCAAAACCTCCAAAGACACATTTATACCCAAGGTATAATCCAAATCCTCACCCTACTGTGTACCCTTTGTACTCCTACACTAGGCACAGCACAGAGCAAATAAAATTAAGAGCTAAAAGATGGCATTCCTTAAACAAAGCATTTCTACATTTTCAACCAAAACATGTCAGGGCTGACAATGCCAAAGGATGGGGTTCGTAGTATGGATTAGACATGCCAGAAGCCATGCTAAAATTGGCCAATATCCCAAGAGGCTGCCAGATTCAGCCATTGTATTCATCTTTAGGTTTTCTTAACATGTTCCACCGCTATAATTATTTAGTTACAATTATATTTTGATATGGACTTTGAGAAAGCACTGAATTATGTTATGGCTGAAAAGATTACACGAGTACAACTCCCATCTTAGCCTGATTCCTACCCCACCTCTATGTCCTTACCTCCTCCATTTCACAGCAATATCAAACATGTCCTTCCATTGCATCAATCTGGTTTTGCCGCTCACGCGAATTTTTGAATTTGCCCACGTTCGTTGCACAACCTGCATAATTTCTAATGTTGCAAGGCCCATAGCTACAGAGACACAAAAAAAGGTTGTAAATTAGAACAAAATGTGTTTTGTAATAAATATTTAAAAGTTTTTTTTGTTGAATTGTGTGTTTTATTCCATTGCTCCGAATCCTCTGCACTATGCACCATTCACATATGAAGCTAAAAGGCAAGTGTTGGCAACTATTCAACCTTAAGGGCCCTCACATCCAAGCCTAATCTCAGTCCACCATCTATACTTTTAAAGCAATGGTTACTCTTAAGCAATTAGGACTAGAAACCCCAGTGATTTCTTCCACCCCACCTCACCTCCCTTACCCAGAGACACAAATACAACTACCCGAGTTGCGATCAGTTAACGTATCAGAACCTGGATCCAACCTGGGAGCCCAGGTTAAGTCCACCATGCATTCTAAATTACCTTCAGACGATCTTCATCCAGCTTTTCTTCAGTGCCTTGTGAAGATTCAACAATAAACACTTCTGCTGACACTTTACAATAGTGAACTTTCAGAGGCATGTGCCCACAGTATAGAATTACATAGAATAGCATATTCTAGGAGTCACAGACTCAGAATAAGGGGTCAGGCATTTAGAATTGAGATGAGGAGAAATTTCTTCACTCAGAGGATTGAGAATCTTTGGAACTCTCTACCCCAGAGGGTTGTGGATGCTCAATCGATGAGTATATTCAAGACAGAGATCAGTAGATTTTTTTGATATTTAGGGATTCAAGGGATATGGGGATAGTGCGGGAAGGAGGAGTTGAGGTAGAAGATCAGCCATGATCTTATTAAATGGCGGAGCAGGCTCAAAGGGCCAAATGGCCTACTCCTGCTCCTATTTATGTTCTTATGACTGTAAGCCAGCAGAAGTTACACATTCTCTGCTATCACTGTTAACGGAGAATTATTATTGAGCGACAGTTAAAACTCATAACAGCCAAGGTCAGGCCACTGGAAATAGATTTTTTGTAAAAAAAACAATGATAGATTGAAATCCAGTGAAATGAAAAGAAAATATTGGGTTTTTTTATATAAAAGAATGAGATACACTAAGAGATTAGTTTTATTTACAAAAATCATGACTGCCTGAGGTAGTAAGTCAAGCTTAACATGTCTTAATAAAGATTCAACAAAAGGTACACTGTACCAGTACAAACGATGTTAGGGAATGTATGATGGTTATAAAAAGTAGCAGGTAGAAGTGTTGTGATAAATGGGTCTGGGAAAATATTCTGTTTACAAACTGCAGAGGGTGTAATCATGCATTAGTGTACCGTGATGTCAGACACTGAAAACTGCTCTTTAAAAAAAAGACATTTACAATGAAACATGTTAATTTGGCAATCACTATTCCATGCAGCTGTTTACTGGAGTTGGAAGGTGGTTGATGTCTGTACACATATACTCAACATACACAGATCACTGCTCAGCAACCTGACAACTAGCAAGAGATTTCTAGTGATAGAAAAAAAATTGATGAGATGGTGAGCCATTTCTATCATTAGAACTCAATGGTGGTATTTTGGGCCCCCGAGTTTAAAGTTTAAAAACTGCAGTTTATGTTGCAGCCAACTCGAAGTGCAGTGCTCTCTTTTGCGAGCAATATAGCAAACCCAAACTAAAAGGTGCCGTGATGATAACCCTAGAGCTAAACCGTACATCTTGGGTCTGTGTGGTACACTGCATCAACAAAAGAGGTACTAAATGTTCCAAGGACATGAGCTGATCCAGGTGTAATCAACTGAGGTCCGACACGCTTAAAGTGCAATGCAGAAGATTCAGAAACACATCTTAAAATTTCCTCAGCTTGGGCATCTTTGAGCTCACCTCTGTGTATCCTTTTGTTTGGAAGAAAGCCAGGTGTGTCATATTGCATAAGAGAACCCAAGCGATCTGCAGTGCAAATTAGCCCTTGGACCTCTACACTGTAGCTTTCAAACTGTTGAGGTAGAACATCCCTGTGATAAAAAAAAGTTTGCAATCATGCTTAGTACATACAGGGCACACATAAAAACAATAAGTCAAAATAGATGAATTTATGAGGACAACTTAATGTGACTCGAAGGGCCATCTCAATAAAAACCCTTTTCTCGCTGCCAAATTACTCCCCTCCATTCGTCTCATGAAAACACGGACACCTTTTTGAAGTTCCAGCATCAAAAGCAGAAATTCTTCTCAATTTTTCCTTTCCTAACTCGGGGATGCCAAAACCATGTGTGTATTTACTGAGCACAGTTGGAACCAGGGACCGCCTGATCTGCACAGCTTCACTCTGCACCATTGGGCCATCGTGGGAAGTCCCAAAACCCCTTTTCTAAATGGATTACATTCAGTCGCTGCAGTCTGCGCTTGTCTTTCTTCAAGAAGCATGCCCACAGCCAACAGTCCTCCCGCTATCAAATGCTGAATCACTACATCTTGATCTCCTTAATGTCCTTTGATGGCAAATTGAAAATCTTCTCTCTTTCAATCCTTCTAAGACACAGTTTATTCATCTTTCAGTCTCTTGCAATAGTTACCCGTACTTACCCCCGATGGCTCCACCCTTCGACAGCAAGCACACCCAATTAAAAGCTTGACTGAAGAAGCAGGAGACAATCAATAGATCGACAATTTTGCACAGCAGTAGTTTTGTTAAATTAAACTCACTTTATGTGAGGCTGTAATCCTGGTTGTTCTTCATAGTCGTCTATAAGGAAGGGAAGATTCTTGGCCCAGTGATCCTTGAAATTACCAGGAAGGTCAAGGTCTATATTGTACTCCGTCACCGGCAGATCGAGGTGTGCATGTAAGTAACGTGAATATTCTACAAAGGGTTAAGCAACAATATGCAAAGTGCTTACAAAAGCATCCACACTAATTCAAGACAATGTGCAGAGCTCCCACAGAATTCCAGCCCATTTAATGCACAATAATGTGATTACGTTGACTACCAGAGTCCCCAAACTGTCGTGACATGCTTTGTTAATACTGACCTCGAAAGCAGTTTCACCTACAAGCTGGAACCATGAGGTGGCAACCATGACAGCACAACATGTTGGAGTTCCAACACATGCGCAGATTCGATGAGCCAAATGGCCTCCTTCTGTGCTGTACTAGTCTATGATTCTATGAATGAGTAGGATGTAGGTTTGCACACATTCTCCACAGGGCGAGTTCCTGACTTCGGCTGTGTTGCTGTACGGAGACGTCAAGCAGAGGCTGGGTGCTTGTCATAAGGATGGAGTGGCAGAAATCGGACAGCCAACCATTGAAGTGCACACTTGCACATCTCATGAAACTGGCAGAGACTTGTCAGCAGGTCTTTACCCTTCCTGTCTCTGGGATGACGCGAGGCACAAGAGGGACAAAGTAGGAGCACGAGAAACAACAACAGCTATTATGGTGTCCCGGCCAATATTTATCCCTCAAACAACATAAGAAAAGCACATTATCGGGTCATTATCACTGCTGTTTGTGGGAGCTTGCTGTGGGCAATTGGCTGCCGCATTTCCTACATTACAACAGTGACTACACTTCAAAATTACTTCATTGGCTGTAAAGTCCTGAGGTCGTGAAAGGCGCTATATAAATGCAAGTCTTTTTTTGCCTTTTAAAAGTAACAAAAGGTCACTCCCCTGATGGCTCAGCGAGTTTTCCCAGTGATCCACACAGACCAGGAATGTCCCAGGTCTGAGCTGGGTTGGCAATGGGAACGTTATAATTAGCCTTGGTATGCTAGGCTAGGAAGAAAAAAAACCCACCAGGGTTCCTATTCCCGATGGCTATCAAGTGACCTTTGCTGGAACGCCACGTGCCAACACTCAGACAAATGATGGCCACTGGAGTGAAATACAGGAGGGCAACTGACACCAATGAAACCATATCCCAGCAATGCTTTTAGGAGAAGAAGGGAGCAGAGAAAAACTGGTAGAGACAATTGGTAAGAAAAAGAGAGGAAATAATGAATGAGAACTAAAGAAAGAAGTAGGGAAGGCAATATCTTATGCAGTCAAAACTAGCTTTAAGTAGCGCGTCTACATTGAATTACATCAACTATAAGCTAGTCACAGAGTTTTATGGTACACAGCTTACAATGTTCAATCTCCACTGGGAGGGGAATATTTGAAACTACATAAACACCACTCAAATGTTAAAGAAGCTAAAGACAATCGCCCTTCTGTGCATGGCCAGCAGCTGCATGAGGAAAACATGCGGATGAGAAAAAAAACGCAGAATTTACAGAATTATTTAATGATTGAATTACTGCTGTACAGTATAAAATAGTTCCAGTGCTTTGCATTGGTGCAGATTTTATCAGAACATTGGAACAAGAACATTTTATAATAGAGTTACCATAACAAATCACAATGGACCCAGTAGTTAAGTTATATTTGAAATTATTTGCTTAAATCAATGCAACATAGATTACAGAATACAATATCCCCAATGTGCTGGGAGAAATAAACCTTCAAAATATCCACAATGGCTTTTTTTTTTTTTTAATGCCTTTGCATCAGAAGTATCAGACTTAAAGTGTAATACAGTACAACTTACCTCTGAGGTATTTCACTTTGAGATATTCAGAACTCGCCTTCTGACCTGGAAGTGGGTCATTTAACATCACTTTGGTCTGTGCTTTAATTCCCTCATAAAACTGGCCCATAGCAACATGCCCCAGACCTCTCATGTACTGGCAAACCTCATTGTATGGCTCCAACTGCAGGCACCCCTACGTTTAAAAAAAACAGGAACCAAGCACATTCGCAGAGTTAATGTCCTGGGCTTCATAACTTCTGCGGCAGAAGTTGTAGAAATAGGTATTCAAACACTATTAAACTGGTTTCTAATTCCATCACTGTACTTATACAAAAGAGAAATGGACAATAGGAGTGTTGGGAAAATTGGGAAGAGCTGACAAAGTGAGCAGGAGTGACCATGTCAAAGAAAGGCAGGCGTTTGCCACAAAGCAAGAGGGTTGTGAAACATGGCGAGTTCAAGGTGTGGGGGGGACAGTAACCCCACAACATAGTGCTTTCAGTTGGCTTAATGAGGCTCCTGGAAGACAACCACAGGATAAGATAGCGGAGCAAATGGTTTGAGGTGATGGGTGGGTATCTAAAGACGCTTCACTCGTGTATTATACGGGACTGAGAGTTATGCATCGTTGAACAAATTAAAGTGTTGTTGAGAAGGTCACCAGACCCACTTACAACACAGATGGATGAAGAAAGTGGAATTGTGAGACAGAGTTAGCCACTGAGAATGCAAAATTCATAGAAATAACAAATACAGTAGAAAGAGGGAGGGTTCGTTAGACTGACAATATAGTGCAATAAGCAGAAGACAAGGGGTAGGTATGAATTGGTAACAGTGAAGTGAGAACCAATGAAGAATAATTTAGGATAATAACGGCAGAATCAACAAACTGCATGATGGAGTGGCATAGTCTGGAGAAGTATATTATTAGTCAATAAATCAAGTTTAGGTTTCTGTTTTGGTTGAGGGGGGTGGGAAGGGGGGGTAGAGGGGAAGGGAGGCAGGCTACCAACTGGAGCAAACCTGGCAATATGTATCCATAGGCAGGGTGTGGCCACTTTGGCGCACAACCTGTTGGTACCATAAACAGGTATTGGAGGTGCAATGCAACAGCAAGTGGTGAAGATAAAAACGTAAATCAACAAAGAAAAGCAGTAACTGAGATTGTGAAGGAGGGGCAGCAGACGAGAAGTGCTTAGGAGAACAGAAAATAAATCATCATAAAACATTGGAAATTCACAGCAGATCCTGGGTGAGAAGACACTTTCCTGTGCTCCAACCTCAAGTCATATACTGTGCTGTGGTCAGAGTGGATAAACGACATGCACACGGTGGAGCGGATGGTTTTTGTTGGTATAACAAAGAAAGCTGTTGAAATATGCAGAGTAGGTGGCGGAGTGCAGAGATAGGGGTAGACGTGCGAGATGCCTGCAGTGGAAAGGAGATGTTCCAGATTTGAAGAAGCATGGATGAGGAGAGTCTTAATGAGGCTGGAGTTGAGGAGCACAAAGGCTGGTACAGTACTACAATTAAGAGGATTGCACAGAAAGCATCAGGGTGCATTGGAAAGCATCAGGGTGCATTGCTAAGCATCGCACAACCGACAATTTAGGGGGTGAGCTTCTGTGCAGTGGTTTGTGGGGCTGTGCACTGATGCTTCCACTAGCTGGACTGTTGTGGGGGCTAAAACTGCATTGATACTCATCAACACCCTTGATGGCTGCAAGGGAGAGGAAGTGACTGTTTTTCCTGTTTGTGAGATGTATCTAGACTATGGGCTAGAAATACGGTACATTTGCAACTCTCGTTAGGGGGCGCTAACAGGCTGCAAACGACCTTTCGCCCGGGCACGGCACTGCTAACAACTCCCGCTAAATTCAGTGCGAGTTTAGCGGCGGCAGTAACCGGAAGCGCCCACTCTGCTGCGCAGGCGTCATCACAGTGCAGAGCGCCCGGTTTTCGCCCCGCCTGCAAAATTGGCCCGCGCCCCCTGAATCTGCACCGGGCGGTGACAGCAACCGAATCAGGGGGCGGGAACGGAGCAGCAGGACGCTCGCGGGGCGCTAACTAAAGGGCAGGTGGCGGAAACATTTTTTTTTTTTTTTTAATAAAGTCGGCCAACTTACTTGTTGCGGCCCGTTGCGTCTTTGCCCAGCACGGCACCCCGTTCCCCAGTGATCCTGATAGGGCCCGCAGAGTTGTGGGCTTGGGCCCTCCCCTTCCATGCGGCAGCACTACGTGGCCCAGTGCGTAGCACTGCAGAACGCACCACTCCGATATTCGGTGTTAGCGCTCCAAGAAGTGGAACGCTTGAATTAGCGCTCCACCTCCCTCTTGGGGCGCTATAACTTAAGTTAGCGATCGTCGGCACTATTTTTCGCCGGGCGCTAAATTTAGCGGCCAAGCAATGTTAGTGACCCAAAATGGTCGTTAACGAATTTTTCCCCGTGTTTAACACCTGGCTTTAAATACTTTGCCAATTGCAGTTTAAGCCAGCTGACATTATATTTTTTTCCCTCTTCAAACTAGAAAGCAGGTTTGCATTTTCTTACAGATAACATATAGAGATCAAGTACATTTAATATGCACCAAGGAAGCTAAACTCTAGAACCTAAGAAATAGGAGCAGGAGTAGGCCATATGGCCCTTCGAGCCTGCTCCCGCCATTCAATAAGATAATGGCTGATCTTCTACCTCAACCCCACCTTCCTGCACTATCCCCATATCCCTTAGTATCCAAAAATCTATCGATCTCGGACTTGGATATACTCAACAGCTGAGCATTAACAGCCCTCTGGGGTAGAGAATTGCAAGATTCACAACCCTTTGAGTGAAGAAATTTCTCATCAGTCTTAAATGGCCGACCCCTTTACTTCTAGTAAAGTATCATGCAATAAGTCTCATCAATACCCTTTTGCTGACATCAATCAGCATTAAATATCATGCACCAAAGAAAAACAGTGCCCCCGGTGGCACAGACAATCAATGTAAAATGAAACACCTCCAGCCCCAAAACAGACAGCTCACAAAAAAGTCACAACTGCCAAAGACAGTTTAGCGTGTAATCTAATCTTCTGGAGGATTTGGACAACAACTGTAAACTGAGCTCAGAGTGTCTGGCATCATCTGAACCCTGAGATGAGAGGGGAGATTTGTAATTCATGAAGAGGTATCATTACTCTGCTTATTCCCATACTCCCCTTTACAAAAATAATTCTTCCCTCCCACCCCACAACCTCTACCGTCATGTGCAACACTGTAAAGTAAACCTGGTGTCAGATACGACAGCATTTTTTCCACATCAACATCGTCCAGTAAAAGCATTTTGGGTGTCTAATTGTCACTGCAGTCCTCAAAAGAATGGTGGATTGTGTATAAAAAGTTCCTATTCATACTCAAACTTTGACTTCTTAGTCCTGATGGGCCTAGCCAGCTCTGCATAGTGAATCAGAAAAGATTTAGATTCATGCCAGTGTGTGGAAGGACCATTTATTTTTCACGTGGTGATTGTGGCCTTAGCTGTGCTGTTGTGAAGTGCTAATGGGAGTTCCCACAGGAGGGGAGGAAAAAGAAAAGCAAACACAAGTCAGAGAGAGAAAGTCACCCCTGGGCACTTCCTAAAGCAGCAGCATAAGAACATAAGAAATAGGAGCAGGAGTAGGTTCTACAGCCCTTCGAGCCTGCTCCACCATTCAATAAGATCATGGCTGATCTTCGATCTCAACTCCACTTGCCTGCCTGATCCCCATATCCCTTGATTCCCCTGGAGTCTCAACCACCAGTTTATTGAGGAAAAAATCTTTAGTTGTAAATGATGTGTCAAGTTAATTCACATCTATGACAAATAGTTTGAGTGTTTAACAGGAGAGGCCAGGGAACAAGCCAAACCTGCCGATTCTTTCAGCCGGGAGTACTCCATGCGGGGGGGGGGGGGGGGGGGGGGGGGAGAGACAGAGGAGAAGGAGAAGAAAAATAAATCTTGAAAACTTTATACATCATTTAAAAACACACAATATCTTCAAATACCCTATACCTTAAAGTCTTTCAAAGCCTCCTGGAGACTACCATGATGATAAAGCATCATTCCTCTCAATTGAAGGGACTGAATGTGGTTCTGATTCAATATTAAAGCCTTCTGGAAACTCTCCATTGCTGCTTCAAAGTCGCCCAACTCTCTACGGAAAAATGCAATATCACAACAGAATGCATCAGCCTTTCCAGTCAACTTTTCCAGTGAAGCAAATCTGTCTGTTACGCATAAACTTTAAAAAGCTACCACCGTGAGTAACTCACGTCAAAAAAAGACAGTAGTTCAATTATATTACACAGCTTCGGTCAACACAAAATAGTTCTGGCTATGCAGTGACACAAACCCTGATGGTTAAATCAAGTGCAAAGTTGTCCGAATAATATTTAGGCAGGAGGTGCTTCACCTTCATGCTGGCTGCAGTTTAATTCACACTAGCGGCAGTTTAATTCCAGTTCCTTTTTAAAATTTACTTTGAAGCTTTTCAATGTTAGTAGCAAGTCAGCATTTAGATCCAAGCACGAGCTTCTGGCTAGAAAGCAAGAAGGAGCCAGTAATATAACTCTAATTTACTGGGCCTGCACCATGCTACGGATTGCACACAAACCAGGGCATGGCATCCTATAATTCTTTACAGTTCAACATTCTTTTATTCTTGTCTGCTGATCTGTTTTCAAACACTTTTGCTGAAACAGCCAGTCCTAATATAATCAGGTTTGGAGAAAATTCAAGCTCGCTAGTATGTTGAACATCAATAGATATATAATCCCCTTACCTATCCTCCTTCAATTTCAACTGTGTAAGCTAATGCAACTTCCTTATCTCTCTGTTAGAATCAAAAGACTTTGGGACTGATTTTCCTGTCCAATCTGGGGAACACCCAGAAAACATAGGTGGACTAAGACAGCAGCTGTGTGTTCCAGCTGAACTGCAGTCTGAGCCTGTACCCCAAGCACTCCATGAAACAGTGGCAGACGTAATAGTCTGCATCGAACGTCTGTCTGTTATGAATGGAGCAGAAAATGAGGTAAGCAGTCCACTAGAGAGTTACAAATTTTACCATCAACTTGAACTTTATTTAAATAAAGCTTATTGTTCTTTTATCAATAAATGTAATACAAAAATATTTCAATACCATACTCCCAGACCAGACATGTTAAAAAGAAATCTAAAATCATAGGCATGGTACTAATAACTGCACTGCTGCAATTTTTTTATTGAAATCTGGCAATCGGAAACTAAATGTTCATTGGAACTGCGGACAGGAATTTACTACTGAAAATGCAATCCCTCAATCTGAACTGAATATAACTCGTATAAACATGCATGTATTACCTGTGAATGATTACAATGCACAAACATGCATGTATTTCCGGTGCTTCAACAGACAGACCAGTAAATGTTTCTCAATTTTTTCTGATGTCCATTTTCCCCTGTTTAACAGCTAATTGGTTCATTAAGTGCAAAAAAAAACCCAAACGTTTGCAGAACTAGTACCAAAGCGGTCAACATTTTCCAAAAAATGAAGAAGCCCAGAGGAAGGGCCAAGGCCTATCGTGCAGGACAGGTCTATGGCTGAATTCAGAAAGTAGTGATTAGGCAACGTCAAACTTGTGATTTAAAAGCCTGGAGATTGAAGGAAGAAAGAAAAACTGAGGGAAAGAAAAGAATTCCAGCTTTGAGGTTCTGGAAAAGAATGAGCTAGAGTAGGAGACTGTGCAGTGAATCTTAATTTTAAACACAGGGAGGATTCTAGGCGCAGGAAGAATGCGTAGGATGCCATATTTGGAGCTTAGAACCGACTTCAGTTCGAATATCTGCTTAGAATAGCTGTTTTTATTTATCTCACTACCACTGAACTGGTGATTCATAATAATTTGAAGGCTGCACTTGTTCGGTTTGGTAAGGAAGGTGCACGTACAGCTAGACATGTTCCTTCAAATCAGTGAGCAGAAGGACTGAATCCTGGGGCACAACCAGAAGAGACACCGGCATGGATTCTATGGGCCGAATGGCCTCCTTCTGTGCCGTTATGACTCTATGACTATGACACAGCAATCTGAAAGAGAGGGTGACCAACAAAGGGAACAGGTTAACAGGATGGGCGATTGAGGCAGGCCACCAGACTCAAGAAACAGTAGCTGTTCTAACAGGAAGACGGTAGAGTTAGAATTCTGGAGTGAGCTCAAAAGGGCCGAAGGGCCTTCTCCAGCCAAACGATCCTACTTGTACAAACCACAGTAATCTTCAGTTGCTGGTTAGATGCCTTCATAATTATTCTAATTTGCTACCAAAAGGAATCAACTGAAATTTATTCTTCCCCTTCCCACCAAAATTAAAACGAAACCAACCTGTAGGCTTGCCCTAGACTTCTATAAGCGTCTGTAAAATCCGTTTTGAGTTTAAGGGCATCTTTGAATGCATCAATTGCTTCCTACAAGATAAAAACAAACAAAAGCACTATTCAGTTTACTGCATAATCACATGAAACAAATACAAAACTGCCAATTTTTCTCTTTGTAGCAAAATTCTTCTCTAAATTGTTATTTAGATCATCTATTGAGATGATCATCACACTTCAAAAGTACTTCATTGGCTGTAAAGCACTTTGGGATGTCCCGAGATCGTGAAAGGCGCTATATAAATGCAAGTCTTGGTTTTTCTTTTTAAATTCCAAATAATTTACACTATTCACTAAAAGAACAGAGGATATATTTTAAAACTCCTAAGGCAACATTGTGGGCCATAGTGCTGAGCCTCAATACACTAGCATAAAGCAGTAAGATGCTAGTTTGTGCTGTGGTCCTAAATGTGAACCCCCTGTCTCAATCATAGGGATTGCACGGAGCTGAAGGAGGGTGTCGGAGAAATGCCCGAAGAATTGCCTTAAACGTGTCCTCAAGGTGCAGTCAGTAGTCTGACTGAATTCTAGGAAAGGAAGGAGCTAATGCTAATTAAACCACGATGGGTTGATACAGGTAGACTATCCTTTATCCGAACTTCCGAAAACCGAAAACCTCTAAAAACCGACAGTTTTTTCGTTCAGCGTAAGTCGTGCGCACGACCCCGACCCCCGCCGACCCCCACCCCCGCCGACGCCCACCCCCGACCGACCCCAACCCCCCGCCGACGCCCACCCCCGACGCCCACCCCCGACCGACGCCCACCCCCCCCCCCCCCCCCCCCGACGCCCACCCCCGACAAATTTCCCAGTCTTATAAAATACCTTCTGAAATCCGAAATTTTCCGAAAACCGAAACACGGCTGGTCCCAAGGTTTTCGGATAAAGGATAGTCTACTTGTACAACAAAACATTCTATACCAGGCATTGAGGCTCTGCCTTAACTACAGTTATGTGCGACTTCTGTTAGCAAAGACCTGTGAAGCTACGGAGTAAACGAGCATCTTGGTAGTCTAAGTGCTAGTGTTTCATTGCAATTCTTTTAGTAGTTCTTGTAGTAGTCTTTGTAAGTGATGTGGGAGTACTTTATCAAATATAAGTAGACAGGCATCTCTGACAGAGACACAGGTTACAGAAGTTAAGATTGCATAGCTATAGCTGCCAATTACAAGTGTGTTACTTCGATGTACAAGTTCCTCCAAGATCAAGGGAGATTAGATTTAAGCTACAGGTACAGCAACCAGCACGGAAGGCGAATTGACCCAGGAACAAAAGATCCAAGAGGAACGGACAACACCTCTACTGACGGAGGCTCATCACACTCGCATCTCAGAAGGCCAACTCCGTTCTTCCAGAGGAAAGAGAGGCAGCCAGTGAATCCATGCCAGCTCATCAGCACGAGGTTGTATAAATTCTGGAAACATTGCTACGTATAGGCCTAGAAATTCAGTATAGCCACGTTTGGGGCGCTACAGCATGGCGTTCGCTAACTTTTGCGCCCGGCGCAACTTAGCGCCACCTTCGTCGATATTCAGTTGCATCGCCCCAAGAGTTTGCTGCTACGCTAAAGCAGGCGATGCACGACTATCATTAGGCGCTAAGCCGGCGATCCGGGGCGCAAACACCGAAGGCGGGCGCAGCGCAGGTGCGGCGAGGTGCTCATTGAGGGCAGACAGTCAGGCGCCGGTCAGCACTTAAAGGGGGAGGGTGGAATTGCTTGGCTGCCACGCCCTGCACACTGCAGCCCTAAGGCAAAGCCTGAACATTGCTTCTGGAACAGCTCCACACCCAGGAGATTGGAGAAGGCCAGGGAGAGAGCGCAGCGCTTCGGCGAGGGTGACCTGAGGCTGCTGGTTGGCGCAGTGGACCGCAGGCGCCATATCCTCTTCCCTGAGGGTGGCAGGAGGCCGCTGCCCGCCGAATATCGGAAAGCATGGAGGGATGTGGCAAACAGGGTCACGTCCAACAGCGTGGTTGGCAGGACACCAACCCAGTGCCGGAAAAAATTCAACGACCTCACTCGGGTTGTCAGGGTGAGTACCCTTTCCAGTATCCTCCTCATCCCTGCATGTGCACCTCACTTTATGGCCAAACAGGTCTGAAAGCCCTAATGGCCAGCCCTCATCCAGCAGCTATGGGACTGTCATGAAAAGCACTTGCGCAATCAGGACTTTAGACACTGTCAGGGCTAATCGAACATGGGAGGCAGTGCGGGCAAGATCAGGGCTGGACGCTGGACACTGTACTTAGAGGCGGTCCTTTCTCTTGCAGGCCAAGCTGGCGCATAACAGAAGACAGCAGCGACAGACCGGGGGTGGCCGTCCTGACCTGAAACAGCTGAACGACCTCGAGCAGCGAGTGGAGCGGATCATGGCAGGCCGGCTGAGTGGCCCCGTCGCCACTGGAGGTGCCGAGCCTGTTCTGGGTACCAATGGTAAGGTCATCACCTTTTTGACCGCTCCCTTTTCACTTGCGCCTCACACCAGCATCCTTTGCCACTATCGAACCAATGCAGTGCACAGCAGCACTCATGCCTCCCTTGCTGCCGCCCTGTCCTCACTCTAAAGCAACTCTTGTGCCTCCCTGCTTTCAGATGGTGACTCGCCAGGTGAGGAGGCGGCCCCTCAAGCTGGCACTGTGTCCGAGTCAGACATAGAGGAGGAGGAAGAGGAAGCCAGCCCATCAGGGACACCCTCAGCCGAGGCAGCCCATGGCCATGATGGTGACACGTCTTCCCTGGAGGGAAGGGTCGCAGGATAGTGAAGCTCCGGGGACCAGCGGCCTGCAGCAACGCGGGAGGGATGGGGAAGCTCGGCGGCCTTCTCCCCGGAGGGCGAGTGCGGCCTCCAGTCCTGCTACGGTGAGCGCAGAGGAGGTGCGGCTCCTAGCGGAAATGGGCGCCCAGGCTGAGCGCAGGCACACTGAGCTCATGGCTGCAGTGGCAAGGATGCCTGACTCCAGAGTCACTGGCAAGGAGTGTGCAGGAATTCGGGGCAGCACAGGCCAGGAGTCTGCAACAATTCAGTGCAGCACAGGCCAGGAGTCTGCAGGACATCGCGGCAGCACAGGCTAGAAGTCAGCAGGACTTCACTGCTTCACAGGCGGCTTCTAGCCAAGTGCTCAGTCGTGCCGTGCATTCACTGGCTGCTGTCATGCAGACACAGACCAGGACCACACGGGCACTAACTGCTGCCACACTCGCTGGATCGGCCAGGCATCGCCGGGGCACTCCCTGTGCCGCAGCAGCCCAGCAGTCTGTGCCTCAGCAGATTGCTGCGCATGCTGCAGTGCTGGTCCGTGCGCGTGCCAATGTATCAGCCGACCAGGGAGTGCCTGTGATCTGTCAGGTTGGCAGCATTCCTGCAGCCAACACTGTCACTCCTCCATTGCAGCTGCCACCAGCTGTTGGACAGACTGCTGCCACCCAAGCAGAGTTGGAGCAGTCAGCAGCCGGCCCCTCCAGTCCCAGAGCTGGTCCAGGCCGACCCCCAAGGGCATCTGCCGTCTCATCATCTGACCCTCAGCAGCCTTCCCCCAGCCTTGCTGCAGCCACTGGGGTCCCATTGAGGAGGAACTGCAGGGCGGGTAGGGGCCAGTCACGGAAGCGAAACGGATCACCCTCGCAGGGGAAAAAGTAGGAGGTGTGGCCAAATGTTTTGTTTTACTTATAAAAGCCGAGACTGGTGTATTTGTTTCATATTTAAGGGCCGAGACTGGTGTATTTGTGTTTTTGGGGGGGGGGGGGGGGGGTGGTTCTCTCCATTAGTTTGTCATGTGGGAAGGGCACAGAGGTATCACAGTAAAAAAAATTCTTAAATCGCACTGTCCATGCTTTCTTTTGGAAGTCCTGGTTGCCCTGCTCGGCTGAGGGCTTGTGGAGCGGCTACATTCATCTTCTGCCATTGGCACAAGCCATTCCGAAAGGGGGCCTAGAACCGACTTGCAATAAGCCGACGGGCGGCCCTTGCACTTTCTGCCTCCCTCCTGTGCTGGTCCTCCTCCTCCTCTGGTCGTCCTCCAATGTCTGCTGGCAGTGGCTGAGTCCTGCGGATAGCCAGTTTGTGCAGCATACAGCACACGACAACGAAATGGGAGACTCGCTCAGGCGAGTACTGTAGGGCTCCCCCGGAACGATCCAGACAGCGGAACCGTTGCTTCAGCACGCCGATTGTTTGCTCAATGATGTTCCTGGTTGCTTGATGGCTGTCATTGTATCCCTCTTCAGCAGGGGTGCTGGGCGCACGGAGCGAGGTCATCAGCCAGGTGCACAAAGGATAGCCTTTGTCCCCGAGAAGCCATCCTCGTGGGTGAGGCTGGGCCTCGAACATGTCTGCCACAGAAGTCTGGCGCAGGATGAAGGCATCGTGGCTGCTGCCTGGAAAGCAGGCATTGACAGCTAGGATGAGCTGCCTGTGGTCACACACCAACTGCACGTTGAGCAAATGGTAGCCCTTCCGGTTGTGATAATCCTCGGCATTCTCTAGAGGTGCCCGCAAAGCCACATGCGTGCAGTCAATGGTGCCCTGCACCATGGGGAAGCCCGCTAATGCTGCAAAGCCCATTGCACACTCTTGCCGCTTGTCAACGGTCATGAGGAAGGAGATGAACTGACGTCTCCTTCTGAAAAGGGCATTGGTCACCTGGCGGATGCAGCAATGTACCGCAAACTGGGAGATGTTGGAAATGTCCCCAGTAGCGGATTGGAAGGAGCCGGTGGCATAGAAGTTGAGAGCCACCGTCACCTTCACTGCCACCGACAGAGACGTCCTGCTCCTCAGCTGTGGCTGCAGATCTGCGCGAAGCAGGTGGCAGATCTCAGTGACCACCGCCCTTCTGAATCGCAGCCTCCGAACACACTGCTCCTCAGACATGTTCAGATATGAGAACTGCTGGCGGTATACCCTGGGTGGGTAAGGCCTCCTTTGCCGACGCCTGTTGCCCCTTCTCCGTCTGGCCATGACTGGCACTCTCTGAGCCCTTTGAATGCAATGGAGAAGCCCAACGTTTCCACCCATTGCAGCCCCCATTATATGTTTCCAATCAATGCTATGACACTGAAGTTAAAGACAAGTGCAAAGCTGTGGCCTGAAGCCACAAGTACCTGTGCGAGTGTTGAGCCAAACCAGAAAGCTCTCTACCTTTGTCTCTCTCCAAAGATCCATCTCTCACAAAGAAGGAGTGGTGCAAAATGGCTGCCATTTATACTGCAGGAGGAGTCCCCTTTAATTAGCGCCCCCCACCGACTGGGAACCATTCCCCTCTACCAGTCGCTAGGGGCGCCAGGCGCACAATAGGCCGGCGCCACTGAATTTCCGGTTCGGGGCGCACAAAGGGCGTTGCACCATGAAATGACGTCAGGATCTGCGCGCGCAAAGGTTTTGCGCCGCCGCTAAATCTTAACTGAAATTCGCGAGAGGCGCAGATCGCGCTGCGCCCGGGCGCTAGCTGCTTAGCACCCCACTTCTCCTCCTCCTCCTAAGGCGCTAGCGGCTGGCGCAAACAACTGCATTTCTAGGCCATAGACTTTAAATAACTTGTCAGCTATCTAAGGAGTCTAATCCTAAATTAATCCCTCTGCAGCATCCATTATTCTGGATTTATCAGACATCTAAAAGCAGGCAGACCTGGTTGAAAAACTTAATTCTTGCACAATGCACTCACCTTCAGCATACCTCTGTGATAGAAGGTTAGACCTTTATACAGCATTGCAATTGGCTGGTATTTCTTCATTTCTAAGGACAGCTGGAAGTCTTCATGTGCAGCTGCATAATCCTGGATGATACAGTCAAACAACAGTCAAAAACCTACTTAGAACTTTCTAATAAAACTGCTAGAATTTTTTTTTTTTTTTTTTAAACTTGGTAACAGAGGTAACTATTTTGCCAATTTTGTTACATGAATGCATCAAACTTAATATCTTCCTCATAACTTAGTTCAGTATGGCTGAATGCCATTGTGCTTTGCCACACATTGGAGATCCTAATCAGTCATGCCTTCAGGAGAAGATAATACAAGGACAGGAGCCTGTGGGGGGGGGGGGGGGGGGGGATGGAAATCAAAAACATCAAGTTGCCATGAAGTCTGTTTCTTCATTAAGTCAAGAAAACTTCAACTCTTCCAATTTATCCCCCTCGGTAAGTGCACTTACTTACACCCTCTCCTACCGTCCCCCCACCCCACCACCCACCAACTTCTCTCCCTTTCCCGAGAACATTAATTAGTTGCTGGGTTACAGTTCCGCATGTGCTCGTTGCCTTTTGGTGCCTCGCTCGTCGCCCTTTGGTGCCTCACTCAAGTACAGGCATCAGCCTGGAGAAAGTGTCTGTAGGGTATTTCTTCAGAGCGAGCCTGATCTTTTTGCAACATCTATACTTTTTAATAATTCATTCATAAGATGTGGGTGTCGTTGGCAAGGCCAGCATTTATTGCCCATTCCTAATTGCCCCTGAGAAGGTGTCGATGAGCTGCCTTTTTGAACCGCTTCAGTCCTTGTGGTGAAGGTACTCCCACAATGCTGTTAGGTAGGGAGTTCCAGGATTTTGACCCAGCGACAATATATTTCCAAGTCAGGATGGTGTGCAACTTGAAGAGGAACTTGGAGGTGGTGGTGTTCCCATGCGTCTGCTGCCCTTGTCCTTCTAGGTGGTAGAGGTTGCATGTTTGGGAGGTGCGGTTGTACACACTGCAGCCACGGTGCACCAGTGGTGGAGGGAGTGAATGTTTAAGGTGATGGATGGGGGTGTCAATTAAGCGGGCTGCTTTGTCCTGGATGGTGTCGAGCTTCTTGAGTGTTGTTGGAGCTGCACTCATCCAGCATCCAGCCAAGTGGAGAGTATTCCATCACACTCCTGACTTGTGCCTTGTAGATGGTGGAAAGGCTTTGGGGAGTCACGAGATCGCTGGATAGTGATCAGGGGTGGCAACTCTGGCCAATTTCCCATTCCCTAACCAAGGGCACTGTACCAAATTGTAACGTTCCTACTGCCTTCCCAGCCAACAGCAGTTAAATCAGCACAGACCTGTGATCAGATATGGGGCATCCCTGGTGTGTGTGGCTCACCTACTCACTGCTTTAACCAGCTGACCCATCAGAGGAGCAGTCTTGGAATGTTAATGTTTGAGTAAGTTTAGCAAGTATAGATAAATCTGCCTCAAGGATTCTGGTCTTTAATGCGAGTCTCACTAACTTCCATTTATGGTAATAACTTACTCTGCAGAGTCTGGGTTTACCTTTTCTATATGCTTCAATGTTTTATATAAGTCGAAGAGCTCCCCCTCTGCTAGACTGTAAGGCTTAAGCTTGATGACATTTCTGCTACTGGAGCTAAAATTTTACAATGTTATTCATAACAGTTACTAGCTTCAGTTTTTATGGCTGGGTTATTAGTTTGTTACTGTACAGTGTAATAAACAAAATATTGCTAACTACAGGAAGCACAATCACCTGCTTACCTCAGATATAAAGTAAAGAGTGCCTCTATGTCTGTACAAACGTGCTGAAGGTCGCAACTGAATGGCCCTGCTGAGGTCATTTAAAGCCTCGCTAATTCGACCCAGTGGGGACAGAATCTGCAGAGTCCAAAAACAGAGCCACCATGCAATATTATAATGCAGCGTATAAACCAGACTAAACGCAATCCAATACTACAATCATGTCATCAAAAATAAAGGAGTCATTGAACAAAGACAAAAAGCTTACCTCTGCTCTCTGCTCAAATACTTCGGGTGCATTAGGTTCCAAGGTTATAACTCTGTTCAGCTCAAAGAGGGCAAGCTCAGCATTTTTGATGTCCTGAAACACAAACGTCGCTTGGAATAGCAGCACTCTACAGTAAATGCAATACATTTTCACAGAAATCACAGAATCACAGAAACCCCACAATGCAGATAGAGGCCATTTCGGCCCATCGAGCCTGCACCGACACATATCCCACCCGATCCCCGTAACCCCTACACCAACACATATCCCACCCTATCCCCGTAACCCCACGTATTTAATCCCCCTAACACTAAGTGTCAATTTATCATAGCCAATCAACCTAACCCGCACATCTTTGGACTGTGGGAGGAAACCGGAGCACCCGGAGGAAACCCACGCAAACACGGGAGAATGTGCAAACTCCACACAGACAGTCACCCGAGGCTGGATTCGAACCCGGGTCCCTGGCGCTGTGAGGCAGCAGTGCTAACCACTATGCCACCGTGCTGCCCTTTTCTTTTGGTTTGTAATCAATGTTCCCTGTAAGCTGTGCTTCTTTCTGCGCGGCCCGTTTCTTTTAATGCGTGGTCCCTTTAAAACCTGCGCATGCGCAGTATTTACAATTTAAAGCCAATGAGTGGCCTGTGCAGGACCTTGCAGCTGACTGCGCGGCCACGCACGATCTTAGCGGGTACATTGTTTGTAATCCCCCTCCATTATGCTTACATGAACATTTCAGAGGGTATCTTGGTAGATGGTGGCCAATCATTACGAAACCGTGATCGACATAAATAGCTTAGTTTGTAACTACCTGTACCACACAGATTAACTTATTGGATTTACATAAATATCATTCAAAACATATAAATAAAAGTCAAAGCTCACAATGAATTGTAAAAAAATATAAGCTTTCGGGTATCACACCTAGGGCTTGAATTCAAACAGGAGACATACTGACCTGTAGACCCTTCTTTCCATACGCTATTCCCCTTCCGTAGATGGCACTCACTAGTTCCGGGTTTCCCTACTCACATTGCACGGACACAAAAATGAAGGGAAGGCAAGTAACAGAAATGTAGCAGCTCCAGGTAAATGTGCGTCGGAAAAAGTTGCTGCGCTTACACCAATTGTTTTTACCCCTAATCACACAAAGTGAATATACATGCATTTTCTGTCGGGTATTTATTCAATACCTCTGCAGTGATTTCCCAGCTAAACCATCAGGTCTGCAAAATCTTGGCACATGTATGAAATGAATACCATATTCGATATTGGTGCAGGGATAAATATTCTACTGCACAGGTAATGTTTCTCAGCCTCCACATGTTAAGAATTTGCTTATCAAATGACAGACAGCACTCATTTATGGGATACAGAAAAAAAGTCAGAAGATCCCCACCCTAAAACACTGGTAATACTAAGGCAAATATTTACCATAACGTGCATGATGTCCTGTGTTTGCATATCGCAAATATTTTATACACATACACAGTTATACTTTAAAAAATGTAAATAACTTACAGGATGGGTAAAATGGATAAAGTGTGCAGGACTAGAGTTATGGGTTACAATTTTGCTGTAAATTTGATAAAATGTACATACCTGTAACAGTGCTGAAAAGTGTTTTATTGCTTCGTCGTGCAAGCTATTTCCAATCAAGGCATAGCCAAATGCTGGGTAATTTGGAAGAAACAAACATCAATTAGCAATCATTTAGAAATAATTCAAAATTTAAGTGATGCTGCAGTTCATTTCCAAAGAATTCTAAATAAAATTAACTTGTTTCGCTTCAGCTTTCTGTAATTTTTTTTTTTTTTTAAACAAGGAATTAAGTGCTTATGGCATCAAAAGGCCAGCTGGATGCATTACTGAACGCAATACTGAGGGAGACGGATTAACACATGCAAATTGAAGAGCAGCACCTTGGCTAATAACTGTATGAGCAAGAGTAATTAATATAGGAGAAACACAGTCACAAACCCAGGATAATTCAGCAGTCTGCACCCCAATGGGGCCAACGGCACTCACAAATATTCAAAACCAGCAAAGATACATCAAAAACATAATAAATTTACTGATGATCTTTTTGTATCTGTCGGATCTGAAGAAGAGATACTGACTGCAAATTTCATTAACTAAAAACTGAAAGCAATACAGAACAGAAAGGCCAGAGTTTCAATCACCAGCCTGGGCTGACAGCTGATCCCAAGCAGCAACAACGGGCTTCAGTGCCCCAGTCAAGGGAAGAAAAATGCTTCTTGACTGCTATCCAACAACCCCCGCTGGACATACAAAGATGTGGATGCAGGGTGGGGACAGGATCACCTTTGTCCATGGTGCCCCCTGCAGCTGAATAGCCCAACTCGGCCCTCACTGTCGAGGCTCACACATTAATGATGGGCACTTGGGTCAGGTATCAGAGGGTGCAATGTGTTTATGGAACAATACCCATCGGGAGCTGACAGCAGTGGAAGCGAGCAAAGAAAGTTGGCAGAGGGTAAAACTAAGTTTTCCTTCCAACGGTGTCACGCTTTCTACAACTTTTCCTAGAATCACTAATTGCCCAAATACACCACCGATAATCAACTTCAAACACAGCTACCCAACTACAGCACAGCTGATCCCAATTGGACCATTGCTGCAATGCAGCATCCAAGAACAGCTTCCATAAAATAGATCGAGTTGGTGGGATTTGCTCAGCCCTTCCCCACAGGTGGCAGGGGCTAATGGAAGAGTGCCTGCTCCCGCACCGTTTCAAACAGTCAGCTATAGAGCAACATTGGTGGCAGTCTCAGAACAGCGCCTGTGACCGTTGCCTCAGCCAGGAAATAGGACACGACCTAAAAGAGAAGACAATTTTTTTTCCCTGCAGAAAAATGATGGCTTTTCCTTGACTTCACTAGCCACCTTAAAACTTACTGACAACCTACGAATGAATAATACATACCCAATTCCTCATTTGTATTTGCATTGATGGTAGAAAAGGGGAACCTCTTTTGTTCAGCCAAGACTTTAGCTTGACTCTGAAATTGAGAAACATAATACATTATTGTAAATAAACAGACAGGGGTATACCAAGAAACTATAAAATATAAAGAATTACAACTGCAAATCGGTTCAAGAGTTTAAAGAGTGATCTGTACACAGCATCGCAATCATTAATCCTCAAAGTATTCAGCCTGGGATGGTTTGCGCTATGTGGCACATTTTACATTTGCTCACCACTGCAAAAAATTCAACATAGTCCGACTGAGGCCATTTATAATGAAATCCTAAACAACAGAAAATGCTGGAAAAACTCAGCAGGCCAGGCAACATCCGCGGAAAGAGAAACAGAGTTAACGTTTCAGGTCGAAACCCTTCTTCAGAACTGAGAAAAAAGCAGGGAATGAAACAGATTAAAAGGCCAGTTTGGATGCTGCCTGGCCTGCTGAGTTTTTCCAACGTTTTTCTGTTGTTATTTCGGATTTCCAGCATCCACAGTATTTTGCTATCGTATAATGAAATCCTGTTGAACACTTCTTCCACTTGTACAATTCACAATATGAAATATAACAGGTCTGATTAATTTTCCACCAATTCCTGCTGAAGATTACATTCAAGTCGGTGGCAATTAAAAATCCAATTCCTGATCCTCCTTCCCAAAACACAATGGCCCATAAATTCGGGTCCCAACGCGTGAGTACGCACGGGGTACTCATGCGTAGGCCCACCGAAAGTGCCCGTTTCGTGCATGCACTGCGCGGGAAACCGGCACTTCCATTCCCCTGAAAGGGGTTGAGAGGTGGAATGCATGCGCCGGAGAGGCAGCGCGTGCGCATCGAACTTACTTTTTTTTCCAGGAGGGCAAGTCTCCAGCAGTTACACTTTTAAAAAGCAGGCGCAAGGCCTGCTTTTAACAAGGTAAGTGGTGAATTAATTAAAATTAAAACATTTTTTCCACAGGTTTATTATTTTTAAATACTTTAAAGAATAGTAAGTTTATTTTTAGCCCCGTTAGAAAATGTAATTAATTTTTTCAAAAATTAAATTATTGTTTAAAAGTTATTTCATGTCATTTATAGTTATTTTAAAAATGTGATTTTTTAAAAATTTATTTGAAGTTTTAGTGATGTTTTGGGGCTTATAGTATTTATAGGTTTGACAGCTCTTCCTGTCAAACTTATGAATGAAGCATTCCCTGCTACCATTGGCTCTCCATGGCCCCATGGCCCACGTGATCCCAGGGGACACATCGAACTAACTGCGCCCCTGGGATACGCAAGCACTGCGCGCCGGCAGTTGGAGGAGGCCCAGGATTGGAATCACACGTGGGCCCATAGCTCAACGGCCGGCACGCAAGGTAAATGTAGGTCGGGGGCTTGCACCCGCGGGAAGCCCCCGACCCGAATTTCTGGGCCAATAACTTCTAAAACCAATGAGAGAATAAATGTCATTGCTCACAGTGACTGCCCAGTATTAGCCAGTGGTGCAGAAAAGCAAAGTGAGCGAACCCAAACTCTCTTGTCCGCCTCTCAAGGGCAGCACTGGCCGGGCCAGAGGGAGCAGCTCGCTGGTTTGCATTCTCAGTTGAATATAGGTGGCTTGGCAGAGGGGTGCCAATTTTTTTCTTTATAAACCATATTCGTAAAAGGATCTTCTACAGCCGCCAAACAAGCTTTAGCAATTTGATAAAACATGCCCTTAAAGGTTCAACTGGAGATCATTACAGTCCTGGAACACTTTCTACACAGCAATATTTACTGTGAATAATAGTGTAATACTTTGGAAGGTTTGCCCCTTCATTTTATTATACCCCAAGATCTGGTTTGAAACCAAATTTTATTTTAGGCCATTCCAAGTTAATTATGTTTGGCATCTGGAAACTGTAATTTCTAAGAGAAAAGGCAAAGAAAAGTCAATAAATAAATGCCTGAACAATGCTGACATGAGCTAGACCCAATGCTATATGTACTGTATGTACTTTGTTTCTGAAAATGATACAAACTTAGAAATCTACAATCAAATATAGTGCTAGTTATAAATCAACAGACTGTATGGCTGGAAGTGATCCAACTGACTTCACCCTTTTCACTTGGTATCTTAATGACTCATTAGGCTACTAAATAAAACTGCAGCAGTAAAATAAAATGCAGGGTAAAAAAAACAGGAAGTAAGGAATGAGTAGTTTTGCTGCTTAAATTTTCGACCAGAATTAATAAATTAACGAAGTCAAGCTTTAGTTCATATAGAATATCGAATGCCTTCTTTAAAAAAATTACAGGACATCCAATTGTGTATGTTACTGTACATAGCTTTTAAATTTTACATTCAGTTCAAAACAATAAAACCACAGTACATTCATAATCACCAATATCAAACAATGGATTTAATGTGCCCATGCTTTTTTATTTAAACAGGACAACATACCAGAATTTTCTCTGTATCAAGGGACGGCACTGGGTCACACGGTGGAGCCCCTCTAGGCACACAGTCAGTGTCTTCAGGATTCAGAAAGGACGACTCTAAAACGTTAAGCAAAACAAACCTTCACTAAGCCATTTAACACACTGGCCCGGATTTTGCGGTGGGTAATGACGGCGAACCGTCAGTGTTCGCCGTCGTTACCCCTCTGAAATGGACTGCAACTTCACGATTTAGCGCGTGCGTATCTAAACGCGGAAATCCTGAAGTTACGGTCAGTCATTCACTGCTCCAACACTGGCTGCGCTGTGCGCACCACCCTCCCACTCCACCACAGCCGGTAAACAATGAAATCAGTGAGACTGACATAAACTTGGGCTTTTCCATGTTAGTATTGCTGTTAAATACCCCATTAAATGTTAAGCCTTGTTGGAATAGGTGTAACTTGGGTTTTAATATGTATTGACTGCTGAACAACCGTTTTGGCCCTAAGAAACAAATTTGTATATTTGTGGAGTGTCAAATTTCTCCATTAAGATAAAATTACAATTTTTAAAAATGTATGTTTTTTTTGAATTTGTTCATGATATATCAGCTTCTACTTTATGCCCACGTGAAAGTCCCAAACTTTATTTCGCGCACGAAAAAGTGTGGATAAAAGCAGCTTTTCATTTCCTGGTTTGCTGTCTGAGAATTCGTCAATGTGATTGGCTGCTTAGCCAGCTTGATGACATCACTGTTGCTGGACGCTTGATAAGATGGTAGAGATGCAAGGACTTTTTTTTTAGCGACGTGCGAAGTGCACACTATTATGCAGCATATTCAAAACCATGAACACTCACTAATCAAACATTTACCCAGAATAGGCTATAACATTTACATAATATTTGTTTCTATTTGAAGAAAGAGGAACCTAAAGAAAATAAAAGTAAGACATTGCGGATGTGGAAATTTGAAATAAAAACAGAAAATGCTGGAAACACTCAGCAAGTCAGGTAACATCTGTGGAGAGAGAAAGAGAGTCAACGTTTCACGTCGCTGATTCTGACGAAAGGTCATCAACATGAAACGTTAACTGTTTCTCTCGCCACAGATGCTGCCTGACCTGCTGAGTATTTCCAGCATTTTCTGTTTTTATTTAAGAACTTGCATTTATACATTCCACACACTAATACAATAGCAAAATACTACGGATGCTGGAAATCTGAAATAGCAGAAAATGCTGGAAATACTCAGCAGGCCAGGCAGCATCCGTGGAGAGAGAAACAGAGTTAACGTTTCAGGTCTGTGACCCTTCATCAGAACTGGAAAAAGTTGGAGATGTAACAGGTTTTAAGCAGGTACAGTGGCAGGGAAAGGGGGTGGGGAGGGGAGACGAGGAAGGAACTAAAGGGACAGTCTGTGCTAGAATGCAAGGCAGGAGAAATAACGTTGCAAATAGGGATGGCAGAATCATCAACAGCTGCCACCTGAAAAAATGGAGGTAGAAGTTATAGTCTGAAATTGTTGAACTCAATGTTGAGTCCAGAAGGCTGTAAAGTGCCTAATCGAAAGATGAGGTGCTGTTCCTCGAGCTTAACGCTGAGCTTCATTGGAACAGTGCAAGAGGCCGAGGACAGAGAGGTCTGAGTGGGAGTGGAGCGGAGAATTAAAGTGACAGGCGAGCAGAAGCTCGGGGTCCCCCTTACGGACTGAACGGAGGTGTTCCGCAAAGCGGTTGCCCAATCTGCGTTTGGTCTCCCCAGTGTAGAGGAGCGAATGGTGAGTAGCGAATACACTATACTAGATTGCAAGAAGTACAAGTAAATCGCTGTTTCACCTGGAAGGGGTGTTTGGGGCCCTGGACATTGCCTCATCACATCATCAGGAAGTCCCAAAACACTTCACAGCAAATTAATTACTACCAAAGTGTAGTCACTGTTATGTAGGGAATCAGTCTTGAAACAGATCAGGAACAGGGACCAGTGGAACATTTGAGTGGAGCACTACATTTAAAAGAGGGAAACTCTACTCCATTAAAACACTGCACATTTCAGTAGGTTCATCCACAAATAAAATCCACTGCCGAATATCAATCAGGGGCAGATTTAAAAAGAACAGGCTGTATGTTTTATAGCAAATGGAAATGGTGGAGAGAAAATGAAACTTCCAGTACCGGCAGTAGTACTCTGGTGTTGTTCAGGATAGCGTGCTGATCTCATGTTGACATCCCAAAGCGCTTTAAAGCCAATTTTGGTGGAGTCACTGTTGTAATGTAGAAAACCCAGCAGCCAATTTGCACACAGCAAGATCCCACAAACAGCAATGAGATAACGACCAGATAATCTGTTTTAGTGATGTTGGTTGAGGAATAAATATTGGCCAGGACACCGGTGATAACTCCCCTGCTCTTCTTCGAAATAGTGCCATGGGATCTTTTCTGTCCACCTGAGGGGGCAGACGGGGCCTCGGTTTAACGTCTCATCCGAAAGATGTAACCTTCGGCAGTGCAGCGCTCCCTCAGTACTGCACTGCTCAAGTCTCTGGAGTGGGTCTTCAAGAGTGCAGAGCTACAAGTTTGAAGATATTATGTATACTCTTTGTTCTTGGACAGCCAACTGTTTGACAAACACTGAAACACATCACCATACTATTCGGTAAGATCATGGCTAATCTTCTTCCTCAGCTCCACTTTCCTGCACTATCCCCATATCCCTTAGTATCCAAAAATCTACCGCTTTGTCTTCAACATACTCAACGACTGAATCCTCTACCCCAGAGGGCTGAGGATGCTCGAAGATTCACAACCCTCAGTGAAGAAATTTCTCATCACTTACCCTGAGATTATGCCCTCTAGTTCAAGACTACCCAGGCAGGGGAAACAACCTCTCAGCATCTACCCTGTCGAGCCCTCTCAGAATTTTATATGTTTCAATGAGATCACCTCTCATTCTTCTAAACTCCAGAGAATATAGGCCCAATCTACTCAATCTCTCCTCATAGAACAATCCCCTCATCCCAGGAATCAGTTTACTGAGCCTGTGTCGCACTCCCTCTAAGGCTCGTATATCCTCCCTTAGTTAAGGAGACCAAAACTGTACACAAAATAAACTACTGAAAAATCCACACTGGTTTCTGTTTGTCTGGTTCTCGCTGTCGGGACAACACATCCTACTTACCAAAGTCTGGAGAGCTTGGGTGCAGTTGACAAGAGCCAGGGCTCAGGGATACCCAAATGTGTGCTGAAGATTAGCCAACTAAAACCAGGCAACTGACCATCACAGAGCATTGGTAAGCTTCCCACTACTTATCCAGCCAAGACCACAACTGAGCCATTGGATGGCAAGGTTACCTGGAGCTAGGTGGGAAGAATCCAGTGACTGGTCTACCCTTCCAGGTTCCACTGATGAGCCAGGCTGGCTGGTCAAATAACCGGGCCCTGCAGTACTGCTCAGCTCAGCTCTTACACGACTGAATCTGCGACAGAGGATTAGCTCAGTTACAATCTTCCATCTGCAGGCAAGTTAGTTGGAAACCATATCAACTCCTACCTGTCTCCCCACTCCCACCCCCCTCTAAGTACTGATATGAATAAGCAGTTTGGACAGAAACCCCTTATTTCTAACAATCAGTACAATTGATGAATGGTGCTGAATTAAATAGTGACTGAAAGAGATCTGGGACTGATAGCAGAATCAACACTTACTATGCCCAGGCATTGCTAAGGAACAATCAATAAAGCTAACAGTGCAGAGGTATAATGCCAAATCAGTATGGTATAAATCTGAAATAACAACAGAAAATGCTGGAAAAACTCAGCAGGCCAGGCAACATCCGTGGAGAGAAAATAGAGTCAACGTTTCGGGTCAAACCCTTTGTCAAGACTGAAGGCCAGGCTGGGAGAGAAGAGAGAAGTGGAGAGACATTAAGAGGTATTCAAAACGAGACAAGATGGTGATAGGACTAGTGGAGACAAAAGACGGCTCTAGATTAGGTGTGGAATGCGCTGGCAGAATGGGAGACAGCTGCCATGTGGGAGAGAAAAAAAGGGCCAAAACAAAGGTGTGGATAAAAAAATAAGTAAAAATGTAATAGGGGCCGAGGTTATGATCTGAAATTGTTGAACTCGATATTGAGTCCGGAAGGCTGTAAAGTGCCTAATCGGAAGACGAGGTGCTGTTCCTCGAGCTTACGCTGAGCTTCCGTGGAACAGTGCAAGAGCCCGAGTACAGTGAGGTCCGAGTGGGAATGGGGCGGTGAATTAAAATGACAGGCGACCGGAAGCTCAGGGTCATCCTTACGGACTGAACGGAGGTGTGCCGCAAAGCGGTCACCCAATCTGCGTTTGGTCTCCCCAATGTAGAGGTAGTGGTATAAATCTGAGGTTGCTGTGGGGAGGTGCTGACTAGAGGACAGGCACTCCTCCATAGGGGAATTAGATGGCGAGCAATTCCTCGTCCCTTTCCCATCTTCTTTCAGCCAGATTTAGGAAGGAGATCAAGAAGGGGGAAATGAGAAAAAAAACTTTTCAAAAAACTTCCATGTGTTTCCCCAGTAGGCCTAACAAGCTGTGCATCGGATGAGACATTAAACCGAGTCCCACTCTGATCTCTCAGGTGGATGTAAAAGATCCCATGACACTATTTCAAAGAAGAGCAGGGGAGTTATCCCTGGTGTCCTGGCCAATATTTATCCCTCAATCAACATCACTAAAACAAATGATCATATTGCTGTTTGTGGGAGTTTGCTGTGCACAAATCGGCTGCTGCATTTCCAACAACAACTTCTTAGTCCCTCGGAACTGAGGATGACTTGCTTCCACATTAAAAATGAGTTCACAGGTGACTGCTGAGTCCAATGCGGGACCTACAGTCTCTGTCACAGGTGGGGCAGACGGTGGTTGAAGGGGCGGGTGGGTGGGGTGCTTGGGTTGACGTGCGCTCCTTGTGCTTGGCTTCCGCTTGCTCCCGGCAAAGAGACTCAAGGTGTTCGCCGCCTTCCCGGATGCTTCTCCTCCACTTTGTGCGGTCTTGGGCCAGGGATTCCCAGGTGTCGGCAGGGATGTTCCACTTTTTCAAGGAGGCTTTGAGGGTGTCCTTGAAGCATTTCCTCTGCCCACCTGGGGCTCTCTTGCCGTGCCAGAGCTCTGAGTAGAGCGCTTGTTTTGGGAGTCTCATATCGGGCATGCAGACAATGTGACCCGTCCATCGGAGCTGATCGAGTGTGGTCAAAGCTTCAATGCTGGGGATGTTGGCCTGAGCGAGAACACGGACGTTGGTGCGTCTATCCTGCCAATGGATTTGCAGGATCTTGCGGAAGCAGCATTGGTGGTACCTCTCCAGTGCTTTGAGGTGCCTGCGTTTACATGGTCCATGTCTCTGAGGCATACAGCAGGGCGGGTATCACTGCTGCTGTGTAGACCATTATTTATAACATTATAACAGTGACTACACCAAGTTAAATTGCTTTGAGATGTCCTGAGGTCATGATAGCTGCAGTGTCACCATCCACGACAAAGCAGCCCGCTTGATTGGCACCCCATCCACCACCTTAAACATTCACTCCCTCCACCACCGGCGTACCGTGATCGCAGTGTGTACCATCTACAAGATGCACTGCAGCAACTCGCCAAGACTTCTTCGGTAGCACCTCCCAAACCCGCGATCTCTACCACCTAGAAGGACAAGGGCAGCAGGCGCATGGGAACACCACCACCTCCAAGTTCCCCTCCAAGACACACACCATCCTGACTTGGAAATATATTGCCGTTCCTTCATCGTCGCTGGGTCAAAATCCTGGAACTCCCAACCTAACAGCACTGTGGGAGTACCATCACCACACGGACTGCAGCAGTTCAAGAAGGCAGCTCACCACCTTCTCAAGGGCAACTAGGGATGGGCAATAAATGCTGGCATTGCCAGCGACACCCACATCCCATAAATGAATTTTAAAAATGTAAATGCAAGTCTTTGTTCCTGTGTCGTCGAGGAAGGCTCAAGGCTACATCCCCAATTGGCGAAGCGATAGGGCAGCTCCTAATTTGCCTCAGCTGCGTTAAATTGAGGGGCAAATAGTCCAGGATTCCCACTCCTCATGTCCCGTGATCCTGCAAGAGTGCACTTGTGTGGACATCGCACAAGGGCAGTAATGGGCTCGGCTCTGGTGCTGCCCACAGTTGACCTACCAACATTCACAGTCAAGGCTCACAAACAGAAATAGAGAAACAGCAGAGCAAAACTGCACTCCTGAGAAAATTGGCAAGAAAACAATATTCATGACAGTAAGCAAGTACTGGCAACCCCTTTTTTGAAAAGTCACATCACTTTCAGCGCAATGCTGTCATTTGAAAGTGACGATGCACTTCAATATTAGTATCTCATCATTGTACGTAAACAAACGGTAAGTGGCTTGCTAACAACTGTCCATGAATTTGGAGCCCCTTTAATATAGACTTAACACCAAACAGGTGGCTCATCAGTCAATATCAATCCTTCACCGTGGAGGCAGTGAACAAAATGGGCAAACAGCCGCTGCCCTCCCCATATGACCGATTACCCAATGTTTAGAAACTTGTTTATGGTACACGAATAACAGTGTCAGTTATCTAAGACACTGGAGACAAATTTACCATTTATGTTAGAGAGCAAGTACCCTTCCTAGTATTCAACGTGTATACATTTCAGGTCAAAGGCGCAATGCAAAGTGTTCAGGATCAATATAAGCATTGTTCATATTCTGCAACATCATGACAGCAGATACACTATCTTGCCAAAAAAGTGTTTGTTTCTTTTTACTGCTGAGAATTCCAATTGAATCTTGAGGTCAAAGACCGCTCACTTTTCTGATAGCTTCACCTAACACACATTGATTTTTTTTTTAAATCAATCATCTCTGACCTCACTGTAACTCACTCCGTAAATCGCTCTACCGTGCTATATCACTCCTCCCCTTCAAAAGCCTTCACACAAAACCCATTTTTCTACGCTCCTGGTCACCTCCCGTGTTTCGCCTATACTGACTACGCATTCCTGCTCTGTGGAGCACCTTGACATGTTTATTACATATTAAAAGTTCAACTTGTTATTGCCGCTGCCAGGAATGAGGGAATAAATAATGCACTAAGACTATCAGATACATTTACTGTTAAAACGCAACCATTTGTTCTTGCACACAACAGCAGTCCAAACTGCTTTTATAATTATTGTCACTTAAAAAGAGGAAACTTCAGACCATTCGTAATGTCCCACAAATGTATATTTAAACAAAAAAAAATCCACGAATTTAACCCTGCTTGGACCCAATCACCAGTGACTGAGCAGCAACCTGTCCTGACCGATGGGTGCGGAAGTAAGGAAAAACTCGCACTGGGCAAACAGGGGGGGGGGGCAAAGTAAAAAGGACGTGGCAAAAAAAAGTGCACAGGCTCTCACCGCACTCCACGAAGTCTTCCGAGTTCCCCAATTCAGACTGGGTGACGCAGCCTTGCTTCTGCAGCTGGCTGTTGCTGTCGAAGGACAAGAGCGAGGGAAAGTACTCGGCGCAAGCCGGGCCGCACATAATAAACCATAAAAGTTGAGCGGCGGCGACTGCCGCTCGCTGACTGGCAGCTGCCATGTTTGCGCGGCTGCTCGGGGTGACATCCGGGGCACTGAAGGGAAGGAGCGAAGGGAAAGGGGGGGAGCCGGCCGCCCGGCCGCGGTGCACGCCAGGAGCTGTAGTTCCGTTCCACTCCGCCGGGTTGGTGTCGCTGCGGGAAGCGACATTACGTCGTCAGGGGGAAAACTACATCTCCCGTGATGCTGTGCGCGACAGCCCCACTCAACAGCCCGCCCGCACCCCAGCCCCGCGAGCTGGTAACCAGGCAGCCAGAAGGGCGGCGGAGGAAGAGGGCAGTTGGCCGGGCCCTCGCGCTTCGCTCTTTGAAAGTTAACGGCCGCCGGTGGCGATGGCAGCGCTGTACCGGTGCGTCGAGTGCAACGAGGAGGCGCAGGAGCTGCACAGGGACTACAGCCATGGCATCATCAAGATCACCATATGTGTAAGCGCGGCGGCGGGGGAGGGTGAGGAAGGATGTTCTTGCCATGGAAGGAGTGCAGCGAAGATTCACCAGGCTGATACCTGGGATGGCAGGAATGACGTATGAGGAGAGATTGGGTCGATTGGGCTTATACTCGCTGGAGTTTAGAAGAATGAGAGGGGATCTCATTGAAACTTATAAAATTCTAACAGGAGTAGACAGACTAGATGCAGGAAGGATGTTCCTGATGGTCGGGGAGTCCAGAACCAGGGGTCACAGTCTAAGGATAAGGGGTAAGCCATTTAGGACAGAAATGAGGAGGAATTTCTTCACCCAGAGAGTGGTGAACCTGTGGAACTCTCTACCAAAGAAGTCAGTTGAGGCCAGTTCATTAAATATATTCAAGAAGGAGTTGGATATATTTCTTAAGGCTAAAGGGATCAAGGGATATGGGGAGAAAGCAGGGACCGGGTACTGAATTTGGATGATTAGCCATGACCGCATTGAATGGCGGAGCAGGCTCGAGGGGCCGAATGGCCTACTCCTGCTCTTATCTTCTATGTTTCTATAACATTACATACATAGGATAAGATAGCAAAATACTGCGGATGCTGGAAATCTGAAATAACAACAAAACGCTGGAAAAACTCAGCAGGCCCAGGCAACATCCGTGGAGAGAGAAACAGAGTCAACGTTTCGGGTGGAAACCCTTCTACAGAACTGAGAAAAAAAGGCAGGATATATCTCCAGCCTCCCCTTAAATGCATTCCCTTCAACCACTCCCTGTGGTAGCGAGTTCCACATTCTCGCCACTCTCTGGGTAAAGAAGTTACTTCTGAATTGCTTATTGGATTTCTTGCCGACCATCTTCTACTGATGGCCTCTAGTTATGCTCTTCCCCACAAGTGGAAACATTCTCTCCCTATGCTCGGCGCCGGCCGAGGCCACTCACCTGCCCGGAGGCCGATGGGCACCACAGCTGGGGCGATCCACAGGAAGAGCCCCAGCGCACGTCCAGAGTCTCCACCGCCCCGGAGGATGGCGCCTCGTTCAGCCGTGGCACGTGCCCAGCCCCGCTTTGCACCCCAGCCCGACTGACCCAGCCTTGAGAGCCAATCCTTATCCCGAAGATACGGATCGCAATCCCGCACTCACTTTCACACCTTGCAATTGCAACAAAAAAAGAAAGACTTGTATTTTCTATAGCGCCTTTCGCGACCTCAGGACCTCGCAAAGCACTCTACAGCCAATGAAGTACTTTTTTTATTCATTGATGGGATGTGGGCGTCGCTGGCTAGGCCTGCATTTAGTGCCCATCCCTAATTGCCCTTGAGAAGATGGTGGTGAGCCACCTTCTTGAACCGCTGCAGTCCATATGGTGTAGGTACGCCCACAATGCTATTAGGAAGGGAGTTCCAGGATTTTGGCCCAGCGACAGTGAAGGAACGGCGATGCAGGTCCAAGTCAGGATGGTGTGTGGCTTGGAGGGGAACTTGTAGGTGGTGATGTTCCCATGCGTCTGCTGCCCTTGTCCTTCTAAGTGGTAGAGGTCGCGGGTTTGGAATGTGCTGTTGAAGGAGCTTTGGCGAGTTGCTGCAGTGCATCTTGTAGATGGTACACACTGCAGCCACAGTGCGCCGGTGGTGGAGGGAGTGAATGTTGAAGGTGGTGGATGGAGTGCCAATCAAGCGGGCTGCTTTATCCTGAATGGTGTCGAGCTTCTTGAGTGTTGTTGGAGCTGCACTCATCCAGGCAAATGGAGAGTATTCCATCACACTCCTGACTTGTGCCTTGTAGATGGTGGAAAGGCTTTGGGGAGTCAGGAGGTGAGACACTCGCCGCAGAATTCCCAGCCTCTGGCCTGCTCTTGTAGCCACAGTATTTATGTGGCTGGTCCAGTTCAGTTTCTGATCAATGGTAACCCCCAGGATGTTGATAGTGGGGGATTCAGCAATGGTAATGCCATTGAATGTCAAGGGGAGATGGTTAGAGTCTCGCTTGTTGGAGATGGTCATTGCTGGCACTTGTGTGTTGCGAATGTTACTTGCCACTTGTCAGCCTAAGTCTGAATGTTGTCCAGGTCTTGCTGCATATGGACACGGACTGCGTCAGTATCTGACGAGTCTCGAATGGTGCTGAACAGTGTGCAATCATCAGCGAACATCCCCACATCTGACCTTATGATGGAGGGAAGGTCATTGATGAAGCAGCTGAAGATGGTTGGGCCTAGGACACTGCCCTGAGGAACTCCTGCAGTGATGTCATGTGATTGAGATGAATGACCTCCAACAACCACAGCCAACTTCCTTTGTGCAAGGTATGATTCCAACCAATGGAGAGTTTTCCCCTCGATTCCCATTGACTTCAGTTTTGCTAGGGCTCCTTGATGCCACACTCGATCAAATGCTGCCTTGATGTCAAGGGCAGTCACTCTCACCTCACCTCTTGAGTTCAGCTCTTTTGAAGAGTAGTCACTGTTGTAATGTAGGAAATGCAGCAGCCAATTTGCACACAGCAAGATCCCACAAACAGCAATGTGATAAGGACCAGCTAACCTGTTTTAGTGAAGTTTATTGAGGGATAAATATTGGCCAGGACAACAGGGAGAACTCCCTTGCTCTTCTTCGAAATAGTGCCATGGGTTCTTTTACGTCCACCTGAGAGGGCAGAACGGGGCCTCGATTTAACGTCTCATCCGAAAGATGCCGCCTCCGACAGTGCAGTGCTCCCTCAGTACTGCACTGGAGTGTCAGGCTAGATTTTTGTGTTCAAGTCCTGACTACACTTCAAAAAAAGTGCTTCGTTGACTGTCTTGAGTTTCGTGCCTGAAGCCCATTTTCTCGAGCCTCTCGTTTCCTTTGCTATTCACACGTCCTTTGTTTCTCTGATGCCTTTTATTTCCCCAGTGTGTTGCTTCCCTTTTTTTCTGACCCTATTAGTATGCCTGACGATCTGTTATCATAGATAGAATCACGCAGCGCAGAAAGAAGCCATTCAGCTCATCGTGTCTGTGCCAGCTATTTGAAAGAGCGATCCAATTCGTACCAGTGTCAGCCGTGGATCCTTTGGTAGCTACCTCACCTCAGAGTTAAAAGGTTGTGGGTTCCCACTCCAGAGACTTGAGCACAGAAATCTAGGCTGAAAGAAAGAATGACTTGCATTTATATAGCGCCTTTCATGACCACCGGATGTCCCAAAGCGCTTTACAGAATCATAGAATGGTTACAGCACAGAAGGAGGCCATTCAGCCTGTCGAGCCCATGCCGGCTCTTTGCAAGAGCACTTCAACTAGTCCCACTCCCCCGCCTTTTCCCCGTAGCCCTGCAATTTTTTTTCTTTCAGGTACATATCCAATTACCTTTTGAAAGTCACGATTAAGTCAACCTCCACCACCCTTTCAGGCAGTGCATTCCAGATCCTAAGCACTCGCGTAAAAAAGTATTTCCTCATGTTGCCTTTGGTTCTTTTGCCAATCACCTTGAATCTGTGTCCTCTGGTTCTTGACCCTTCCACCAATGGGAATAGTTTCTATATACTCTGTCTAGACCCCTCATGATTTTGAATACATCTCTCAAATCTCCTCTCAACCTTCTCTGCTCTAAGGAAAACAACCCCAGCTTCTCTAGTCTATCTGCGTAACTGAAGTCCCTCATCCCTGGAATCATTCTCATAAATCTTTTCTGCACCCTTTGCGCCTTCATATCCTTCCTAAAGTGTAGTGCCCAGAATTGGATACAATACTCCAGTTGGGGCCGAACCAGTGTTTTATAAAGGTTCATCATAACTTCCTTGCTTTTGTACTCTATGCCTCTATTTATGAAGCCCAGGATCCCGTATGTTTTTTTAACCGCTTTCTCATCCTGCCCTGCCACCTTCAACGATTTGTGCACATATACCCCTAGGTCCCTCTGTTCATGCACTCCCTTTAGGATTGTACCCTTTAGTTTACATTTTCTCTCCTCATTCTTTCTACCAAAATGTATCACTTCACACTTTTCTATGTTAAATTTCATCTGCCATGTGTCCACCCATTCCACCAGCCTGTCTATGTCCTCTTGAAGTCTATCACTATCCTCCTCACTGTTCACTATACTTCCAAATTTTGTGTCATCTGCAAATTTTGAAATTGTGCCCTGTACACCCACGTCCAAGTTATTAATATATATCAAGAAAAGCAGTGCCACATAAATACTGTGGCAACAAGAGCAGTCCATGCCTGCATGCAACAAGACGTGGACGACGTTCAGGCTTGGGCTGATAAATGACAGGCAACATTCGCGCCACAGAAGTGCCAGGCAATGACTATCTCCAACAAGCGAGAGTCTAACCACAGAAAGCTAGCATGCAGGTACAGCAAGCAATAAGGAAGGCAAATGGCATGTTGGCCTTTATTGCAAGGAGGTTGGAGTATAAGAGTAAGGAAGTCTTGCTACAATTGTACAGGGCCTTGGTGAGACTGTGCACAGTTTTGGTCTCCTTATCTAAGGAAGGATATACTTGCCTTGGAGGCGGTGCAACAAAGGTTCACTAGATTGATTCCTGGGATGAGAGGGCTGTCCTATGATAGATTGTGTAGAATGGGCCTATACTCTCTGGAGTCTAGAAGAATGAGAGGTGATCTCATTGAAACATCCAAGATTCTGAAGGGGATTGACAGGGTAGATGCTGAGAGGTTGTTTCCCCTGGCTGGAGTGTCTAGAACTAGGGGGCAGAGTCTCGGGATAAGGGGTCGGCCATTTAAGACCAAGATGAGGGAACTTTCTTCACTCAGAGGGTTGTGAATCTTTGGAATTCTCTGCCCCAGAGGGCTGTGAATGCTGAGTTTTTGAGTATATTCAAGGCTGAGATCGATAGATTTTTGGACTCTAGGGGAATCAAGGGATATGGAGATGGGGCAGGAAAGTGGAGTTGAGGTCGATGATCAGCCGTGATCTTATTGAATGGCGGAGCAGGCTCGAGGGGCCGTATGGCCGACTCCTGCTCCTATTTCTTATGTTCTTATGTACTGAACCCCTGCACTGTCAGAGATGCCTTTTCAGATGACTCCTCTCGGGTGGATGTAAAAGATCCCATGGCACTATTCAAAGAAGAGCAGGAGAGTTCTCACCAGTGTCCTCACCAATATTTATCCTCAACCAACATAACTAAAATAGATTATCTGGGCATTTATCTCATTGCTGTTTGTGGGGCCTTGCTGTGTGTAAATTGGCTGCCGCGTTTCCTACATTACAACAGTGACTACACATCAAAAGAGTACTTTGTTGGCTGTAAAGGGCTATGGGACTGATGCGCTATCAATTACTCATAAAAGACTGAGAGTTAGAAGAGTAACCAAAGGCTTTTATTAACAACAGAATGGAGGTCTGCCTCGAGTGGTCGACCGGTCCAGGATACAAGGGCTGGGGAGCAGTCACCTTTATACTAGGACCTGTGGGAGGAGTCAGCCGAGGCATGTCCAGGCATGTACACAGTGGAATACAAACAGGACAAACAGGAATACAAACAGTGGTTTACCACATTCACCCCTTGTTTAAAATTGAGTCCGGCGGGGTGAAGTGTATTAAAAGTTAGTGTATTGGAGTCTCTCCGGAGGTCTTGTCTGCCGCTGTGATCTGCGTGGCGACGGCAGAGGTAGTGAAGTTTCCGGCGTCGAGTCCAGCGTAGGCTGTGGCACAGGCGTGTCGTCCTCGTAGATGTCGAGCGGGTCGCGGGGCCCAGGCCTGCCGTCTGCTGGGGCTGGATATCGGATCGTGGGGGGGGGTGGTAGTGGGTAGTGGGTTACTGTGGTCCCCGAGGGTGCAAGGTCTCTTATGGAGACTGTGTCCTCCCGCCCGTCCGGGTATGCGATGTAAGCATACTGGGGGTTGGCGTGGAGGAGGTCGACCCTCTCGACCAGGGGGTCCGTTTTATGGGTCCTCACGTGTCTTCTCAGTAGGACCGGCCCTGGGGACGTCAGCCATGGCGGTAGCGATGTCCCCGATGTGGACTTCCTTGGGAAGACAAACATTTTCTCATGAGGGGTGGCGTTAGTGGCAGTGCAGAGCAGTGACCGAATAGAGTGGAGCGCATCGGGGAGCACATCCTGCCAGCGGGAGGTTGGAAGGCCCCTAGACTTTAAGGCTAGCAGGACGGCCTTCCAAACTGTCGCATTTTCTCTTTCCACCTGTCCGTTCCCCCGGGGGTTGTAACTGGTGGTCCTGCTTGTGGCAATACCCCTAGTTAGCAGGTACTGACGGAGTTCGTCGCTCATAAACGATGAGCCCCGGTCGCTATGGATATAGCTGGGGAAGCCGAACAGGGTGAAGAGGTTGTTCAGACATTTAATGACCGTGGCACTGGTCATGTCCGGGCAGGGGAAGGCGAACGGGAAACGGGAGTACTCATCAATAATATTGAGGAAGTACACATTGCGGTCGGAGGAGGGGAGAGGCCCTTTAAAATCGACGCTCAGGCGCTCGAAGGGGCGAGTGGCTTTTATCAGGTGGGCCCTGTCTGGTCTATAAAAGTGCGGTTTGCACTCAGCGCAGACTTGGCAGTTCCTGGTCATGGTCCTGACCTCCTCAATAGAGTAAGGCAGGTTGCGGGCCTTGATGAAGTGGAAGAACCTGGTGACCCCCGGGTGGCAGAGGTCATTGTGGAGGGCCCGCAGTCTATCGATCTGCGCGCTGGCGCAGGTGCCACGCGATAGCGCATCCGGGGGTTCATTTAGCTTCCCGGGCCGGTACAAGATCTCGTAGTTGTAGGTGGAAAGTTCGATTCTCCACCTCAAGATCTTGTCATTTTTGATTTTGCCCCTCTGCTTGTTGTTAAACATAAAAGCAACTGAACGCTGGTCAGTGAGCAGGGTAAATCGTTTTCCGGCCAGGTAGTGCCTCCAATGACGCACAGCCTCCACAATCGCCTGGGCCTCCTTCTCAACAGCGGAGTGTCTGGTCTCCGGGCCTTGGAGGGTTCGTGAAAAGAAGGCCACGGGTCTCCCCGCCTGATTGAGGGTAGCGGCCAGGGCAAAGTCAGACGCGTCGCTTTCCACCTGGAAGGGGATGGATTCGTCCACTGCGTGCATGGTGGCTTTGGCAATGTCCTCCTTGATACGGTGGAAGGCTAAGCGGGCCTCTGCCGTCAAGGGAAAAGAGGTGGACTTGATCAGCGGACGGGCCTTGTCCGCATAGTAGGGGACCCACTGGGCGTAATAGGAGAAAAACCCTAGGCACCTCTTCAGGGCCTTGAGGCAGTGGGGCAGTGGAAGTTCCATAAGGGGACGCATCCGGTCGGGGTCGGGGCCGATGACTCCGTGTTCCACAACACAGCCAAGGATGGCAAGGCGGTTTGTGCGGAATATGCACTTCTCCTTGTTATATGTCAGGTTTAGGAGTTGGGCGGTGCGGAGGAATTTTTCGAGGTTTGCGTCATGGTCCTGCAAGTCACGGCCGCAGATGGTCACATTGTCCAGATATGGGAAAGTGGCCTGCAACGCATTTTGATCTACCATCCGGTCCATCTCCCTTTGGAAGACGGAGACCCCGTTGGTGACGCCAAAGGGAACCCTAAGGAAGTGATAGAGGCGGCCGTTTGCCTCAAAGGCAGTGTACTGGCGGTCCTCAGGGCGGATGGGGAGCTGGTGGTACGCTGATTTCAGGTCAATGGTCGAGAAGACGCGGTACTGCGCGATCTGGTTGACCATATCAGCTATACGGGGGAGTGGGTAGGCGTCCAGCAGGGTGTAGCGATTTATTGTCTGGCTGTAGTCGATGACCAGGCGCTGCTTCTCGCCGGTCTTAACGACCACAACCTGGGCTCGCCAGGGGCTGGTGCTGCCCTCAATAATCCCTTCTTTCAGGAGCCGCTCCACTTCGGTTTTAATGAAAACCCTGTCCCCGGCACTGTATCGCCTGCTCTTTGTGGCGATGGGCTTACAGTCGGGGGTGAGGTTAGCAAACAGTTGGGGGGGGGTGACTCTGAGTGTGGAGAGGTTGCACCTGGTGCGCGGCGGGCAGTTTGGAAGCTGCTGGCTGCGGACTGTGAGTGGGGGTAGGGGTCCACCGTACGCCATCGTAACACTTTTAAGGTGGCACTGAAAATCTAACCCCAGCAGGACGGCAGCGCAGAGGTCAGGCAGGACCAGAAGTTTAAAATGATCGTACACGGTCCCGTCTACTACGAGTGTCACCACGCAGTAGCCGCCGATGTCCGCCGACTGGGACTCGGAGGCCATAGAAATCCGCTGTTGCGCAGGCAGGACTGGGAGAGAGCAACGCCGCACCGTGTCGGGGTGGATAAAGCTCTCCGTGCTCCCAGAGTCAAAAAGGCAGATTGTATCGTGACCATTTACCTTAATGTCCATTGTGGAACTGGCCAGTTGGTGCGGTCTCGCTTGGTCCAGTGTAACGGATGCCAGCGTAGGGGTCGGTGTGTCGCTGCGGGTATCAGATGAGGCGGTGTCGGGGGCCTGCTGCGTCCCGGCTGTCGTCCAAGATGGCGGCGTCCATGATCCCCATGTGGCTGGAGGCGTCCAAAATGGCTGCTGTACCGGTGATTCGCACATGGCCGGGGAGGTCCAAGATGGCGGCCCGCATGGCCCACACGCGGCGCTGCTGGGGTTCGGGGTGGCTTTGGCCCTGCAGACGCTAGCGTAGTGTCCCTTCTTCCCGCAGCCCGAGCAGATCGCGTTTTTCGCCGGGCAGCGCGCTCTGGGGTGTTTTGCCTGGCCACAGAAGTAGCATTTCTGGCCTTGGGGCACTGCTGTCTGGCCTTGGGACACTGCTGCGGTAGTTGGGCCGTTGTTGGGGTGTGGCTGGGGTGGCACGGCGCTATGAGGCGGTCCTACCGTGTCCCAGGCTGTCATTCCCCGCGGCGTCCACGGTGCAGAGGAGTAGGCATCCATGCCCTGGTAGGCTGCATCCAACGATAGTGCGAGTTCAGAGGCCTTGTTGAGGTCGAGGTTACTCTGCTCCAACAGTCGCTGTCGGGTGTAATTGGATCTGTGGCCCGCTACAAAAGCGTCCCGGATAAGTTCCTCTGTGTACACGGCGGCCTTTACATCCTTACAACCACAGGCCCGGCCAAGCACAGACAGTGCCTGAAGGTATTCCACGGTCGATTCCCCAGGTTGTTGTTTACGACTCCCCAGGAGGTGCCTGGCGTACACTTCGTTCACTGGGCGCGTGTACTGGTCCTTGAGGAGCTTGATAGCGTCCGCATACGAGGTCGCGTCTTGGATGACCGAGTACACTCGGTGGTTCACTTTGGAGGTCAGGACATCCAGTTTGTCCTCGTCCGATTTGATTGCTTCGGAGGCGGTCAGGAATTTTTCGAAACACTTAAGCCAGTGAGTAAACTTGGTGGATGAGTCCGCCTCCCGATGATCTAAGTCCAGGCATGCTGGTGTGAGGATCTTCTCCATTATAAAATGTTGTTAATAAAATTGATGCGCTATCAATTACTCATAAAAGACTGAGAGTTAGAAGAGTAACCAAAGGCTTTTATTAACAACAGAATGGAGGTCTGCCTCGAGTGGTCGACCGGTCCAGGATACTAAGGGCTGGGGAGCAGTCACCTTTATACTAGGACCTGTGGGAGGAGTCAGCCGAGGCATGTCCAGGCATGTACACAGTGGAATACAAACAGGACAAACAGGAATACAAACAGTGGTTTACCACAGGGACGTCCTAAGGTCATGAAAAGTGCTTTATAAATAAATGCAAGTTGTTTCTTTATAAAGGAACAGGGTATCTAGGTCCAAGTCAGGGGTGGTATGTGACTCAAGTGGTGGGGAGGGAGAGGCATATTCAGTTCAATGATTGGGGCACTGATTAAGCAGATTGCTCTGCCTTGGATGGTGTTAAGCTTCTCGAGTGTTTTTGCACCTGCACACGTCCAAGTGAGTGTTGAGTATTCCATCACACTCCTACCTTGAGTCTTGTAGATGGTGGAGGGGCATTGAGGGAGCAGGAGGTGATCCACTTGTCAAAGATTCTACTTGCTGTTGTAGCCACACTGTTGATATGGCTGGTCCAATTAAGCTGGTCAATAATAACCCCCAAGATGTTTATGAAATAAATAAATTGCATTTATATAGCACCTTTCATAAACTCAAGACACCCCAAATTGCTTCACAGCCAGGTAGTTCCTTTTTCTTCGAACTATAGCTTTGTAGGGAAATGTAGAAGCCAATTTGTGCACAATGTCCCACAAACAGCAATGAGAGAAATGGCAGTTAATTTGTTTTGATGATAATTGGTTGAGGGATAAATCTTGGCCAGGATGCTGGGAGAACTCCCCTGCTCTTTATCATGTACAAGGCAGACGGCGCCTCGGTTTAAGGTCATCCAAAATACAGCATCTCCGACAATGTAGCACTCCCTTATGCCGAGAATGAATTTAAAAGAAGAGATGGACACCCAACTCCCAAGTGAAAGATTTAATCTTTGGCCTGTACTGCATAAAAGTCCCCATCCAATGTGGAGTAATTATAATTACATTTGAGTTTTATTTTCTTTTGGATATGAAATAAATTAACAAGTTATTGCACAGAATTACATTTTTTAACTGTTTCATTTAACCAAAGTGCTTTTCTTTGTTAATGTATGACATAATAGCTCCAGGATCACTGCAGTGCTTATGACCCTGTTCTTCCACAGATCAATAAGTGTTGTCCAGTAACCTAATAGTTACAGCAATTAATGGTCAGTGGGACTGAAAAATGAATTTTATTTTTTTTCTTCCAGAAATCATGCCAGAAACCGGTTGACAAGTACGTTGAATATGACCCAGTGATCATTCTCATTGATGCAATCTTATGTAAAGTTCAAGCTTATAGACATATAATCCTCAATACCAAGATTAATGTAAGTACTTGTAAATTGTAGTATTACTTCCCCGTGAAGTCCTTGGTAATTACAGTAAAATACAATACATGTATCCCCTTTGTGCATCATGTGACTGATATTTTCCAGTAACGTGCAAGTATTGATGATGACACCCTTCTGGTGTTGTCAGTCAACATAATGTTTTATTTCCCTCACAATTTTCTTCCCTTCCCTCCTGAAGGCATTGATTCTTTATTGGGGGTTATGGTTTACAGGTACCAAGTGCCCTCCAGTACCCTTCTTAGGATGCCATTATTCCTGTGTAAGCCTTGTCGATTAGCCTTTTATAATATCGGCATTGTTAACCCAATGAAGGTTTTTTTTTAATTTTCCTTCAGATTCATTGGAAGCTGTGCATATTCTGCTTGTTGTGTGAAGCATACCTTAGATGGTCACAGCTGCAAGATTCACAGCAAACTGTTGATCCTACCGATATAATTCGTTATGCCAAAGAGTGGGACTTCTATCAAATGTTTGGATTAGCTAGTTTGGGTAAGATCACTTATTTTCCCCTTTTTAAAAAAAAAAAAAATCATCTTATTAGTTCATCCTTCATGTGTGAAAGAATATCCATCATCTGGACTGGAAGGGACCTGTTCATAGTTCGTCTTCACAGCCCTGTTGAGCAGACATAATGCATATATGTAGACTTTGATTTTGTTTGATTAAAAAAAAGTCCAATTTGATTTAAACAGAATGTGATACCTTCAAACCTCCAACTAGGAGATGTACATTTGATCCCGCATGTTTCTGAATTCTGTATATGTTATGTAAGGAAGCCTCTGCCCCAATTGGTGACAGAAGGTCAAAGGAGAGCACAATTGTCCTCCCAGCAGTGGCTTTAAGCAACATTGGTGCAAACCTGAACAGCAGACCACCCATCCATCTTGACCACAGTTAATGTGTGGCCTGGGAAAATCAGATGGACTGGAGAAGAAAAGCTACAATGGGCCAGAAATTCCAGGCCAGAAGCGTGAGTGCGCTCGGGGTACTCACGCTTCTGGCCGTTGGAAATGCCGGCGTTCAGCAGGAACAGCGCATGCGGGGAACGCCGGCATTTCCAGACCTCGAGCGCGTGCGACTGCACAGGCAGCGCTTGCGCAGTGAACTTCGTGGATTTCATTCATGAAATCCGTGAGGGTAAGTCCTCAGAACTTACACTGAAAAAAAGCAAGTGTAAAGTGGTTCATTGGCTGCGGAGGAAGATATATTTTATCGTGGAGCTTTTGAAATGCAATATTTTTGTTTGGGAAAGGGAGGGAAGTTATTTTAAGTAAGTTTTAAAGTAAAAATTTTTTTTTTTTTTTAAAGGGTTTTCAGAACGGTAGGTAGAAGGAGCAATTGTGGCTGTGTGAATGGAATGTGAGAATGAGTTATGTATGTATGTCCACATATATTCCTTTACGTATATGTATGTATGTTTTATATTCCTTTACTATGAATATGTTTTTAATTATGATTTTCCAATAAGTTACTTTCTCTGAAAGTCATAATTAAATAATACATTCATACACATAAGTAAAGGAATATATACATAACACGCAAAGGAATATATACAGACATACATACTTTCAGAAGCTCCACGATAAGAAATATCTTCCTCCGCAGCCTCTGTAGCAACTGTACCCATGCTTTTTTCATGTGTAAGTTGTAATGACTGGACCTCACTGAAAGCATTAATGAAAGCGGCGAATTATACTGCGCACGCGCTGCATGTGCAGTCGCACGCGTTCTGCCTCTGAACCCCTTCGTTCAGAGGACAGGAAATGCCGGTTTTCCCCACATGCACTGTGCATGCTGAAAACCGGCATTTCATCCGGCCAGATGCGTAAGTACCCCGACCGTACTAGCGCATTTGGAAGGGAATTATTGGGCCAACATTTTAAATGTCAATAAAATAAAAAATTTAACACTTGCACCACTTGCCCCCTCGCACCTGCGACTGAGGGTCCAAGGAGGTGCATTGCGCAAGAGGTCATCATCGGACGTATCCTCACACTGTTCCCTTTGGGGAACTGTATGAAGTGGTGGAAGGATTTATGGCCGTGATTAACGCTCATTCCGTGACCATAACCATCTTTGAACCAGCCATTAGGGTGGTTAGTCCTATGGCGGGAGGGTTTTACGGGCTCCCACAACCCATCTGAGGGGGGGGGGGGCGGCCACCAACACCCACGGATGCAAGTATCCCGCTGGATGTCCACCCAGAATTTAAAGTTGGAGCTCCGACTCCACTTGCCGGGACTGTCTGGAGTGGGGTTCAAAACCCTACTCCTTCTGGCCCAGCGGCGGGGATGGTTACTGCTACGCAAAAGGCACACTCCGCACAAAAGGTGACACCCATACGTTTCCTGCGCCTTTTCCCTCCCCGTGACTGGAGCCCTATGCTGCCATTTCACGTTGCTAATCGGATTGGGCCTTTGTCATAGCGGTAGGATCCCTGCCGCTGGGCCAGATCAGGGTAGGGTTTCGAACCCCGCTCCAGACAGTCCCGGCAAGTGGAGTCGGAGCTCCGGCTCTAAATTCTGGGTTGACATCCAGTGGGATATTTGCGTCCGTGGGTGTGGGTGGCCCCCCCTCCTTGTATAGCTTGTGGGAGCCCGTAAAACCCTCCCGCCATAGGACTAACCGCCCTAATGGCTGGTTCAAAGATGGTTACGGTCACGGAATGAGCGTTAATCACGGCCATAAATCCTTCCACCACTTCATACAGTTCCCCAAAGGGAACAGTGTGAAGACACGTATGACGACGACATTGCTAAATAAATAAATGGAATTAAAAAAATTCTTTTAGGGCTTTTAAAAGTCTTTAAATTACTTTAATTCTCTTTAAAACTACTTCAGATTACTCAAAATAATGTAAACATTTTAAAAAGTTTATAAAAGTTACCAAAATCTTCAAAAAACTTCCAAAAACCTATTTAAACTGCTGCTTTGCATGTAAAAAAGCAAAGCAGCTTGACAGAAACATTGGGGGCGTGTCCAGTGAAACTGAGACCTCAAGGGGCGTGTCTCACTTACACTGCACGCTCCTGGGTCCGCGCTGGCTGCGCTCCTGGGCGGCGTGACGTCATACGCTGCCCGGGATTCTTGCTTCAGTTTCTGGAAGTGCAGGCGTCCCTGGAGCTGATCGGCAGGAGCGCGGGGTAAGTGCAAATACGGGGCTTGCACGCGCTGCAAGCCTCGTTCTGGAATTTCTGGCCCAATGTACCAGGAAACTTTGTGATATCCGGCACCGACGGGACTGAGCTGTTGTCGTCCCATCGAAACTGCCGGACAAACCAGCGCTAATGTTGAAACATACAGAGCTTTGAGCTCCGTATCTGGCAACAAACCCTGTACAGCTTCTAAACAGTCGGCCGTACCTTGCAAGCATCTCTGCAGCTTAGCAACAGCTTCAGCGAGACCTTGCAGAGCCTGACTGGTGGAAAAAAAAGCAACGAAAAGAAAAAAAACCTAACGAAACGGCTCCTGATTTTTGCCGGTGGATCGAGCATTCCGGACAGTTAACCTCCAGATAAACCAAAGTTTCCTGTACTCCTGATAATTTGAAGTCGCTTTTTTGCACTAAAAAATTTAATTTATCCAATTTGAATTAAGCAATGTAAAAACAATTTAAAATGGGAATGTTCTCACAGAAATTCAGATTATCAGACAATTCAAACATTAATGAATTGAGGAATAGACTACTTTCGAAAAACTGAATTGAGTCATCAGTTATACCTTGTACGAGTTATACCTTGCCTGGTTCCATTATTATCTAGCCAGTTGTAGCCAGAGAATCACCTGCGCTGGCTTCTCTTCCCACTCCTTCACTGTTACCTCTGGAGTCCCCCAAGGATCTATCCTTGGCCTCCTCCTATTTCTCATCTACAGGCTGCCCCTCGCCGATATCATCCAAAAACATCGTGAGGTTCCACATGTACGCTGATGACCCCCAGCTCTACCTCGCCACCACCTCTCTCAACTCCTCCACTGTCTCTGATCTGTCACGCTGCTTGTCTGACATCTAATACTGGATGAGCAGAAATTTCCTCCCAACTAAATATTGGGAAGATTTAACCCATTGTCTTCGGTCCCTGCCACAAACTCCATTCCTTAGCCACCGATTCCATCCCTCTCCCTGGCCACTGTCTGAGGCTTAACCAGACCGTTCACAACCTTGGCATCCTATTTGACCCTGAGATGAGCTTCCAACCACATATCTGCTCCACCATCAAAGCCGCCTACTTCCACCTCCGTAACATCGGCAGTCTCCGCCCCTGCCTCCGCTTCTAAACCTGTGACCTCTACCATCTCGAAGTCAGTGGTCAAGGGCAGCAGGCATATGGGAACACCACCACCTCCTAGTTCCTCTCCAAGTCAAACACCATCCTGACTTGGAAATATATCGTCGTTTCTTCATTGTCGCTGAGTCAAAATCCTAAAACTCCCTACCTAACAGCACTGTGGGAGTACCTTCACAATACGGACTGCAACGGTTCAAGAAGGCAGCTCACTCCCACCTTCTCAAGGGCAATTAGGGATGGACAATAAATGCTGGCCTTACCGGCCACGCCCATATCCCATGAATGAATAAATGATCTGCTGCTGAAACGCAGTCCATGCCTTTGTTACCTCTAGACTTAACGACGGTATTCCAACGCTTTCCTGGCTGGCTTCTTATCTTCCACCTTCCATAAACTTGAGCTCATGCAAAACTCTGCTGCCTGTATCCTAACTTGCACCAAGCCCCGTTCACCCATCACCCCCTTGCTCGCTGACCTATATTGGCTCCCGGTGCGGCAACGCCTTGATTTTAAAATTCTCATCTTTATTTTCAAATCCCTCCATGGCCTCGCCCCTCCCTACCTCTGTAACCTCCTCCGGCCCCACAACCATCTGAGATTTCTGTGCTCCTCCAATTCTGGTCTCTTGCGCATCCCCAATTTTAATCGTTCCACCATTGGCGCGTGCTGCTGTGAAGCGCCATGGGACGTTTTGCTACGTTAAAGGCGCTATATAAATGCAAGCTGTTGTTGCGGTGTTTTTTTTTTTTAAGTGCCACTTGCAAAAGTACCGCAAAAAAATGAGGCAAATATGCTGTAATGTTGGTTTTCTTTTTCTAGAGCTAGCAGCATTCCTGAGTGGGGCATTTTTGTTCTTGTGGTTAACAAAAGAAGATTTTATCAAGAAAAAATCAAATCTCAACACGCTGCTAATAGCCTTATTATTGTCTGGTTATGGAAAGCTCCTCGTCATTCCAGCTGTGATCTGGGAACATGACTACTCACCACTGTACATTAACCTCATCAAATTCTTTGTGCTTGCGTCAAACACACAAGCTGTCCGAGGTAACCTGCTCATGATATAAGACTGACTATTTAATGAACATGAATTGAAGAAATGTTATAGTCGTAGCCTTCTGTGTTAACTGTATTTCATTTTCTGAAATGTGGTGAGCTTGCAATGTAAAAATAAGCTACTGTAGATACAGTTTTAAATTATATTGTTCAAACATGATAAAGTATAAATATCTGTAGCTAGATTTAACCATTTACTGTGAATGCTGACGATTGATATGAATGCGCTGTTGTTTTGCATGTAATAGCATCCGCATGACTTAGTCCCCTCCCCTATTAACTCTTCAGAAAGATTCGGAATGTGGTAAACTTAATTTTTCAACAAGAATTATATTTACTGCTATTTCGTAACTGTGACAGCAGTTTTGTCCTGTGGACTTCTATCTACTGTAAATTAGGTTAACTGGCTTTGGGGTACAGCCATCTGATAACTTTCAGAATTAAAAACCAAGCAGAAAATCTTCATTCCTGCAGTTTAAAAAAAAAAAAAATCTTTATGGAAATGCATGATTGAAGCCATTCCAATCGTGCAGAGATCAGATTTTTATCAGTCGGCTCTGTCTAGTTTTGGAATGTCTGTCACCTTAGCTTAAATTGTAGCTACCCCTTTCCAAGCTTCAGTAGTTTCCAGAGTGACAAAATGCGTTCTGCATCTGCCTGCGCTCAAAAGGTAAAGAACATGGATAAGTTTTTCTTCAAAATATTTTGCGCAAGGGTCTTAAAGTATGGACCAACATTGTGGAAGAATGAAACATTCTTCACATTCTATCTATAGCAAGAGTAGACTTGAAGTGGGAGTGAAATAATTTATGATGTGGAGATGCCGGTGTTGGACTGGGGTGGACAAATGTAGGAAGTCACACAACACCAGGTTATAGTCCAACAACTTTATTTGAAATCACAAGTTTTCGGAGCACTGATCCTTCGTCAGGTGAAGGAGCAGCGCTCCGAAAGCTTGTGATTTCAAATAAAGCTGTTGGACTATAACCTGGTGTTGTGTGACTTCCTACATTTGAAATAATTTAGTCCAATTTAAGTCCTAAATCGGGATCCTATGTACATCATACGACTCCGATTTGTATATTAAAAGGGTCTACCGCCTAACTCAGACAAGCACACCAGCTGTCCAGTGGCAAGCCCTTGGGAAGGTAGTGTTAGCCACACCAATGGCTGGAATAAGGTGGTAAGTCATATCCCAGCATTTTCAGGGTGTGACCATCCTGGTTCCGGCAGACAGAAGGCCTCAAAATCTCCCCCATTGTGTTGATTAGTGACACAGGGGCACACATTAGCAAATAGAGGAGCATTTTAAACACATGGTTGTTGGTCATCTAAATCCTAAACTGACAGGAGTGTTCTCTGTGGCAACCCCCTGTTCATCCAAGTTTCCTCTATTTTCAGCTCTTGATTCTTTTTCTTCTTTTCTGTATCTGCAGTGATATAATTTGCAAAACTTTGTGGGATAAGAAAAAGTTATTTGCTGAATGCTTCTTTCTGCACTGGTACTCGTGAAAAGCCGGGATAGTAGTTCACCATCCGTTTCACAGTTGTTGAGATAACATATACAATGCGTTTTTTTTATTTGTTTATGTGATGTGAGCGTCGCTGGCAAGGCCAGCATTTATTGCCCATCCCTAATTGCCCTTGAGAAGGTGGGGGTGAGCTGCCTTCTTGAAACGCTGCGGTCCATATGGTGAAGGTACTCCCACAGTGCTGTTAGGTAGGGAGTTCCAGGATTTTGACCCAGCGACGACGAAGGATCGACAACATCTTAAGTCAGGATGATGTGGGACTTGGAGATGGTGGTGTTCCCATGCACCTGCTGCCCTTGTCCTTCTAGGTGTAAGAGGTCGTGGGTTTGGGAGGTGCTGCCGAAGAAGCCTTGGCGAGTTGCTGCAGTGCATCTTGTAGATGGTACACACTGCAGCCACGGTGCGCCGGTGGTGGAGGGAGTGAATTTTTAAGGTGGTGGATGAGGTGCCAATCAAGCGGGCTGCTTTGTCCTGGATGGTGTCGAGCTTCTTGAGTGTTGTTGGAGCTGCGCTCATCCAGACAAGTGGTGGGTATTCCATCACACTCCTTACTTGTGCCTTGTAGATGGTGGAAAGGCTTTAGGGAGTCGGGAGGTGAGACTCGCTGCAGAATACCTAGCCTCTGACCTGCTCTTGTTGCCACAGTATTTATGTGGCTGGTCCAGTATGTTGATAGTGGGGGATTCGGCGATGGTAATACCATTGAATGTCAAGGGGAGGTGGTTAGACTCGCTTGTTGGAGATAGTCATTGCCTGGCACTTCTGTGGCGCGAATGTTACCTGCCACTTATCAGCCCAAGCCTGAACGTCGTCCAGGTCTTTTTGCATGTGGGCATGGACTGCTTCATTATCTGAGGAGTTGTGAATGGCACTAAACACTGTGCAGTCATCAGCGAACATCCCCATTTCCTTATGTTGGAGGGAAGGTCATTGATGAAGCAGCTGAAGATGGTTGGGCCTAGGACACTGCCCTGAGGAACTCCTGCAGCGATGTCCTGGGGCTGTGATGATTGACATTCAACCACCACAACCATCTTCCTTTGTGCTAGGTATGATTTCAGCCAGTGGAGAGTTTTCCCCCCGATTCCGATTGACTTCAGTTTTACTAGGGCGCCTTGATGCCACACTCGGTCAAATGCTGCCTTGATGTCAAGGGCAGTCACTCTCGCCTCACCTCTGGAATTCAGCTCCTTTGTCCATGTTTGGACCAAGGCTGTAATGAGGTCGGGAACCGAGTGGTCTTGGCGGAACCCAAACTGGACATCTGTGAGCAGGTTATTGGTGAGTAAGTGCCACTTGTTAGCACTGTCGATGACACCTTCCATCACTTTGCTGATGATTGAGAGTAGACTGATGGGGAGGTAATTGGCCGGTTTGGATTTGTCCTGCTTTTTGTGGACAGGACATACCTGGGCAGTTTTCCACATTGTCGGATAGATGCCAGTGTTGTAGCTGTACTGGAACAGCTTGGCTAGAGGTGCAGCTAGTTCTGGAGTACAAGACTTCAGCACGATAGCCAGGATGTTGTCGGGGCCCATAGCCTTTGCTGTATCCAGTGTGCTCAGCCGTTTCTTGATATCACGTGGAGTGAATCAAATTGGCTGAAGACTGGCTTCTGTGATGGTGGGGACCTCGGGAGTAGGTCGATATGGATCATCCACTCAGCACTTCTGGCTGAAGATGGTTGCAAAAGCTTCAGCCTTGTCTTTTGCACCATCATTGAGGATGGGGATATTCATGGAGCCGCTTCCTCCCGTTAGTTGTTTAATGGTCCACCACCATTCTCGATTGGATGTGGCAGGACTGCAGAGCTTTGATCTGATCGGTTGATCGTGGGATCGCTTACCCCTGTCTATAGCATGCTGCTTCTGCTTTTTAGCATGCATGTAGTCCTGTGTTGCAGCTTCCCCAGGTTGGCACCTCATTTCTAGGTACGCCTGGTGCTACCCCTGGCATGCTCTTCTACACTCCTTATTTAACCAGGGTTGGTACCCTGGCTTGATGGTAATGGTAGAGTGAGGGATATGCCGGGCCATGAGGTTACAGATTGTGGTGGAATACAATTCTGCTGCTGCTGGTGGCCCACAGCGCCTCATGGATGCCCAGTTTTGAGCTGCTAGATCTGTTCTGAATCTATCCCACTTAGCATGGTGGTAGTGCCACACAACACGATGGAGGGTGTCCTCAGCGTGAAGACCGGATCTCGTCTCCACAAGGACTGTGCGGTGGTCACTGCTACCAATACTGTTATGGACAGATGCACCTGCGACAGGTAGATTGGTGAGGACAAGATCAAGTAGGTTTTTCCCTCGTGTTGGTTCTCTCACCACCTGTCGCAGGCCCAGACTGGCAGCTATGTCCTTCAGGACTCGGCCAGCTCGGTCAGTAGTGGTGCTACTGAGCCACTCTTGGTGATGGACATTGAAGTCCCCCACCCAGAGTACATTTTGTGCCCTTGCTACTCTCAGTGCTTCTTCCAAGCGGTGTTCAACATGGAGGAGTACTGATTCATCAGCTGAGGGAGGGTGGTAGGTGGTAATCAGCAGGAGGTTTCCTTACCCATGCTTGACCTGAAGCCATGAGACTTCATGGGCCCAGAGTCAATGTTGAGGACTCCCAGGGCCACTCCTTCCCGACTGTATACCACTGTGCCGCCACCCTGGTGGGTCTGTCCTGCCGGTGGGACAGGATATACCCAGGGATGGTGATGGAGGAGTTTGGGACATTGGCTGAAAGGTATGATTCTGTGAGTATGACTATATCAGGCTGTTGTTTGACTAGCCTGTGGGGCAGTAAAGTACACCTCCTTTCTTTGCCACTTTTTCTTTGCCAATTTTCTCCCATCTCTCGTTAATATATCGATGCCATTGATGTTGGAGTCCTAATCCAGATATTAAATGTATTGCACTGAGATCGGTTTCTGCCAGCAAGTAGAAATCAGTTTAAAGTGGTCACAGACTGGCACAACAGCAACCTCCTCAGCCTGTCTCCCCAAAAAATATATATCATGTAGACATTCTTAGGATATTAAACATGACAGAACTCTGAGCTGTCACACCAACCACATAGTATTAATGATTAAATGTTCAGCACAGACCAATCAGAGACACTTGCTGCTCTGACAGAAATTATTTTTTTTATCTCTGCTATACTCAGTACCAACTTTTATTTCTTATTTTTACTTTTTTCCTATCTCTCAAGCTGAATTTTGTGCAGTTACTTTGTGTTACTTTTTAATTATTACTTTTCTTCCTGCGTGTCAACCTTGGCTCAGTGGTAGCACACTCGCCTCTGAGTCAGAGTGCTGTGGCTTCAAGTGAGACTTGAGCACATAATCCAGGCTGACACTCTAATGCAGTACTGAGCGAGTGCTGTACTGTCGGAAGTGCCGTCTTTTGGATGAGACTTTAAACCGATGCTCCGTATGCTCTCGTGGACGTAAAAAATCCCACGGCATTATTTTGATGAAGAGCAGGGAAGTTTTCACCAATGTGGTGAATATTTGTCCATTCATCAACATCACTAAAATAAGATTATTTGCTCATTACTTCATTGCTATTTGTGAGACCTTGCTGTGTGCAAATTGGCTGCTGGGTTTCTTATGTTACAACAGTGACAACACTTCAGCAGCTGTAAAGCACTTTGGGATGTCATTAGGTCATGAAAGGTGCTATATGAATGCAAGTTCTTTGTTTCTTTCTATAGTCCTCCTGTCAGCAGCTCATTTTTCTCCTCACCCATTCCCAGAATAACAGTGCAACATCTTTTAATTTTTTTTCTTTCTGCACTGTTACTGGGTTGAGCCTCCAATCTCTTGCTGCAGGACTGCCAATTAGCAATGGCACAGGACCTTCACAAATAATTAAAAATCATAACTGGTCGTATTAGTTCAAGGTCCAATATAAAAATATATTTAACTATGTAACAAGCAAGTAATGGTCTGTTCCTGAACATGTCCTGTGTTTATTTCAAGTCTTTAAACTGTGAAAATGTCTTATTATGGTTTGTTTCCTCTTGCAGTTGTGCTGAATAGCAGCAGGAGGTTTGCGTTGTCTGTCATTTTCGTTGGATGGATGGCGGAGCAGTTTATAGCCTGCATCTTTCAAAAGCTTAAATGGAGCACATAACCTGTGTTGGAAATATCTAAGAGCACAAGTATGGGATACAAGAACTACTGGTTTGTCAGCCCTGTTCCACCTGACACAACTTTTACGGTTACTGGTATGCACGCTCCACAACTTAATCTCCTGAGAGAAGTTAACGGCCACAGGTAAAATACGCAAGAAAGGAAGAGTGTGAAATGTCTTTCTGATCATAAAGGCAATCAAACATAAACTCCAGAATCTCCATCTAACAATCACTTGGCAGCTATTTATGGTCAGGATCACATTCAGTGACTTCATGCAGATCATGGACGTAACAGGTAACATTACTACCTTTGACATTAAGTGAAAATAGAATTCAGATTCTGAAGAATAATGTACCGTTTGTACAAAATAACAGGCAGATTTCCCACTCGTACAGTTGCTAAGGCATCAGTTTAGCAATCCATTGTTTATTTCTAACTAATAAATAAGATTATTATGAATCTTGAATATTTTGTTGTTTTCTTCTGTACTTCAGAAATTATTATTACATGACATTGTAGTAATTATTGAAATTCACCCCCAAAAATGGAGAGCAACATTTTATTCTTTTGCCAGTTGTATTTACCAAAAAGGAAAAAAACTTTAAAAAGAGCAGCTTTATATCTGCACTGCAATCTATAAATTTGTTGCAAGCTAATTGGTTAGCTTTGAAATGATCCCGATAAAGGGACCATTTGTTATAATGCTGAATGAACATTGACCACTACCACTATTGAATTCTTTTTGTATTCCTTGAGAATCTTTTATCTTAATTAACAACAATTGATGTATGCATGATCTCCTATCGCGCCGATTTCTCAAGTATCAAATGATGCAGCTGTATCACTTACACACATTTGGTGCCAAGATTAGTGCAAGGGAAGTGAAAACTGCTCTTTGTGGAACATCATTTATAAATTTAAATGTCACTGCGAGCTTGTTAGGTTAAATAGCCTCTTGTTCCTAAATTGTGTTGTTTGCTGAAGGTAATTTCTTTACGGTGGGGAGAGTTTTCTCCCCTTTGATGGGTGTCCTTTTGTAATCCATCAATCCACTCCCAATCAAGAGGGCAGACTGGACCTCTGCCATTGCTGCTGTGTAAATGGAGATGTATCAGAGGGTGCATTTACATTACACTTACTGCAGTTAGGATTTCAGCCAGGCTATACCCTGTTTACATTTCTTGGCTCCTGCCTGACTGAAACTCTATTTGTCCTGAGCATGCTTTTCCCTAGTGAGCGGCAGGCAGCCTGGGATCAACACTTGCAGACAGAAAGGAGTGTTTTGCAGGTGGGCACCTAATCTGCGTTTGGTCTCCCCCGTATTGAAGAGACCGCACCGTGAGCAACAGTTATAGTACACATCAAACTTGTGCTATTGAGGCAGAAGATTGTGGGTTCAAGTCCCACTTCAGAGATTTGAGCATATAATCCAGGCTGACGCCCAGTGTTGTACTGAGGGAGTGCTGCACTGTCTGAGGTGCCGTCCTTCGGATGAGATGTTACACCGAGGCACCATCTGTCATGCCAGGTGGACATAGAAGATCCCACGGCACTATTCAAAGAAGAGCAGGGAAGTTCTCCTGGTGCCCTCGACCAACAGCTACAACGGATTATCTGGTCATTTATTTAATTGCTGTTTGTGTGAGCTTGCTGTGCACAAATTGGCTGCATGCTTCCTGCATTAGAACAGTGATTGCACTTCAACAAGTAATTAATTGGTTGTAAAGTGCTTGATGTCCTGAGGTGGTGAAAGGTGCTATATAAATGCAAGTTCTTTCTTTCTACAGGACACATACTGTGGCCTGCACCGCCACGCTTTCTTTGGCTGCGTGCGGAGAAGGTTGAGATCGGATTGTGGGGAAGAGAGGGGATCGAGGGCGGGGGAGAGAGAGAGAGAGAGGGTCGAAGCGGAGGAAAGAGGAGGGAGGGAGAGAGGGGGGGAATCGAAGCAGGGGAGGGGGGATCAAAGGGGGGATGAGAGGAAAGTGGGGGGGAGAGAGGGGGAAAGTGGGGGGGAGAGAGAGGGGGAAAGTAGGGGGGAGAGAGAGGGGGAAAGTGGGGGGGAGAGAGAGGGGGAAAGTGGGGGGGAGAGAGAGGGGGAAAGTGGGGGGGAGAGAGAGGGGGAAAGTGGGGGGGAGAGAGAGGGGGAAGTGGGGGGGAGAGAGAGGGGGAAAGTGGGGGGGAGAGAGAGGGGGAAAGTGGGGGGGAGAGAGAGGGGGAAGTGGGGGGGGAGAGAGAGGGGGAAAGTGGGGGGGAGAAGAGGGGGAAAGTGGGGGGGAGAAGAGGGGGAAAGTGGGGGGGGAGAAGAGGGGGAAAGTGGGGGGGAGGAGAGGGAAAGTGGGGGGGAGGAGGGGGAAAGTGGGGGGGAGAAGAGGGGGAAAGTGGGGGGGAGGAGAGGGAAAGTGGGGGGGAGGAGGAGGGGGAAAGTGGGGGGGGAGGAGGAGGGGGGAAAGTGGGGGGGGAGGAGGAGGGGGAAAGTGGGGGGGGGAGGGGGAAAGTGGGGGGGAAAGTGGGGGGGGGGAGAGAGGGGGAAGTGTGTGGGGGGGAGAGAGGGGGGAAGTGTGGGGGGAGAGAGGGGAAGTGTGGGGGGAGAGGGGGAAGTGTGGGGGGAGAGGGGGAAGTGTGTGGGGGAGGGGGAAGTGTGTGGGGGAGAGGGGGAAGTGTGTGGGGGGAGAGAGGGGGAAGTGTGGGGGGAGAGGGGGAAGTGTGTGGGGGAGAGGGGGGAAGTGTGTGGGGGGAGAGGGGGGAAGTGTGTGGGGGGAGAGAGGGGGAAGTGTGGGGGGAGAGAGGGGGAAGTGTGTGGGGGGGAGAGAGGGGGAAGTGTGGGGGTGGGGGGAGAGGGGGAAGTGTGTGGGGGGAGAGGGGGAGTGGGGGGGTGTGGGGGAGTGTGGGGGAGAGTGGGGGTGTGTGGGGGTGAGGGGAGTGGTGGGGGAGAGGGGGAGTGTGTGGGGGTGAGAGGGGGAGTTGTGGGGGAGTGAGGGGGGAGTGTGTGGGGGGTGAGGGGGAGTGTGTGGGGGGGGAGTGTGGGGGAGTGTGTGGGGGGGAGTGGGGGGAGTGTGTGGGGGGTGTGGGGGGGTGTGTGGGGGGGAGGGGGGGTGTGTGGGGGTTGGGGGGGGGGTGTGGGTTGGGGGGGGTGTGGGGGTGTGGGGGGGGGGGGGTGGGGGTTGGGGGGGGGTGTGGGGTGGGGGGGTGTGGGGGGTTGAGGGGGGGGTGTGGGGGTGAGGGGGGGGGGTGTGTGGGGGGGTAGAGGGGGTTGTGTGGGGGTTGAGGGGGGTGTGGGGGGGTGAGGGGGTGTGGGGGGTTGTGGGGGGTGGTGTGGGGGGGTGTGGGGGGTTGTGGGGGGTTGGTGGGGGTTGTGGGTGTGGTGGGGGGGGGGTTGTGGGGGTGTGTGGGGGGGGGTGTGTGGGGGGGGGGGGGTTGTGGTGTGGGGGGGTGTGTTGGGGGGGGGGGGTGTGGGGGGGGTTTGGGGGGGGTTGTGGGGGGGGGGGTTGTGGGGGGGTGTGTGGGGGGGTTGGGGGGTGTGGGGGGTTGGGGGGGAGTGAGGGTATGGGGGGTATGGGTTGTTAGGGGAAGGGTGGGTGAGTGGGGAGTGGTGGGGGAGTGGGGTTTGTGGTGGGAGAGTAAGAGGGGGTGAAAGGGTGATAGTGGAGGAGAAGATGAGAAAGGGTGTAGAATAGGGGGAGAGAAGAGAGAAGATGGAAGTTATGATGATGGGATTGTTCTGAGATAGTAATGATTAAAGAGTGGATTAATTGTTTGTTGGGGGTTTTTGTGGGTGGATGAGAGAGATTATTATTATTAGGGGTGGGTGGGTTTTTGTGTGTGGTTGTATAGATGGGGTTTTGGATGGGTGGGGGGAAGGAGTGTGGGGTGTGAGGGAAGGAGGGTTAGGGGAGGGGGGGAGGGTAGGGGTTGTGGGTTATGGGGGGTGGGTGTTTGGGGGGGGTTGTTGGGGTGAATGGAGTTATTGGGGGATGTTATGTTGAGTGAGGAAATGAGTTATAGGGAGGGGAGAGATGAATGAGAGAAGAATTAGGTGATAGGGGAGGAAAAGATTAGCGGAGATAATGAGAATGAATTTAATGAGTAGTAAGTAGAAAAAGAA